>NW_025065222.1:0-553539 GCF_019207475.1 Ogataea angusta | reverse complement strand
GCCGTCGGTGTCATCAAGTCTGTTGACAAGACTGCTGCTGGTGCCGGAAAGGTCACCAAGGCTGCTCAAAAGGCTGCCAAGAAATAAGTAAGCTAACTTTGAGTATTTTCATGTTCAGCGAGCTATATAGTTCCAATGCTTAGTTTGGTCTTTGTCAAGAGCTCATTGCCGATGAAAATTTGTAGATTTAAAGTTGCCCAAAATTACATAGCTGTTCGCTTGTCGCCATTATATCAGCAGATCCCAAACATTATAAGCAATTACTAGGTATTTGTCCCAAACCTCTGGCAGAGTTAATATTGTCGAGAATAGTCTTGTTAGTGCGGTTGTTAGTCTTTGATCCCAATGGCAGACTGGTGGCCGAGGAACTCGAAGAGGCAGAGGAATTTGAATTTACTGTTTTCGGGGGTTCGTTGATATTATCATCGCAAGAAAATGATGATTGTATTTTTCTAGGGGCTGTAGGCACCACCGAATATGCACGCTCCCTGAATGAAATACCAACTTGCCTCATCCTTTTGCTGTTTTGTAAATTTTTTGGATCTAGTTCGATGAACCAATTTGTCTTTTCGTCAAACTCATATATATGGTAATCCACGCCAAATGGTTTAGGCTCAAACATGTAGACTGTATGCAAAGGCACATCTAAGTCTCCCACAGAGTTTTTGTTTAGGTTCAAAAAGTATGCAATCAAAACCCTCGCAACAACCCGGTGTGTAATAATCAGTATGTGATTGGTAGTCCTTTCGAGCTCGGTTATCAGGGGTTTGAGCCGTGCAATCACATCCAAATATGATTCGCCACCGACTCCGGGATACCTATAGGCCATTTTGTTTTCCAACCTAGACTTAAATTCGTCTGGAAAACGCCTTTGAATTTCTTCATATGTCATGCCGTCAAACTTGCCGCTTCCCAGCTCGTCTAGCATACGCATTTCTTTGATATCATAAAAATCGTCCGAGAAATACTTAGCCGTTTGTACGCTGCGACGTAGCATTGACGTGAAAACCGAAAATGAAGGCTCCTCAGGTGTGGTTTTCTTGAGTTGAGAGTTGGATATTAGACTGGCATTCCTTACATTGAATCCTTTTAACTGATTTTCTCTAAACTGACGCTTCTTGAAGTCCATGAATTTTGCCAGGGCTTTAGCAAAAGCATGTCCTCTCGGAGTTAGGTTTGAATCCCCACCAATTCTCCCTTTCACATTATCCTCTGATTCCCCATGTCTTGTGATGAATATTTGTCTAGGATTGAGATTGAAATTCAAGAAATAGTAAATGATTTGTGACGCCAGAAATCCCCGTATATTACACGCAATAACCTTGCGGCCCACATCGATCATCTTGACGTATTGAAAGTTTCTATTCTGCTCTTCCTCTTCATCAATAGTTTCATACGCGAGTTCGTAGTTTTTCAATCTTCCAAGAAAGTCTTTGATTGCAAGTTCGGGGTTCATATTCCGGTAATCAGGTCCTTGTAATTTGAGCTGAATATTATCCTCCAGTATTGTCCTGTCATTACAGATACTCTCTAAAAATAGAACTTTGAGTTGTCCTTTGCTTTTCTCCATGATCATATCAAGGACATTCTTGCGCCTTAGCTTAGTTGAATTCGTGGCATCAAAAACTCCAACACATCCGTCTCCCTCCAAAAGATAATGTAGTAAATTGTCCAAGGTTTCTTTGGCCCACTGCTCTCTCAGAATGATGTTGGATTTGTTATCAGGGGAAAAGAAACTTGCGTCGTGTAAAGTGCCAGCCTTCTTGTCGGGTAAGGGTGAGTTTTCTGGTCCTAAATTAGCAGCCTTTGCTCTTCGTGTAGATCCAACGTTAAAGATTTTGGCGTTGATCTGAAGCCAGTTCAAGTATCTGACCAACTTGTTGCTAAGATAGGACTTGCCTCTGGCCGGTAATCCAATCATGACCACCACAACCCTTTCACTTGTATTAACGATTGTTCCATCCGGGGATATCTTTGACTTAGTCTGGCCAGGGATATCAAGAGTCGTTTTGGTAGGCTTGTATGAGCTAGATCCTATTTTATAGGGTTCTATCTTTAGACTGCGATCAATACTGCATTTTGTAGTGTCATCAATCGTGTTTTTGTTGGTTATATCATCCTCATCTTCACTCAAATCGAGAGGAGACATTGCCATGCCTGCACGAGGTGAGGCGGTACCACTAACTATAGGGGTATCATTTAATGGTCTTTTGTTAAATTCAGTAATAAGGTTAGGCCCTACTCCTTTTGAGCTTTGTGCAAGATCATATCTCTGAAGTTTTTGATTTAGCAAGTCCAGTTCAGGGTTACTTTGATCATCCGCTCGAGTAAAGCTGTCGCCATTTTCCTCCTCATCACTGATTAGTGCTGATTCTTTCTCATTAGTCTCAAAATTTGAGTTGTCTTCCATATTTGATAAGATTCTGTCATTTTTAGATGGGAGAAATAAAGGCGAGGTGGAGCGGTTGCCTGCCATACTAACGCCAGTGAGTCAATTAAATATAGTATCTTTAACTATCTGAATCAGCCTTGTGTATCTCTTTGCCCTTGAGATTTTTTATCTATGGCTAGATTATTAACAGATTGTGGAAGAAAAGGGGTAAGTGAGGCGATTATTATTGAATTGAGTTTGCCCGCGAACTCAAATCGACTTTTTTTTAATTATAGATATTTTCGGACCCCAGTCGAACGTAAGAAATCGCTTTCGATATTTAATTGTTAGGATTCGTTTGCCTATCAGTCTAAAAGCCTCAAAACATACTCAACAGTTGTGAATGTTGCGGCACTACAAGGTATTGCTCTTAGCAGGGTAGGGCCGATTCCTTTCCAAAAGCCTAAAGGTCCTTCGTGTCTCATAATGTGCTTAGCGACTTCGACAACAGAGCCCTTGTACCGCGAGGTCCTTCCGAATCCGTCACTTTGTAGCCGACTCTTCACAACATCTAATGGATAAGAGCTAATCCACAAAGCATCCCCAGCAACAGCGCCGCAAACAAGAAGTTCCATTGTTGAAATGTTGTGACGTTCAGTTTTATGGAATTGGATGAATTTGCTGATCAGAAACTCGTACGTCAGGAACCAAACACCATACGCTTGTGCTTCTCGCAAAAAGGTCACCATGCTCCCTCTGAAAATCCCTTTTAATAGGCCAGCTTGTTTGTAAATTTTTGATATCGCATCTCTGGGGCCATTGTACAGTTTTAGATTGTCTTTTTGCACCTGTAACAAAATCCTGATTTGCTCAACAGGGGAGGTTATTGGAGCGTTGACAATGCCAGCAAATGCTCCAGCAACATAGAATTGCCCCAAAGTCAAGTCGTGCTGTTTGGGATTATGTTTCAATATTTGTCTTTTTGCCTCATGAAAACCGTAAAACTGAACAGAAACGCAAGCTCCAACTCCAATCAAAGGAGCTAAAGTTCCTTTATAAAATGCTTTCAAGCCTTCGTTTCTGAGGGTGTCAGAAAGTGCAGAAATGGGTGAGCTGTACTGTCCGGTCTGAACTCGAACCTTGATTAAATCAAATGGCTGACCGACTAAAACCTGTACTCCTCCACCAGCAAAACCTGCAAGCTTATCAGGTCAGTAAGGTCACTTGCTGCGAGGATATCAGCCTTACCGTATCTTTCACTTTACGAGACCAGCTATGGTCCACATTCGTGATTAGGTCGGACATTAAATACTTTGCTGTTCAAAAGAAGTAGCAGAGTTAGGTTTCTCAACTGTAATCTCGCTCAGTACCTACAAAGCTGCAAAATGATGAACGATCACGTGACAAACGGTCTCAAAATTACAGAAAAACATGAAAAGGTAAACAAACGTAGCTATAATGATTTCCCTTAGCTTGATGCAAGTTTGATCATTTTCGATCCCTGTCATGCAGCATTCTAGAGACAAGTTCGTCGAGAGGGCCATAATCCTTGGAAGTTAGAATTTGAAACTCAGAGCAAAATAACACAAAATGTTTCAGCGATGTATTCAAATGAGTTTGCAGCCCAAGCTCATTTATCTCATCAAAATGGTGGCAGTACATATGGGCGTAGACACGAAATAATCGTTTCATAATGGTTCGCACCAGGGACGGAAACTGTTTGGGAAATCCCACTCCCATTTTCGTTGGAAAGATACTATCATCATCCAGGAAACCTTGTATCCAGACCATAAGAGCTTCCACATAATCTGGAGCGGACATAGATGTTGGTTTGTTGCTATTCCTGTTCATTGGGTCTTGCCACAAATATTCATACTCTTGGGTAGCTATCATTCGAGGACAAGTGACTGGTGAGCAAAACTCGGTGATTGTTCCGTATAGCATATTGACCTGGTTGTAGAAGTCAACAACATGTACGGCCAACCATTCGTTAAGATCTTCGTCTCGTGGTAGTTTGACGGCTTGTGCCAAGGCAGATCCTGATCCAAGGGTTTGCTCGGCATATGAGCGTATTTCTTTGTGATTTGAAACTTGATGCTGGGTCTGCTGCGGCTGGGACACATAGCTAGCTGGCTGAGCTTTTATTTTTGCCGCGTTTGGAGAAGACGAACCACTCTCGGGATTTCTTCTGAATACTCTACCGGACCTTATCGTAGGAATATTCGAGGAATTAAAGTGATTGTGAATAAAAGACATCTGGAGTCAAATGTGATGTGATGTGGGCGGAATCACCGGATTTAAATGAAAGAAACAACTAGATATCGTTTTTGACTCTGCGCCAAATGACAAGATAAATTAGCCTGTTTACTTTTTCCCAAAAAAACAAAAAATCTCAGTAGAATTTACAGAATGCGGCAATCAAACCAACAAAACAATATAAATATTTAAAAACCAATTGTGTCGAGTGGTGCAAGGGTGCATGATTTTTGAGCGAAAGTCTGGTCGATTTGAGATTCATCACTTGGTTTCTCTACAAATAAACATTTAAACTGGAAAACTTAGCATTATGTCAGATTTGATCAAAGTCACACAGTGTGATGTAGAAGATGCTCATGCAAATTGCGAACAAGAAGCGATATATAGAGATCTGATATCCGAAGCTAGATATCAACGGGATCCCGAGACTGGAAAGATTCTTAGACCTTGGAGGTTTGAAGTTGTTCAGGGCTTCTTCAAGCAATCAGATGAATCCACCGATGAATTGAGCTTTGACCTAGTGAAAGAGAACTTTGGGCTGGCTTTGAGCTCTTGGACTGCGCTCAAAAACAAACTCGATGAATTGAATCTTAACAGAAACCCGCATGAGTCATACAAGCTTCTTATATGTGCCCGGCATGGTCAGGGTTATCACAACCAAGCAGTGTCGATCTTTGGGATTGAAGAGTGGAATAATCACTGGTCTCATTGCACGGGGACCACTTTACCAGATGGAAGAGAGATTGTATGGGGACCAGACCCAATGTTAACACCCTTAGGTGAAAAACAGGCAGACGAATTGAATAGAGCATGGAGAAGACAAATTGAGGAAGGGGCACCAATTCCAACCAGATACTTTAGCTCTCCATTTACCCGATCTTGCATGACACTGGTTCGCACTTGGAAAGGCATTTCTCTCTGTGAAGAAAATGAAGATCAGGATACACTTCTCTCTTCCAAAAGACATTTGCCTATCATCACGGAAAATCTGAGAGAAACCATAGGCTCTCATTTGTGTGATAAGAGGTCTTCAAAAGAAATCATTGCTCAAAGATTTTCTAGATTTGGCTTCACTTTTGAAAGAGGATTTGAGGAAGAAGACATTTATTATAGAGACGACTGGAGAGAATCTTTGAGCGAACAGAGCCTTCGAGCTGATGCGTTTTTGCAAGATGTATTTGAAAATTATCCTGACGATATATATATCAGTTCAACTTCACATGCCGGGGAAATTCGTGCTATTATCACAGCCCTGGGCCATAGAAAGTTTGCAATTCCCACAGCGGGTACTATACCCATAGTCATCAAAGGAACTCGAATCCAAAAAGATTCGATTGCTTGAAAGAAAAGAATAGAAGAGTTTGTTTCTCAAATATGTAGCTTCCAAAATGTCTTCCATCTTGCTTTGGAAGGTATCAATTTTCAGTCTTCGGATGATTTACGCTGAGAATCAAGTACAAACGACTCACGTCAAACAAACCATCCTATTTTCCCAATAACTCATTGACCGACTGCAGACTGCTTTCAGCAAAGTATTTGACATCAGTATCTTCGTCTGAACAAAGGAGCTCAAGTGTAGGTTTAATCTTGCTTACAACGAACTCACGATTGATTGAAATCACCTTCTGCGCCAAAACAAGCAACGACTTGGCGACATTGAACCTGATATTCGGCACATGATCATCTTTTAGTTCATCAATAAGTGGATAAAGTTCTGAAACAACCGTGTCGCTTGACACGACTGGAATCAGCTTTGTGTAGGCAAATAAACATGTGATTCTGCATATGAAATTCTCAAAATCCTTGGTTTGTTTCTTAGTTTCAATTCTCTTGATCAGTTCCTCTTTACACCATTCTTCACCAAAATTTTTTGTCAAACTTTGTAGATTTATAACTGCCGCTTCCCTGATAGAGTAAACTGGATCCCATAACCACTCCATACAAAGTTGCCCTAAAGCTTCATCAAAAAAAGCAACCCCGAGTTGTTCAGCCAAAAGAGGAATTTGTTCAATGATAGCTAGCCTGACTCTCCATAGTTTATCGTTGGCCAATGCCGTGATGGCTGGTAGTAGGGATTCCGACAAGAGCTGTATACCTATGACCTCGTTAACAAGCTGAAGATTAGAAATGATATTCAGTCTGACTTCACTGTAGTCATCTTTGAGCATCTCAACAAAGATTGGCAGCAAGTGGTCTATAGTAGCATCTTTGCCTAAAATAGGGGCTAATCCTGTAACTTCGCTTGCTAACGCGCTTCTCACCGTTTCTGATTCATCCATACTGAGCTGAGAAACAACAGGAACAATGCTCCTCAGCACAATGGAGCGGTCGCAAGTGTTGGCTAATTTACAAACACCAGGAAGCTGTTTTGCAATCGCTTTTCTAACCTCAGCTTCATTGTCTTTCATCAGGGAAATCAAGTTTGAAACTAACTTTATCGTGTACTGCGCATCATTGAAACTAGTCACCAATTTCTCGAATCTATCTGCAACCATGTATCTGACTCTCCAGCTAGGGTCACTGGCTAGTGTAATCAGGCTTTTGAAGAGATCCTCATTGTGAGACGTTTCATTTATCTCGCTCAAAAATTCTAGGATAGCTATCAACACATCAACTGATAAAAATTTCACAGAATCTTGATTGTCGTTCACCAAAGATTCATACATGGAAGTGATAAGGTCCCAGTGAAACTCATTAATGTTCTCCGGCGACTTGAAATGTTTCGCCAAAATATCAATCAGTCTAGGCAGATGCGATGCTGCAGCCTTCCTCACCATAGGAGAATCATCTTGAATCAGCTCGTGATAAAGATTTAGTAATTCTAGTCTAGTTTCGGAAGGGACTTTCACAATAACACTTTTGAAAAGACCAGTTGCGGCTATATGTAAGGAGAACCATCTTTCCTTCGCTAACCTCTGGATCAATGGGATAAAGTCCTGTAAAACTTGAGCTTCATCCAATTCCTCACTGATTGAATTCAAGGAGTCGACTGCTTTGTCTCTGACTATTGGCTCCTCACATGCAGCAATTTTTTCAAGGACAGGCATCAGTATAATGGCATGTTCGCGGCCTCCGACATATGGTACAAACTTTCCCAACTCTTCCGCAGCAACAGCAATGACTTCATCTTCGTCCTCTGGGATAACATCATCCAAAAATGGAATCAGCTCTTTACGAGTCCTCTCTTGTCCTAGTGCAATGGCAATCGTATCCAATCGTCTCATAGCCTGCACTCTGCTGGCAACGTCATCATGCCTAAGCTCATCCATTAATAAGGCAATTGGGTAGAGCTCTTCTGATGTAGGCTTAAGAGTTTCGTGATTTGTTGAGTCCATGGTTCCACAAATTGAGTAAAGCTTTCGTGTTTTTTTTTTTTTCAAACTTTGATTTTGGCAGGTATGAAACCTTTACAGCTTGGGATGTAGAGTTTGATGTCAGATGTTAGGATACACAATGAATCTTCAATTTTGATTGTAAAGGAAAATTAATTGAAAACAGGATTAAACTTATCGTTGAGGTTATTTCAAGGCAACCCAAACTTGCTTAGTGTATGTCGGAATGTAATGAGAGAAATCTTATGTTACGGTGTACAGGTGTGAAAGAATGCTTTTGAAACTAAAAATCTCACTAAAGATAAGTGATTTTCAGGGCCATTCCCAGCGTCTGTTTGACTTTGATAAAAAGCCATAACAATCGACCTCTAATCTGGGAATACTTCTGACTGGAAAGTATAATGACACCTAAAATAAACGTTAGAAAGGTTCCACGGATGAACACTCTCTTGAAATTGCGTAACCCATGTCCATGCATCGATAGTGCACTCTTCAAAAATCGATATATAACATTTCTCTCATTTGCAGTCATATGAGATTCATCATCGAGAGGCTGTTCAATCCTTTTACCACGTCTTTTCTTACGAGCCTTGGGCCTTTCCTCATCAAACTCAGTTGATGATGCTACCTTTTTGATGCCCGCCTTGTTAGTGAATACCACTTCATTCAGTATCGAAAGACAGTGATCTTTTCGGTAATCGTCTTCAGCAAAGATCCGCCTTATGAGCTTCTCAGATTTCCTAAAATCATTAAATTTTGGGAGAATATGTAAAAGGTAAAACTCGGCAATTCTTGTCATTCCTGGCGACCTCACTGTTTGCTTCATTTCGTGTGAGAACACACCATTGAAATTCAGGTACATTTCCAGTTGGGCTCTCAGTTCAATCAAAGGAAATCCGTTTGAAAGTTCGACTATGAAGCACAGAAGTAATAAATCAGGATCTATGCAATCGTATTCGTCATGGTATATATTTCGAATTTGAATGAATAACTCCCCTCGCTGAAGCCGTTTGGAGTATTTGGAATTCAAGGGATCTTGAGAGTTTCCAATCTCTCGTTTAAGTTTCAAATCAATTAGCGACAGATACAGTTTGTATATTTTCACGAGAAGCGGCTTTTCGATCCCAGTCCTACCATTGTTTGTTTCAGGTAGACTGTCCACGATCGGGGCGATCAGCAACCAGGCTTTGTCAAAGTTTCGATTGAGATATAATTTAATAGCTAGTTCATATTGTTTGCGGTAATTGTGATTATCACTAGTGTACTGAGACTGCACAGCATCAGTCGCTAGGTTGTCTGATTTTGATTTCCTATCCAATAGTCGTGATCCGTTAACCGTAATCTGAGACATTTGGTTACAAGCAGCTTCGAAAGAATTACTTTTCTTCTTGATTGTACCTTCAGTAAACTTTAGGCTAACTAGTGTCTGATTTTAAATAATTTTGCTAGTCAAAATCGAATTAGAGAGTACATACATATCAATAAGAGTCTGAACAAAAATTTATGATGCTCAAGAGTAATTTGGAAAACTTGCTTGATTGGTCCAAGTCACATGGTGCGTACTTTGAAAACGTTGAGTTTGCTTTCGATAAAGATAGAGGCGTCTACGGTATTTTGAAACATGAAGTCAACCTCGATGAGCCTCTCATTATAGTACCTGAAGCTCTTTTCATTACTCCAGAAATGGCGACCAAAGTTTTTGGCCTTGACGAACCCGTCGAGGCTCTCAGCTTACTGCTATTAGCAAAGCTCAAATTTGACAGGAAAGAGACGCTGATTAACGGTTACAGCCTGTCAAAAATGTTTGAGCCATACATCGCATTTCTTCCGAATTCCTGCTCAGAAATTGGGCTTCCGCTTTTCTGGACTGATCGTGAGCAAGAACTGCTAAAAGGTACAGATGCCTACCCAAGATTAGAGCAAAAACGAAAAGAGCTTCACAAAGAATGGAGTTCTCTCATGTCACTGTTAGATGAACATAACAAACTGGATTTAGTCACGAAAGAAACCACGCAAGGCAAGGGAATTGTGTCATGGAAGAGCTTTGAAGCATATGCATGGGCACACTCTATTTATTGTACGAGAGCCTTTCCCAATTTTTTGCGTGAACAGAGTGAGAGAAATCTCAATATAGGTTTCTTATGCCCTATAGTTGACCTTCTTAACCATAAAAACGGTGAGAAAGTTACCTGGACTTGCGCGGATAACAGTTTTGTGTTCAGAGCCTCACCTAAATGTATCAGGCGTGGAGAAGAGGTTTACAATAATTATGGCGACAAATCTAATACTGAATTGCTTCTCAATTATGGGTTTGTACTCGACGACAACGAGTCGGAAACGACAGCGTTAACATTGAAGGTTGAGGAAAAAGTAATTGAAGCGGGGATCAATTTTGGCCTCAAATTGCCTTTGGGTGCGTCCGCCAATGGCATCAGTTTCAACATTTCACTCGCCACTCCTCTTCCGAATGAGTTGTTACGATTTATGGGTTTCTTGCATCAGCTAAAAAGCGAAAAAAATCAGTATACTTTGAGGATGCACCTTGAAGGAATATCGAAGCTAAGAGACATTCTAGTTTCTCGTATAGCCACTTTTAAAACCTGGAAAGCTGAGGAGCATGCCAATACCAATAAAAAGGTCATAGAACTCGTCAAAAGATATCGATCCTCCCAGAAATCACTATTTCAAAGAGCGTGTCAGTCATGTGATTCCACAGAAAAATCATTGATACAAAAATACAAACCACTTACACTGCAAAGAGCTCTCAAATCAGACTCTGAATTCGAGAAGTGCCTGACCCTCATTTTTGGAACTAACAAAGTCAACGAAATCGAAAAGAAAGGCCTCTCAGACCAAGTTTTATTATTATTCATAGTAAGATGCAAAAATCGGGAACTCTCCAGAGATTCTCCGCTGCGATTCATCCGTGAAACGTATGAGAATGTCAGCACAACTATCGAGATAACCAGGGAAGACGTTGTGGAATACTCTGATCTTTATCACTCACTTTTCCCTTATCTCAGCCAGAAAATCCCTGAAGTATTTGCAGCCGGGGATTATAGTGCCAAATCCATGATCATTGCGGGCACGGTGGTAGACAGAATTGTGTTCAAAAGGAATGTGAACGGGGAGCTCTACCTACTACAAAAGATTATATTGGACTAAACTGTCCTATTTTCTGCATGATGATTTCTGCCAACTCTTGAGCTGGTACGTGGATATAGAAAAATTATAAGCTTTTACTCATTACCCTTTGCCATATATTTTTTTTAGACGTTAGGCCATGACTAGCGCAACAAGTAATAATACTGCTCGGATACCTACATCTCACACATTATGGTCACCGTATGACACTGTGAGAGACGCGGCCGAAAGTTTAGGTATTTCAAGTCAACTAACTGAGGACGTGGCAAAGAATTTGGCCATGGACGTCGAGTACCGTATTCATGAAATCTTGGAGCAAGCATTGAAATTCATGAGGCATGGCAAAAGGAAGATACTCACAGTATCGGATGTTGACAGAGCTATGAAAGTTTTAAATCTAGAACCATTGTACGGCTATGACGTTTCGAGACCTCTTGTGTTCAAAGAAGCAATGGTTGGTCCTGGTCAAACACTGTATTATGTTGACGATGACGACGTGGAATTTGAAAAACTTATCAATCAGTCACTTCCTAAAGTTCCGAGATTTACATCATTCACTGCCCATTGGCTTGCAATTGAGGGTGTGCAGCCAACAATCCCTCAAAACCCAAACCCTGGCGAGATCAAACAACTACCCCCTAATCAAAGGGGTTCGGTTGATAACATACTGAGTCTGAACAATGATGATATTTCTTTGTCTACCAACCCTTCTAACGGATTAACAACAGTTGAGCAAAACTCACAAGGAAGAAAGAAAGATCTTGATGTGAAACCTCTTGTCAAACATATGCTCTCTAAAGAGCTTCAGCTGTACTTTGACAAAGCTGTTGCTGCACTACTTGATGAGACCAATGAAAGCCTTCGTGCGGCTGCTTTGGAATCATTAGAAGCTGATCCTGGACTACACCAACTTGTCCCCTATTTCATTCAATTCGTCGCCGAAACAATTACACATAATTTGAAAAACCCAACGACCTTGACAACAATGTTAATGGTGATATACTCTCTACTATCCAACAAATCTATATTTCTTGACCCATACATTCACGCTATAATGCCGTGCATACTCACTCTTCTCCTTGCCAAAAATTTAGGAACACGGTCAGAATCAGAAGATGATAGAGAACAGTTCAGAATTAGGGAGCTGGCTGCTTCTCTTCTCCAGAGAATCATCCGAGAATATGGATCCTCCTACACAACTCTTAAACCCAGAATAACGAGAACTCTTTTGAGGGCATTCCTTAGCAGCGCCACGAAGAATTCAGTTGGAACGCAGTTTGGTGCAATGAAGGGCATGAAATCTTTGGGGAAAGAAGTGATTCGAATCATCATGGTTGGGAATCTCAAGAGTTGGTCCACCTCCATTTTAGAAGGCCTTGATGAAAATTCTACTAGCTATAGAATACTTACTGAAAATGTGATGGATTGCCTCAGTACGATGACCGACGATGGCAAGCTTAGCAAGCCATCGACAATCGAAAGTCACAATGCGAGCAACCCCCACGGCCTAGGGGATGACGAATTGCAGAAACTGAGGGAGCGTATAGGTGATATTCTCGCTAGGGAGGTCGCTTCCCAACCTAACGCACAAGAGATATACGGCGGGATATTTTTCGGGGAATCATGAGGTGGTGGTAAGACCTAATCAAGCCTGAAATAACTTTGAATCATACCTTTTGGCACAGAATTACCGAGCTCAGCTGAAGGTCAACTTTCTTTTAGTAGTACAGTGCTCGTTGGCACTTGAGATTTCTGATTGGCGTTGCAAGCTAGATTTGTGTTTTGTTAATGAGTGAGGCAGAGGAGGGCCTAATTCGGGCAATAGACATGGTGCAAAGCTGTCACGTATTTCGTTTGCAAAGATGCCCCTTGATGTTTCAGCGCATTTCGAGGGTGAAGCTGTGGACAGATTTTCAATAGTTTGTATGATGTTTTCGTTTTCCTGTGCATTAATTTTCAGGGGGGTACCACTGACGTAAGTATCGGAAATCTTGTTAGTGTGTATTGGAGAGATATCATTCATAGTTGTCTTGAGGTCACAGGGAGATGCATAAACTTCCAGGGAAGCATGTGGTTTTTTCACAGGTGTGGCTTCCACCTCTGTATACGAGTTAGTTTGCACTTCCGTATTGTCATAATGTTTTGAAGGTATGTGTCGTTTTCTATGACTGAAAATTGCAGACTTCTCGAATGTGGATATTCTGCTGATGCGCGTCTTACTTGAATTTGATGCAGTTTGCAACAGAGGCTGTGATTCAATTCCAGTTTGCGAAGTGGACAATTGTTGAGTGATTGAAGTACTTTTGATCATATCAAATGTCTTCTTTGATAGGTTTTGCGTCATTCCTAAATTGGATGCTTTACGTTTTAGCTTCAAATCGGAAAACTCTAATGAGTTACCAAGAATTGATGTGTCCGAACGATTGGCGCTTTTGGGTTTCGGCGGTGGAGAGTGAATGGTCTTCAAATGCCCTTCATGAGAGTATCTTGATTTCTTAGAGACTGAAGGTCCTTTGGATTTATTTAGTAGCTCTCTGACTAGCTTTGGATGTGACTTTTGAAAAAATGGAGCAACAGAATTCACTAAGAACCTATAGGTTGAATCATCCTCAATCGATGATAGTCCAATTATCGCATCGTGAACGCATAATTTATCCATCAAAGCGTTGATGTTTGTCATTAGGAGATCCGAAGTAAGTTCATTGCTTGAGTCATCTTGAAATTTTCTTAGGTCCGTCGTAAATCTTGCGTGAACAGGGATCGCGGTTCCAATTAACGTCGGTATCAGTCTTTTTTTGCGACCCACCAAAGATCGTTTTGTATATACAACGCCCAATTTCCTGATTGTTGGCTTTTGATGGTACTTTCCGCCATCCAGCAGCCTTAGCAGTTCCAAGTTAAGGATTACTTGTAGTTTGGCCTCTCTTAGTTTGAGATCTTCCAATGACGCTCGAAATTGTTCATCAGAATCGCCGCTGGAATTACGAAAAAAGTCAACACGATAGCTGAGTTCATCATCGTTTAGTAGGTTCAATGAGGATGTACATGATGATCGGGAAAACTCAAACCGCTGATTGAAGCTCGTCATTGAACGAATAATAAACGAAGAGATCGTCTCGCGAGCTAAATGAATATTTGAGTGGGATAGCACATGGACTCTTGGAAGGGCAGTTTTGGCAAAAAATTGTAGGGGAATTGTGCGCTGGTAAAGGGTTGAATAATACCTTTCTGCCAGGAACGCATGGGGATCAATTTGGGAAAGTTTTGAAGGGGAACTAAAACTTGCTGATAGTTTGATGTTCGGAGGACTCATGCGTAAAGAGAGGCGACAACTGGAACTCTTGATTGCCAAACCGCTCTTTTTGATTCTGGGGAAATCATAAGATGATGATGGGGCCTCTGATACCAAAGGATTGCCACCACGCATCTTTATCATGCTCTCACCTATGCGAGCACCATCTGCCAATTTATATAGTGTCCAAATATTATGCTGAGTTCCTGGGGACAAAATACCAAAGACCGGCCTTGAGGCTAAAAATTGATTTGACGAATGAATAACCACGAATGCGGAAGAATAACCGTTCCTTACCTTGAAGCAATCAAAGTCTTTTATCAGAGCTGCCCCCAATATCAAATCCGATGAGCTCTCTACTTTGAAAAAACCTAATCCCGCATTGACGCTAGTTATTGCGCAAATAACTTCCACTAGGGTCTCAGCCGAATTTATATCGGTGCCTTTCACAGGCCCAACTCGAAATCTAAACATTGACTGAGATATAGGAGGAGAGGAAGAAAGCTCCATCCCTAAACTCACAAATTCTTTTTGAGATGATGAAAAAGATAGCTGACTTTTTACGCGTTGCCTAGCTGGAAAAAAATATGTGAATCAAATATATGATTTAATATTAATTAAGGGTGTTTCAAATCCATAATGCTGGTTTTACCATTCGACTAGATTATATTTTTCCGGCATTTGATTATTGGACACCCACTTCTATTCAGCAGAGCTTTCGGTAATCAGTGCTTTTTGCAATCCAGCTAAAATCCTAGATAATATCTCAGTATTATAAGTGGTGTCATATTCACTACTAAAATATATTATTCTATACAGTTTTAGTTAACAGTGGGGGCAGCAATTAGTGCGTAGTGTACTGGCGTCGTAATACCAACCGAAAAGCTTCAAGGGGCAAGACACTCTCAGTTGCATGAATGATTGGGTTTTCAGACGACGGAAAACCTTCTT
This sequence comes from Ogataea angusta, assembly GCF_019207475.1. NCBI lineage: Eukaryota > Fungi > Ascomycota > Pichiomycetes > Pichiales > Pichiaceae > Ogataea > Ogataea angusta. Next base: position 538,193 of record NW_025065222.1, on the reverse strand, counting down.
TCCAAATTCTTATCTGAACCTTGAAGTGTAAGAGAGACTTGTCTAACTGGAAGAACTCGACATCAACCCAACAGTCTACAGGTAATCAAAGGATCCAAGCCGATTCGACAGCCTTATACTGTAGCAAGAATAGTTGCAGTTGTGGCTCGTTGAAACCGAGCAAGTCACGGATCTAGCTTGAGTGAAAAATTAGTACCCTTATTGAGGTTTTCAACCACTCTCCCAATCTTTTTTTTAGAGTATGTAGACTTGTGGGTAGTGACTTCATCCCAGCAAATAACAGCCAGTAGTAGTTTGTTAAAGCCATACATAAGCACAAGTGACAATAAGTATAATTCATTGTACTTATTGCAAGTGAGCTTTTGACAACTACGAAGATCAAAAAAGTGTAGGTGCCTATATTTTTGTTAGTTCACATTCAGAGATAGTGGCCTTGTCCAGTGCAATTGATCATAGCTAGCAATTATTCTCCGTGACTATATTGGCCATCCAATCCTCCTAACAGGATAAAGACATCAATAGGCTTGCCATCATATAACGTGTTGGCTGGAAGATCAAAACTGAGTAAGCAACCATTGGAGCTGACCCAAACTATCAGCCTTGATTTTAAAGAAGCATAACAAAGTCGTACAACGCATTAAAAAAGCTGAGAGCTAACGCAAACCGTTCACTGAATTAGTGCCCTTGGCTGATGAATTCGAGAAAACTGGCCTTTGAAGGGACCCTCAACAGACGTGATCGGAAATTGGCAATTTCACTGGCCTGGATATGCACCAGCTCTCATGACTTTGTGTAATTTCAACGGAGAGTTTTCAAAGTGGTTATTATGTTTCCTATGGAACTTGTTTACAGAGAGGTTTACCGAGGTGGCATAAATATGTTCTTACTACCTTGTTGACACCTCCGTCTCACATTTCTTGCAATTTTTGGCTTTGAAATTCAATAGGTATGATAGTCCATGAAGCGCTTGCTCGAAGTTGAATGATTTTATTCAAATAGCAGCTCTAAGTCATTTTCGAAAACAAAGTGTATTCATTGTTCTCGATTATAGTTCTAGTGGAACTAAGCAATTACATAAAACGTAAAACCAACCCCGTCGATCGACGTCATTTTATGCACACGGTTTTTTTTTGATATATACTGAACAAATCGGCTTGAGAGTCGACCTTGATCTAAGATTGACAAATGGTACCCTTCAGACCTTTCCCGTTCACATCAAAAGCTGTATCAGTAAAGAAAATCAAGAAGCTTGTTGAAGGAAGATCTTACGGGTATTTCACTACTAATGATGCACTGGGCGCACTGGAAACTTCTCAATACCTTAATTTAAGAAATGATCTCAAGCTTTTATACAACACCACAATGAGGATGATTGAGAAGAAAGCCGTCAAAGCTGCCCGAATAAGAAGAAGCTATGACGAGATAGGAACAATTCCGCCAGTATTGCATCTGTCAAGAGACGAAAAGCCTTTAAACGAATCTGCAATTTGGTCCCATTTTTCTAATCTCAATTTGAGGGCGACACAGGAGGTCCCATACTCTTTACAGAATCTGTCCGGGGCCGGCAAAAACAGTTCAAAATTGCCGTCGATGCCGGGAGGTACAGCCTCAGCGATAGAATGGAATGAATTTATTCAAAAGCTAGTATCTTACAATAACTTGAATACTCATTTATCCCAAAACCGAATAGACCAGGCTATTGAGTCAGCACTCAATGCCGCGGGACACAAACTTACTCTTGCATCTTTCAACAAGATCTTACTCCATTTCTCTTGGAAATATGACTTGACGACTATGACGGAAATACTTCGCTCTCTGACCACAGTTTATGATTTAAAGCCCGACATCCAAACTTACAACATTTTTCTCGACACCATCCTGCGGTCTCGTGCGAAACATAGAGTCAGAAGATGCGTAACGATTTTGAAGATGATGAAACAGCAAGGTATAACTCCAAACAAGTATACCTGGAATATTATATGTGGAGGATTGAAAGATGTCCATGAAATCTTACATTTTCTTCGCCAATTCTACAAGTTTCAGATTCCCTTACTGTGTCAAAGAAATCTCGCAAAAGCTGGCATTCAATTCCCGATAATTAGAGAGATATTTGATCCGGCATCTAGAATTGACTACAATACCGCATATGATTTGCTGTCATTAGGTATCAAGGTTAAACTTTTGGAAGACGGCCAGTTAAGAGACGCACTCACTTACATGCGAAACGTTTGCAGTCAAAGCCAAAATAGTGATAATTCTGCATTTGTGCTGACTCCTAAATTCAACATCCTCAAGCTTTTCATGAATTACATTTTGTTTGAACTGCAAAATCTACCATATGCAATAGCATTCCTGCAGTATTTTGAAAACTCTTACCCGAATGTTATGGACTCGGATGATAACAGAAATCAGCTATATGCAATATTACTGACCTCAATGAAGCAATTCAAAGATTCGCCAATGTGGGAACCTTTAGTAAGATACTTCTTCCAGAGGACAATCGACGATCATGGAAGAACCATTTTACCTACAAGCACAATCATCCAACTCACAGAATTAGGAGAGCAAAAATTGAAAGATCAATCGCAAAGGGAAACCGCTGATACCTTCAATATAGCCGACAGTCCCACTTTGCTAGAAAGAACGACCATCAACAAAATCTTCAAGCAACTACGATGGCCTGGGTCTGCATACGGGGAACAGCCAATATGGGAGCTAGAAAGTAATGCCCCCTCATTTCGCCAAGCTTGCAAGATGTTGGGGTACTTTGGAAACACAAAAGTCGACGGCCCGGAGGAGAAAACTTCAAACACACAAAGGTTTGATATTTGGCACAGTTTCGAACTCCCTACAAGAGAGGCTTTTTATGATTCGCTACCATTTGACGTTGCAATGCCGGAAGGTTTTGACAATAGCGATAGCTAAATTTCGTTGCTTAGATGTCCCAATATCGAATAGAGAACGAATTAAAAGTAGCAAAATTGCCTTCAAGGTGATTGATTACACGATCCAGTCACCAGCGAATGGTATTGATATTTATCTACTATCTTCCAAAGTTGTGAGTGCTAAACGCGTTTAGTCACATCTCATTGTAGTTTATCGGTATGGATCACCGGTGAGAATCCACTATGATAAGAATTGAAACGGTATTGTATGTATAATAACAATATTGTATTCATGTTGCACACTCTTGTCTGAATTTGTAGACGTTATGGATTTTTATCGAGAACTCCATAAAACCGGTGCGGTGCAAGTAAGATACACACAATATAGTTAGTACGGTTCGAATATGATGAATTGTATGAGAATTCGCCTCATTAATCAATTAATCCAATCAAATTTATTTTCAGTATTTATCTTGATCGATGATTATATGCGACGCGCTTTAAATTTTTGGTTTAAATTCGTGCAACGCACAAAAATTCCACGCGTTGCTGTGAAGGGAGCATTAAAATCAAAAAGTAAACAAGCTTGTTTTCCATTTGAAGATTGCTCAGTAGTGTCAAACTCTGTATGAAGGACAACCTAAAGAATTACACAGATTGATTGCGAACACCGAACAAGCTCACGCACAAACAACTAGTCACACTTCACCAGTCATCTTTGAGGCTCTCAGAATGCAACAGGATAGCCCGTTGAGTCCCAAAAGGCTTTTCAACAATCAACAAAAACAATTCCAGCTTAACGATGCAAGCGATCTCAATTCCCCAATGATGAACTTGACCGGATTTCCTCTGAATACCAAAAAACGGACACTATATTCTCCATCGAGCGATTCCTCAACGCCTCAACCATCGGAGAGACTCAAATCTTCACTCGACAAAACTAACAGCCCTTCTAACAAAAACAGCCGTGAATCACTTTTGAAGAGCTTCAAAGACCCATCACCTCCATTTGCAACGAAAAAAGCAGCTTTGCGGAGGAGCGCTGGCGTTCTGAATTTATCCATCGAAACCAGTCCTCGAAAACAATTACAGAAAGAGCATGAAATCACCAAATCCATAAGTGATCTGGATTTCGGAAGTGATGTCACTAGCCCTTCTGGACATGCGAAGATTGCACAAGGTATCAAACATCTCCGACAGAGAGAGCCTAAATACTCACCAAGTGAACGCAAACCTGAAGAGTTTGAAAACGTCAGGTCTACGGGAGGAGGTCACTGGTCGCCAAACTCACCATCTCCATTCTTAAATCCATCAGTGGTCAAAAAAATGACCGCCACTTCCCGTTTCAAGAAAATATTCACTAATAATCACTCTAACGACATAACTGACTCTCCCATGTGCGACGCGAACAATAAACCCTCGATGGATAATACAAACACTCCTGTTAATCTGCACATGAAAATTGCTGCTTGCGGAGCTACTAAGGGTTTCCCCTCCGACTCGCCCTCAAAACCTGTTAAGATTGGGTACGAGCCCAAAAAACCAGAGGCGCTTCAAGTACACTTCACTCCAAGAAACACCGATGGTTTTGTGACACCGGCATCTTTCAAATCGGTGAAACCGCTACAAACAGCTTTTACTTCTACTGGATTACAGAGCAAAAAATCCATTAGTTTGGCCACCAAATTTAAAGCCATGCCTGAAACACCTTGTAAGAGACCACCTCTGAGTACAGTCAATGTTAACGGGCCTCTTGAGAGCGCAATAGCTAACAACTCATTTGGATCATCCAATGCATCAACTGTACTGAATTGTTCAGCTAACACAATAGCGACTTCGTCGGCGGCCAAATCGACAAGAACTGGGAGCAGCCCATCGGAGATAATATCCCCAAACTCGTCCAAAATGACGCCAATCTCAATTGACGGGATCACCAGAGCTCCCCGGAGTAGTGGTGGTACTAATGGTAGTGGGCGCCCGTTGTCAAGAAGTCAGAAAGCAATAAACACATCGGATCTGGAAAGCTGTATTTTGAGATTCACCAACGAATTTGATGATTTATATGATGATGAGAGTCATCATAGTACAAGCATTTTTCGAGATACAAGTGAGGCACAGGCCCATTCACCAGTCACTGGAATAGGGAAGGCTTTGCCTGAGAGCTGCCGCAGACCATTGCAAGACTTGAGTAATACAACCAAGGCTTTTGGCGAGTTTGAAACTCACAGTAATTTTCATAAAGGACGAGCTTTATTTAACCCACATAAGCTGTCTGATGCATCATCGCATCAAGATTTCATGGATGAGGACCTTGATTTGGAGAATATCGATGAAATGAATTTTGATGGATTTTCTGAATTTGAATCGCTGGAGACTTTACCTCCAACTCCTACTCGTTTGGGTGCGACACACAATCAACATGGGGGAAGAGGACCACACAACTACCTAGATGGAAGTACACCCACGAAGCACAATCCAAGCTTGAGAACTACATACTCTAATTGCTCTACACATAATATGTTCATCTCGGGAAAAACGGGAGATTGCATCAATATGGGTCCTCCAAAATTGTCATCCATGACTGCCCATAGTCCCAAAACCCCTGTTGATCCGTCATTCACACAAACTTTTCAAAATACACAGAACTCGGACTCGCATGCTGATTCAACGTTGGATACCTCATCCACGTTCTCACTTCCGAACCACATATCTCACAAACAATCACTACCCTTCGATGAACCTTTGGAAAAGAAAGACCAAATTGATTACCATTTGATGTCAAAGTTTGGAAATTGTAGTTTGATAGGGTCCGGCGAATTTTCTGTGGTGTACGAAATACAATACGAAGGTATCAAATATGCGGTCAAGAGAACAAAGAATCCTTTGGGGGGACCGAAAACCAGATTGCGCAAATTGGAAGAGGTTGAAATATTGAAGACCCTTCAAGCAAAATTCAGGTCTTCAGCAATGGAAGCAGACGATGAGAATCATCCGGATACCGGTGATAATCACGAAAACATTTTGAACCTCATAAACTATTGGGAACACAACTCATTTTTATACATAATGACCGACTGCTGCGAAAACGGATCACTGGACAAGTTTTTAGTAGAGAACGGAAAGGTTTCGAAGCTAGATGAGTGGAGAGTATGGAAGATATTGAATGAAATATTGATGGGATTGAAATTCATTCATAAATGTGGAATATTGCACCTTGACTTGAAACCGGCTAATATATTCATCACCTTCGAAGGATCTCTTAAAATTGGGGATTTTGGTGTTGCTTCCAAACTTCCCATACCTCCTTATTTTGACCGTGAAGGCGACCGCGAATATATTGCCCCAGAAGTGATTTCGAAACACATATATGGGAAACCAGCCGATATATTCTCATGTGGTCTCATCATGGTCGAAATTGCGGCTAACATAGTTTTACCAGACAACGGGACATCATGGCAAAAACTTAGATCTGGCGACCTAACAGATGCAGGGAAGTTGTCGTCTAGTGACTTGACCGACTTGGAAGGATCCATTTTTTCCAGTGCAAACACTTATTCATCGAATCTTACGAATACAACAGTTACCACAGGCATTTCAGCATCACCTACAGAACTGAGTAAAGCGAATCACTTGAGAAGACTGGGAGTCCCTAGTTGGGCACCATCTTGGTTTTGTGATGGTAGTTCTGCCCTTGATAAATTGGTGACATGGATGATCGATCCAAACCCTACAAATAGACCAACTGCGGAAGAGATATTGAGAAGTTACGAATGCACTGTCGTGGAATCTAGAAGGAAAAGTGGCGCAACAATATATGAGGGGGACTTTGGGCCCCAGCCTGATCATGAGGATCTACTTTTAGAGAAGGAAGTGATGACTTCCCCATCCACATATAAAATTGCCAACATATGTGGCAAGTGGAACAGAAAATCCTCGATTGATATGATCCTAGAATGAGCGGGAGCTTACGAATGTAACGATAATGTACAATTATGAGTAATCCAGTAATTTTCGTGATCACAAGTCTTTCTTAAACAAAAAACCATGCCCCAACAATAGACATATCCCGTTACTTTTTAATTTTTCATTGAGCCTAATTAATGATATCTAGTTAAGAAAATTTCGCAGATCATCATGATAGTTAGTAACCAAAAAATCTTGCATTAATATAAACTCTAGTAATTTTTATCCGCAACATAATAATGAACGCGGCTTTAATCATTTAAGTAACAATTTGTGAATCTTGAAATTTAGATGTCCGAAAAGCATATAAATATGGCCAGTTCCGAGGACATGAGTCCCGAGATTAATGAGTCTTCAGTGACAAAAAATCTTGACACGATCTTAATAAACAAAAACCAAATGGAGTCGACTATGAAATCTCAAAAAAGGCGAAACAGGCCATCCTTTGTTTGTATCAACTGCAAGAAAAAAAAGATCAAGTGTGATAAGAGATTACCATGTTCCAATTGCTTGAAGTCACACCTGGCAGAATCATGCCATTACCGTCATTCCCCTGCCAAACACCTTCCTTTGAAAAATAATGTAGGCCGTGGCACGTCCTTTGAAGGACAAGCCGCGCTCCAGAGCGGAGCTTTAACCCAGCAATTGCCTTTGTTTTCAAGTTATTCGAGCAATCGTTCATCCAATGGCTCATCAGACTTCGAGGTTCTTAGAGAACCCAGAAGCCTAACGACTAGCCAAAGAGAGGGGCCCTCTTTGCAGATTGATGTTGAAGAGCTGAAGACTAAAGTGGATTTCCTTGAGGAAGCCTTACGTAACAAGAATGAGCAAATGCGCCCCGACAATCTAGCTCTGGACAACGAAACTGACGGATCGAGTTCTGTTTTTTCAATGAAGTCAAGAAAATTGAAGCTAAACTGCATTTATGCGAAGAAATCTCGATTTCTTGTTTTTGGATTTGCTTCCTTCAGAACTTCCATCGCCCACCAGAAAGAATTGACCTTTTTTCTACATCAATTTGTCGACAGGTTAACCCAGGAGAGAAAACATTGGAAGAATAGCCGCAAAATACCATCGAAGTCTACAATATTTGGTTTGAAGGGAGACGAAGAGAGATTTGCTCAGGAAATTGAGGCTAAGGTACTGTGTCATTATACCGCTATGCTTGATTTGATTGATTACTTCGACCAGCATCTAAACAATTTTTTGATGAACCAGCTAATTGACATTATTCAAGTAAAGTCCCATTTTCACACAATGTTTGTTCGTGATGAGCATGGCAAAGTGCATTACGTGAAACCGGAAAAACCTTATCAGTACTCCAATTTAGCCATGATCTTCGCAATAGTTAAAATTTCAGTAATTTTCATCGACTACAAGGAATTAAGTGAACAGAAAGATAAGCCCATATTCGATCTTAAAGAGTCCTTCACTATATTGGATGAGTGTTGTCAAGCTGCCCTAAATCTTTCGCGGTTCGACAAGAAGCAAACTATCAACGTCATACTGGCACTGCTTTTACGGAGAATATCTCTTCTATATAGTGCAGTCGATGGCGATGGTGGCGATGGTGCAAACTTGCTCCCTGTTATTCACACCGCAGTGTCTACTGCTTTACAGATGGGATTGCACAGGTCTTTGGATTCCATCAACGCAATAACCGGAAAAGCATCATCTGCCACTGGATTTTCACAATCACCGAACATATGGTGCAAAATTTGGGCGCAATTGAAGTTTCTTGATGCTTTTGGCTCATTGTCTGTTGGAACTCCGCTTTTAGTGAATGACGACTTTGCTGATAATAGGGATGCACAGGATGAGCACCAAAACTATTTCATGCCGGAGAGGGACAAGATTACTCGTGATCTTACTGAGTTGTATCGAGAAGCTTCTTTGGTCTTCAATTCGAACCGACCCGCATCTCTGAATGATATGGTACTAACGATAACGAAAATAATTGAATTTGGCAAATCAATTGGCTCCTTTTTAGACTTGATCATGGTTCCAACCGAGGATTCGGACATTGTGGCCTGGAAAGTGAATACCAAATTTTATATCTTGGAGCTCGTGCAAGGTCTATGCACAAATCTGAGACTGGTTATATCAAATCAAAAACTGCTCAAGCAGGAGCTGCAAGGACGGGATCTACACTATAATGAAATCAAATTGTTGGAATTGTTGAATCAAAGATTACTCACCATCTCACTTAAGTGTGCGCTTTTGTCGTCTGTTCTCATGAACAAGATATTACGAGGTGAATCGGAAATTTCAAAACCCAAATACGTGGTTTACTTCAAGCCTCAAATGACCGCCCTCCTGCTGCGTACTTCGTTGACCTTTGCCGCCTCGATTTTCAGCAATAGCACCCAGTCTGACCAGAACATTGACGCGTCTGATCTGATTAGATTTGACAGCATTGACTATAATGCTCTTGAGTTGAGCCTGACAGATACAATGCACGAAGATTCATTGATCAACGATATCATGGCAAAATTTAAACATCCAAAACAGCTTGTGAAATGTCTTTGTGAATTCTATCAAAGCGTTTCGGACCTTGACGAGCTCAGTACAGATTATGGTTTCTTCTGCTGCTTCAAGCTCACTTTGATGCTTTGTTTCGTCATTGACTCGACTAACAAATTGTATATTGAACAGGAAAAAAGCAAAAAGTCACAGGAGAATTTTAAAGTCAACATAACAAGTATCGCAAAGAAGACCAGAGAGATGATTGATACCAATCTGACTTTGGGAGCCACCGAAAGAAACTTACCATTCTTTCAAAGTCAAGAAAGTCTCGACACATATATTAACAACTTATTCAGCTCAGACGTCAACCTGAATTGGTCCCGGGTTGATGCAGGCCAGGAACTTTACGGATTGCCCTGGAATGGAATTACTGATGATGATGCTCAGAAAACCGCTACTAATACGGGAGACCCAATTGGAAACATCTACGGTCAAAATGTAGACGATGTTGAGCTCAGTAATAGATCATACCAGGTATTCTTTTGAAAGATTCGCTTGAATCTGTACCATACTAGCATCAATAAGATACAGAACATTGGATCGAGATTCAATCATTGTGATGAGAGTTTTTCGTATTTCAAAGCAAGCAAATGTTTGTTTCTAGTCAACGATACTCAAGCTGTACAGCAAATGGGATCACCTAAGCACCATATGTGCATTACTAGTATGATGATTTGAAAGCGGTTGAATCAACGATACTAGTCACGGTCTGCTGAAATGGAAAGGTTTGTCTGCATCGAGATCCACTTTGACCCCGGTAGGCCCCATGAGTTTAGAAATGTGCGACGAGCCTCAAAACTCCTCCTAAAATTATACTAGAATTCTACTACATATGAAGAACAGATAATGACGCGATCATGGATATGTGTATTGCCAACATTAATAGAGAGCAAATACAAGCTGACTGCAGCAGATTTCGCAATGAAGAAGATGAGAGGCTGCCGGATCGTGAATGACATTTTTCAGCGGGAAAACCAAGGACGCTTTTTATTCAACAGAAAAGTCTTTTTTTCAAAGACTTGTCGGTGGTGAAGATTACGATATTGATGGATGGTGCTTTTCGGGCAACCGATTCAAAAAGAGGGGAAGGTTTGTGATACAATAGTAAGCTACCAAATCTCGCCTATATAAAATTGCTGCGTTTTGAAACTCGGAGATAAGTGATGATTTTACGATGGACCTGATAATCTACTTGCAATTGGAAAATTGTGGAGGAATGAATGCTTGCAGCTAAAACATTGATGATGTCTACACCTTGAATAATACTAATCTTCAATATAGTTCTCACGTGGCTGTGAATTTGACTACTGCTACAATTGGGGACACAGGAACAATGAATTGCTGCTGACCATCAATGTTGTGACAATGTATCCTAAAGAACATGGGATGTTTTGATGGCTCATTTTTGAAAACTGGCAATCACGGGGTTTACGAGCATTAAGATTTAATTCACATGGGTTTCACATGAAGTAGAGCACTAAAAAGTTTGGGTTGCTTCATTTATTATTGAATAAAAGCCTGTACCCCGTAAGAAAGTGCACATCGACATCATATAGGCTTTATCTACTATCCATGATGATCACACGCTGCATTAAGGTTTTTTGCGAGTTGTACTCGATTATCGGGATTTAATCTCTCACCAAAAGTACCAAGACTGATGACTAGCCAAGACCTGAAGCGATGCCTGAAATTTCGAGACTATATATTGAAGTTGCTTCATGTCGAGTCTCCCTCGTAGCTTGGAGGAAAAAGAGAGTAGTTCTGGATCTGTTTTCGCCAAAGAGCGATTGGCCCAAACGATGCTATGCATTTGTAGTGGCAAATGAACTGATATCATAAACCAAACGGCCTACAATGTGCTTACTAGCGTGCCTGTTGATAAATCTGCCCGGAAATTATTTTGCCCGTTAACCATAACCTAGCTAATAAAGCTAATGTCAATCTAAATTGGCCACAAAATAGTATTCTGGATGGCACATCTCGAGATATGAAAAGAGATGACAAGTATCCCGGCACCATGCCAAACGAGTCTAAATAGATAACGTACAGTCACGGCGAGTAGAGAAAATATTTGATCATTTCCACACGTTGCTTCGACTTGGTTTTACAGGACAGATATATCGAAGTTGACAAACCAGGCTAGCTCTGTAGATATCATTGCCCCATATTTCCTCTCCTGGGAACAGGTCCTAAGTAGAGTGACCGCTTCCTAAAAAATGAACACTTTTCTCCAGTCCAAAGGTATAGACAGGTTTTGAAGGCTCATAAAAGTTTCATCATTTATTGAGCAATAGATGCAAGGCTACGTTGTATTCTTGGCTTCCTTTACAGCATCCTTTATGACAAATCGCTGATTAGCGTATCAGTATTGGTATTAAATCATATCCTCCAATTCAAGTTTTGTCCCGAAGATTGATGTGTAGCTGTAAATCAGTTTAGGAAATTTGTGCACAGTAAATACATGTTGTATTTCTTGAACGTGACGTCAAAGTTTATTTTTCATTCAAAATGGGAAGTATAATTAAAAATCCCGCAACCAAATAATACATCCGGTAGCAACAGCTGTTGTTTCGGCTACAACCGTTCGAGTCTTGGAAAGAGTGTATTGCCACTAGAAAGGAGATCATTCGCAGTGAGGGGATTCTTGTGCCTAGTACTTGGGGAGGAATGTGATTTTTCTTAGGACGTTTAATCCATTTGTACGCCGGCTTTACCGCAGAGAGGGGAGTGGGTCTGTGCGCGGCGCATTTATTCGAACGCTCCCTGATGCTCTTCTGGAAATTTTTTTAGAAAATTCTTATTTAAGATACTGATCGCCTAAAGAGTCAGGTCACCATATACAAAATATAGGGTAATAATCTGTGATTCCGCTTGTAACTTATTGCAATCATTTGGTGAATGAAAACCATTCACAAACGAACAGGTAATAAATTACACTCTCTTCTTGTTGATAGCGCATAAGCAGAGGAAATTCATAGATTATTGCCACCAAGCGCCTAGAGCTCACAAAATATGTCAGAAGATTATGAAAACTCTAATCATTTAGTGGGGAAATTGCCACAGGACGAATTGAAGATGACAAGTTCGACAACCTATGAGAGCACAGATGCTGTGACAGCATCGAAGAAACTGAAGTCGAAGCCAACATCCAAACGATTGAATGATGATAATTCGCCAGCAGTCATTGCAATGTCCAATTTGAGATGTCCCTCCCCTCCGCCTATTCTTCAGCATCCCGCTTTTCCGTCACAAGCACATCAATCAGTACGGCCATCTGCCAAAGAAGGCGAACCTTTTTCTGGAGCGACGTCGAACTCTTCACAGCAAGACTCGGTGGACTCCTTGCCTCCGTCTGATACCGCGTCTCCGGCAGTCGACTCTTCAGTTGGTAGAAATGGGGCTTTAGGAGTAGGTGGGTCTGCTAAATTCCAGGAGCAAGGATTAAATGTATCCAGATTAACGGAGTCTCTCAGGAAGACTTCTGCCAAACACGAAGGGCCGCGTTCTAACTCACCTATAGTGAGACATGAGGAAGATGATATTCTTGCAATGCCAGCTCCACAACATCAGCGAACCACATCTATGCATGCTCACTTTTCTGTTGAAGATATCATGAAACATCCTAATGCTCGATCGAGATCTGGTTCAGCATCTACTAATGATTTAGAGGCTCCGCATCATATTGTTCCACCATTGCCTCAGATAAAGCCCAACGAAATTGCACACCCGGCAACATCTGTTCCGACGACCTCAACAGATGTGCACTTGAGATTACCTCAGGATGATGGCAAATTACATATCCTTTTCGGTGCTTGCGGGTCTGTTTCAATCAAGAAAACGCGACTGATCATCAACAAACTCGAACAAATTTACAAAGACAATGTATCTATTCAATTAATCCTGACGAAAGCTGCGGAGCATTTTGTATCAAGGGGTGAATTTCCAGCCAATGTACAGATATGGAGAGACAAAGATGAATGGTCCGTTTGGAATAGCAGGACAGATCCCGTTCTTCATATTGAACTAAGGCGATGGGCAGATGTTTTGATTATAGCTCCTCTGAGCGCTAATACCATGTCCAAGATTGCCATGGGTTTATGCGACAATCTTTTGACGAACGTTGTTAGGGCATGGAATACCCAATATCCAATTATCCTTGCACCAGCTATGGTCTCCTTCGCGTACACATCGCCTGTCACCAAAAGACATGCAAAAACAATCAAAGAAGATATGAAGTGGATAGAAATTTTGAAGCCGACAGAAAAGGTTGTCAGCAGCTATGGAGAAATAGGGATGGGTGGAATGATGGACTGGAATGAGATTGTCGATAAAATTGTTCAGAAATTGGGAGGATATCCTGAAGATGAAGATGACGAGGACGATGAGGGCGAGGAAGATGTAAAACGCGGTGAAGACGAAGAAGATGAAGGAGACGAAGAAGATGAAGAAAAAGATGAAGAAGAAGAAGAAGACGACGATGATGACGACGATGATGGTGAGAATGCAGGGGAGTCAGGAGAGCAGAACGAGCCGCCGTTGATAAGTGGTATAAGGAAGTTAACTGTTGCGGAAGAGGATGAACTTAGCGAAGCGATAGAAAAAGGCAAATACTCGGGTTCATCAAACAACAAGATCATTCAATGAATGGCATTTGGGTTAATATTATCGTTCTCGTGTCCATGTATTGCTAGCCAGCAGGCAATATGTTGGCTTTTTATATTGTATAATAGATAAGTATAGTCGGTCGGGTTATACGTTTGATTACATAACATTGATAAAATTCTGCCCAAAGGAAAAATTAAATAAAGGAGAAGCTCGAGAAAAAGGATCTTTAAAGGCATATGAAACAAAGCAGGCCTAATTGAGAGAATTATTAATATTGGCAGAGACAGATATAAGTGCGAAAAGCATAAATCACCAAGAACTTTTACCAACATCTAATAACATAACTGAACTACTTCGAACTTTGACTGGTAATGATTCAAATATCAACATGTTTTCCATCGTCGTCGTTCGGTACACATCAGGCTTCAACGAAAAGTCTCATCGTGATGCTCTTAAAGCTCAGCACACACACCATTCACAGTGGAAATCATATGTACGCTTTTACGAATCATAAAGACGAACCAATTTCTATAGCTAGCAAGATTATGGAGCTTCTACCTCTTAGCATTCAGGTGCTATTCTCTTTGCTACGAGGGCCATATGAAGAGTCAATGATCTATTCCATGAAGAAGTCTTTAGAAAATATAAGTGAAATACGGCTTGTCGATCACCGTGATACTGAAGATAGTGAAATTGATCTTCGTTCTGATGCGTTCAGGATCTTAAAGCATTTTTTATTAAAGGATAGAAGATATGAAAGCTTTAGATTTGAAGAGGTTTACATCTCAGAATTTGATGATATTGTGAATCTTAGCTGTTGGAAGAGGCTGAAAATAGATTTCTCGAAAGTTAGACAGTTTTCGCACGTTTGGCACAAGGTATCAACTCTTGTGATTGATAGTGATACAAACTTTGAACTAGTTGAAAATCATGATCTATCATCCGTGCTGAAACTTGAAATCGCTGGACCATTGATATCTTTTACGGACATTCACAAGATACTAAAGATTTGCACCCAGGTTCGAAAACTGGTTTACAAAGATCTTAGATTGGATGAAGTTTTACAAGAGGGCAATATTCTATGCCCAAATAATGGACAGACAGAGTTTGATTTGCTGCTCAATAACTCGAGCAGTATCGAATTCTTGAATGAACTCGGTATGCGCAACATCAAAAAATTGAACCTCACTATGACTGACGAAGACACTAAAACATTCGATTTTAATCAGCTTTTAGCTAGTTTGGATTCAGTGGAGGCGGTCACTGTTAACTCTCTATTCAGTCTCTCGTACCTGCGAATAACTGTCGACTCAACGAGCTCAGAAGTACAGTATCTAAATTTTTCACATTGTGAGTTTGAAAACTGCGACTTCTCAAGCTTGTATCGGCTACGGGAGCTGATTTTGCTAGACTGCAATATTGATTCGAGACAGCTAAACACTCTGAAAAACCTATCTAAAGTATCGTCTTTGATACTCATCAATTGCCAAATAAAGTGGAATTCTTTTTGGGAGCTTCCTCCAAACTTGGCCAGCATAATTATTCACAATAATGACTACGAAACTTGCAAAGATCTGATATTTTTGAGTCAAAGTCAACAAAGTAACACCGAAGTGAACTGTTATAAACGGACCTTGAGCATTGACTTGAATTCTGTTAAATTTCAAATTCACTCCCAACTGGAGGGCGTCTTATCAATGGCAAAACTCGACACAGTCAGCATGGTAATGCCGCAAGTTGAAACAGCCGATATTGAGCTGGCTTCGATTCCAAACTTTTACGGCTTTGACTTTAGCTTCTTTGATTCTGGAGACATTCAAATTTCCAGTATGGTCATTAAATTATATTCATTTGGTAACACTTTTCACAAACCAAGGAATGTTCCGGCCAATCTTCGCTGTGAATACGAATACTACAATTTCAACCTGCTGGATTTCACTCCACTCAAGCGGCCGGTAGACTCGAAGTTAAAATTGGAAGATGCAGACATCAATGAGATATCTGATTATGATTCTGACGGACAGCGCGCTGACAACGGATTTTACGTTTCTTCTGACTTTTCGGATAGTGAAAGTGAAGAAAACCGTGACCAAAATAACTCTCGTCAGATAAGATCGAGAAGACTGCGCGCTGCCCGGAATCATAAAAAGCCCGATTCCGAAGAGGAAGTCACTGAAGACAGTGAAGAAGAAGAGAAGAGAAGAAGCAAACTAATCAATACTGTTATATCGTCGAAAAACATTAAACCCTCAATCAATCCTAAGGACCCTGACAAACCATTTGAGTGTGAATTTTGCTCTAGGGCCTTCAAAAGAAAGGAACACTTGAGAAGACACTCGTTGACTCATACCAATTATAGGCCTCATGTGTGTTCTAACTGCAAGCGTGGATTCAGAAGATCGGACAACTTGAAAAATCACGAAAAACGTTGCCTGACCTCAGGAAAAGCTGGTGGTACTGGTTATAGGTTACGAAATGATCCAAATCGACTTGATGCCGAGGAGATCGAAAGAGTCAAGAGTATTGAATATGCCAAGAAAGAAAAACTCAAAAAGCTGAAAGAAATGGGCAGGAGCATCAAACTGGCAGAATTCTACGAGTCCGATAGGTACCAGAGCCCAGTGAGTCAATGCAGATCTGACTCGCTTTCTTCCATCTCCGATAATATGGACAACCAGTCTGATGAGTACGAGGAGAAACATGACATTGACTCCAATGCCTTTGAGGGAGACATATATCGTCGTAAGTCCAAAGTTTTCAAACCTGCTCGGGGAAGCCTCCTTGATAGCGCGTCCTTACAAACCCCACCTGCGACAGCAAATGAGCCGGCCCTACAATCTGGAGATTTGTCAACAACTGAGTCCAGCTACAGAGTAGGACACACGCTGAATCCCAAAAGGCCGTATTCGTCGATTCAAAGCTCAAATCCAGCTATGTTGAACTCACTCGCAGATAGTGATGCAACGAACGATGACCCAAACGAGCAAATGGAGCCCAAGACGGAAGACAGCGAAAAAAAAGTACTGGGGGATGATATAGCTGATGAGGAATCAGACGATGATTCAATCTTCACAAACCCAAGAATTGATAGTAGTGATCCAATCAGATTGTCAATTAAGCAGCAAGTGAGCCAAGAGTTTGCACGCTGCGAACTGATGCCCAACAACACTTACAAATGCTCCAAGTGCTTCCAGTTGTTTACCAAAAGGGGCAATCTGAGAAGACATTTGGTAATCCATTTCAATTTAAGACCCTATGTTTGCGAATGCGGTAAATCGTTCAAAAGATCTGACAATTATAAGAAACATGCTAGCCGGTGTAAGACAATTATTTGCAAACGTCAGAGGGTTGGAGAATCGAAAGAAACAACTGTGAGAACACAATCAATCAGATGTACCAAAACAATAGATCCGACGCAAGCAAAGAGCAATCACGACTTAAGCTCGCTATCTTTGCTACCAAATTCGAGCAACCCAGACATAGGAGAAGTGAATATAGGAAAAGACAAGCTTGCCCTTCAAAACGACGTTTCAGAAGAGAGTGATAACGATAATCATGTTTCTGCAAAGGCCAATGAAAGGAAATTCGAGTGCAATTTTTGTCAAAAGAAGTTCAAACGAAAATATCATTTAAACAGGCACTTGATTGTTCATCAGAACAATAATTTGCGACCATTCAGCTGCCTCAGATGTGGCACTGCGTTCAAGCGAAATGACCTGTTGGAGAAACATATTCTTTACAACAAGTGTAGACAAGCGGCTACATAATGTTAATTTTCAATATGTACACTACCGATCTCTTCCTCCGAATAAAAAAGCAAGCATTTGTCATCTGAATATGCTAAAATCGTTTTTGAGAGCATCAAGTCTTTCTTCTCGAGTACTTCAATTTTCGCGGAACATGCATGTTGATTACTTGCCAATGAGATGGAAATCTGGCGATAATTACTGCTATATCCTCTCAGACGACGAAACCAAAAGATCATGGTTGATTGACCCTGCATATCCATCTGAGATATCGTCGTATCTGTCAAATCAGAACAAAACAGACGTTGTTGCAATTGTCAACACACATCACCATTATGATCACTCAGGTGGTAACGAGGAACTGCTCAAATCTATCTATCCTGGTGTTGACGTTATTGCAGGAAAAGATTCCCCGCATGTTAGTCAAATTCCGAAAGATGGTGAAATTATGGAATTAGGCAAGAATATCAAAATCAAAGCTATCCATACTCCTTGTCACACTCAAGACTCTATTTGTTATTATGCTGAAGACCAGAAGACTGGTCAAAAAGGTGTTTTCACCGGAGACACGTTATTCATTTCGGGCTGTGGTCGCTTCTTTGAGGGTGATGGTGCACAAATGAAAGCAGCTTTCGAAAAGCTACTTGAGCTCCCAGAAGACACTAAAGTCTATCCTGGACATGAATACACCAAGTCAAATGTGAAATTCTCAAAAATAGTTCTGGGACCTAAGAATGAGGCATTGAACGACTTAGAGGAGTATTGCTCTAAGCACGAGGTCACAACTGGAGTGTTCACTATCGGAGATGAAAAACGCTTCAATCCTTTTGCTAGACTCTCTGATCCTGAAGTTCAGCGCTCAACTCAGGAGACAGATCCGGTCAAGATAATGGACAAGCTTCGTCTAATGAAGAACAACTTATGAGTATATAATTACAACGTTTGGATCACACCTAATAAGTTTTTGACACCAGTTAATATGGATTCATCATTGCCTTTTCCAGGAGTGTATTTCGTGTGAGCAAAATCGATTAATCTCAGCAAACTCAATGCTCGGGGAAGATATTCCTCGCTGGAGTCTTCATCAATTTCGATCTCATTTATTAGTATATCTTGATTATCAAGCTCTTCCCAACGCCCTTCGTCATTTTCATAAATCATCAGTAGGGATGCACTAACCATCCTGATCTCGTAATCGAGCAAACAGTTATAAAGAAGTTGCAAACGACGTATGGTATTCTCGAGAACAATCTCTTGTCTCTTTGGTGAAAGATTGTTTCCTCTGAAGAATAGCAACAAAGCATCTTTGACAGAGTTAGGAGTCAATCCTTTTCCAAAGTTTTTATCAAACACCAGGTGATTGTGATCTTTGCGAGCCGCTTTTTTCATATCTGGGCCCTCAAAATTTGTTAAAGATTTGCCTGAATCGACAATTCTCATTCCACAAATACGATAATGTAGAGACCCTGAAGTTGTAGAGCTTGAAACTTTCTTCATTCGTTCGACCTTATCTTCGGTTGCATTTTCGTCATAAAGAACGTTTCCAAGCTTAATGTCAATAACACTCGGGTTTTTGAAACCGTATACCAAATTCTCGAGAACCAAGTATTGTTGACCGCTGTCTGGCTGGGAATCCAGCGAGTCTTGAAGTTCTTTGTTTACTTCCGGATTTTTCTCACGGAGTTCTTCACTTACTCCTGGAGACATTGTTCCATAAAAGATAGGCACCCAATGGAACAACTTTGATCCTAGCTCAATTTCATCGTCAACGTTTTGCATCTGAGCTTGCATTGTGGTATAGAACTCTAGCTCTTGTTTACTAACTGGTTTTATAAACAGTGAACCGTCAACGGATTGCATCGCTCCCTCATGGCCTGCAGCCTTGTGCTCCAGGGGTATGAAAGACATAGTAAATTAAATTACTTTTAAAGCACAGCCTTATATTTTGTTATCATTTAAAATTACATATTACAATACTTATCTTCTTCTTCTAGATGAATTTACGAACCTTCCTCTTCCCACTCTAACGTTGACCGGTTTAATATGCTCAGTTCCAGTGAAAAATGGAGAGACGAAATTATCTGCCGATCCACCACCCACATATTCTTGCATTGCTTTCTCGTTCTGTCGGAGCTGCCACTTAGCATTTTTCAGCGCCTGTTGGTATTCCTTCTGGTCTTCGCGCAAGTAAATATTGTCGAGGTTCGGATTTCCACGATGCTGGTAACCCTGTTTGCCATATTTTTTGGTGTAATTCTTGGATAGTGGAGACGGCAAAGAATACCTGTCACCCTTTCTGTGCCATTCAAAATTTTTCTTCAAATGAGGAACAACCTCTCCCCTGGAATTGACTGAAACCGCACATCTCAGCAAAGTTGCCCCTCCACAGGAAGAACAAAAATGTTTTGGTGTGCCATCTTTCGGTAATGGAATCATGGTAAAACACGCATGACATCTGAGCATGTAGTTTCTCACTCTTTGAATTTGAAGTCCTGACATTGCATTCATCAAATTCAAGCCTATTTGAAGCGAGACATTCTGAACAGCGAAATCGCCGGTTACCAAGGCGACTTTAATCTTGGACATGCTTTTCTCTGCTTCGACTCGTTCATTTTCGTCTTTGAGCATCTCCTCTACTATATTGTCAGGGGTAATCCATTCTCCTTCGTCTTCTGAATCCGAATACGCCTGTGAAAGCTGGCCATCAGTAGATAGATGTCCTAGTTTTTCTGTGATCTGTTGCACTGCCGCATCTCCACTATCATCAACTTCAGCCTGATCCTCGAAGTCTGCCACAGATTCCTTTCCGCCGTCTATCGGCTTCTTTCTGTGCCGTTTTCCACCTCTTCTTGTTTTCTTTTTTGTCTTTTCTGTTGTATTCGGAACTTCCTCATGTTCTCGTGACGCTTCCTCGTTTTTTTCCTCCAAAATTGATTCTATAGCCTTAGTTCCTTCTTGTTCGTTTGGATCCTCATTTCGCTTCTTTTGACGTTCCTTTTTCTCTCCTGGATACGATCTGAGTCTCCAAGGACCGTTATTCAGTTCGCATTCAAGCTCATAAGCAAGAGCCAATATATGGATATCGTTTTGCGACAGCACCATATGATCACCCGTGAGTTTAGCAAAATCAGCCACCGCTTTGATAGCATCGGATTTAGGTTGTCTTATTAATAATCTCTCGCCCCATAAAGCAGCCTGCTTTCGAGCATGCTCATCTTTCAATTCGTTGAAAACTCCTGGAGTTGTGAAAAAGTTTTCAGCATGCTTTTGTAAAGTAGACGCCGACTGCGTGATCAAAGGTCCTGCATCCAACACTAGCGTGTTGACTTTGGACATGGTATCAAAATGCAAAAAAAATTAGATATTAAAAAATATTTTTCTACGGCTGTGCCTGAAGATTTCAAAAGAATTTCGTCCCTTGAATCATCATGCCAATTGGTACCCGAATTAGAGAGGGAGAACTAGCTTATGAGAAAGACGATTTAGCCACTGCATTACTGAAGGCTAATGCTGCTCTCCAAGAGAACCATAACTCATTCAAAGCACTTTTACTTAGAAGCCGCGTTTATTTGAGGTCCAAAAAATACGATTCTGCTTTTGAGGATGCGAACAAACTGGTTCAAATTGCCCAAAGTAGCGGCAAACGGGAAGATCTCGCTACTTCCTATAAACAAAAAGCAATTGTATTGTATAGACAGAAACGAGTTTCAGAGGCTATGGAAGAGATATCTAAAGCTCACACCCTCAATAACAAGGATTCTGAGTGCCTGATGTTCAAATCCATGATCGAGAAAAAGCTTCAAACTGATGCTCAGATTTCTGTGAACGGGCCTGTCTCTGATAAAGAAAAGTCCTTGCTCCAACAAGCCTCGAAACAAAAACCCAAAGTGGATTGGTATGATTCCAAAGACATGGTTAACATCTCAATCTACGTCAAAAATATACCTCCCACAACTTTGAAGATAGATTTCCAAAAGACATCTGTGAGTGTGGATTTTAAAACAAACGAGAACACCGACTTTAGTTATGTTTTGGATCCGCTGTATGGCTCAATTATCCCCTCCAAATCATCGTTTAAGGTTTTTGGAACTAAATTGGAATTATATCTTGCCAAGGAAACCGAGGAGACTTGGAAGGCACTGGAAAAAATGGAAACTAGTACAATTTCACAGGAGACTTGTCCTAGTACTCTTGATTATCCAAGTTCTTCTGCAAAGAAAATAAATTGGTCGAAGTTCAAGGTAGATGATGCCGAAGAAGATTCTAGCCAAGACCCCGACGTCTTCTTCAGGAAACTCTATGAAGGAGCAGATGATGATACGAAAAGAGCCATGATGAAAAGCTACTTGGAGAGCAATGGTACGAGTCTCAGCACAGACTGGAAGGAGGTTAGTCAGAAAAAGGTTGATATTGCTCCTCCTGATGGAGTGGATATCAAGAATTGGTAAGCTTGTTGTTTCATATATCATACACAACAGGTATCTAAAAGGTTTCGGTATCCCAGTTCATGGAAACGTCATTCAATAAGGTTTGCTGAGCTCTTCCGGGAGATTTGTAAGATCTTGGACTGATATTCTCTTTGATCTCCTCACTATAATCAATCATCGAGTCGCTTAGTTCAGCAACAGGTATAATGTTCGGTGAAGCAGGGCTGTAGGATGGTCTCACTATGCTTTCATTAACGCGTTCATGAATTAAAGATGAGGACGGGGAAGAGCCCTTGAGGTGAAAATTCCGTGGCTTAAGATCAGTGCTTTCAGCTGGTCTTTGGATGGTTGCTTTTGAAGGTGGGACTCTTGTGGGTGGAGACAAACTAGGCATCTTCAAATGCGAGCGGGCGTGCAATTGAGATTCAGAGTTTTGTCTGATGGGAGATCCACCTTTTATTACAATTGGCTTGTTGGATATAGTCGAACCTGACATGAAATGACTTGATCTGACTAGTGACTGGCTGGCGGGACTAGAGAACACCGGAGGCTCAACTGGAGACATAAATCTCAAATCTGGTGTTATATTTTGAAGTTGTGAAGCCTTCACGTACTGACGAGAATGAAGGGGTTTTTTCAAAGGAGAGCTTTCCCTGGAATTGAATGGATTTGTCATATTGTCGGTGTTCTGTCTCCTGATAACTGATCCGAAACTGGCCGGAGAATTATAAGTGTTTGAAGTCACGGATCGCGATGATCGCTGAACTGTCAATGGCAACCTTGATTGTATGTTGTTATGGGGTTTTCTACGCGCGGCAGCGGTCGTTGGTTCCCGCTTGTATACTCTGCAAGAATTGTTGGCAGGCACAGTTTTGATGGGGGACCTTCGAAAAGTGCGTTTCCGACAAATTTCAGATTCAATCTCCTCCAATCTTGAGATGTATGGTTCTCCGTTTACTTTGAATGCGCGGCCTTTTTCGATTTCAAAAGTGCTTAGCTGCACTTTCAGATCTCGAATTGTTGATGGTAAATGTCTAGCCAGTTTTTCCCTTATTTTTTCTTCATGCCTCAGTATCTTGAATGAGTCTCTTTTCAATAGTCTATTTGGATCCTTAACAGCCTCATCTAAGTAACTTTTCTCTCTGAGAAGGTCGTCTAATTTGGTGATAGATTGAAGAAGGGGCTTAAGTTTTTCAACCTCTTCTCTCAATCTCGCAATTTCTTGATTATGTCGCTCAAGCAAGTCCTCGTTAAACTGGTCAATGTCTTCGTTGTAAAATGCTTCAAACTTCAAGCGGTCTTCCTCGTCATACATCAAAAGGTTCCAATACCCAAGAATCCTCAAACGGCTTGTTTCAATGAATTTTGAAATATTCTTTTTCTTCTCCTGTTCGAGCTCTTCCACAAGAGCCTCAAAATTACTGATCGACTCACGCTTTATGTTTCGGTTCACTTTCAAAAATTCCTGTATGGAGTTATCTTTTGGTCTGAGGACAGCCCACAAATCTTCCAGTTTTTCCATTAGATCACCGAGCCGTCGCTCCCTATTGCATTTTTCGTCCATCAGGATTTTCAGTTGATCATCGTACTGTTCAAAGCTCGCTTTTTTGATACCTATACGCTGTATCAGTTCTTCATCAGAATAATGCTGAAGGTCCAGACTAACTTTTTCTTCTAACTCATTTTCAAGAAGTCTTAGTTTCTCCATGGTAGTTCTCAACAATGAACACTTCTGGCTGATAAAGTTCTCAAGCTTCTGCGTCTCTCTTTTTATCTTCTCTTCAAGCGCGGGGCTCGAGCGACTGAACTTCGTTGACATGATACCTTTGATGTCATCGACTTCCTCTATTGTAGAGTATTTTAGGCTTTCCTCTGGAGACGGAAGTTGCTCAAGGAATTTCTTATTATCGTAGTCATCCACAATCTCTAACCTTGAGTAGAATCCTCTTATTTCCTTTGAAATCCCCACAATCTTTTCCACAAGAATCGGTTTAAGTTTGAGAATTCCGTTTTCGACCTCTCTATTGATTTGAGTCATTGGTTCTGCCTCATTACAATACTGCGCCAGATTCACAAATCTATTTTGTCTGTAGTCGTCGATCAGCTTTTGAACCCTGCAACTCAATAGGGAGCCGTCCTGTGTCTCGTTCTGGTAGTTCCTTAGAACTTGAAAGATCCTCGCTATTGTGTCTAGCGAGTTTATGAATTCCTGATTCAAGCGACTTTCCTCCTGTTTAAGCTCGGATTGGTAATTTGTAAGGATTACGTGAATAGACTCAAACCATCGCTCTAATTTACCTTCCTGCTCTCCAATAATTAGACCTAGTGTTTGAATATCATGTGAAACCTTAATGATCTCTTCGATGTGCAAATGCAACAATGGTTTCGGTTTGCTTATTAGCACGTCGTTGTTCGTTTCTTGAATAATTCTGGCTATAGACCCTAGCTGATCTTCAGACAGATCATCCAAAGCGCGAACCATGTCCCTTTTGAGTTTCATATTGTCACTGGTGTTAACATTCATACATTAAGCAACGGTTTATTTATCAAACAATCCTGTGAGCCGTCGTGTTTTAAATGTTTATAATAAAATTACCTGGAATTTTTGTTTACAAAGTTCCTAAATGGGTAAATGAATTACATCCAAAATTTGCAAAAAAATTGTATTTTAGCTGGATTATGGTCATACTTCCTACCCAAGCTATTGATCGCACAACAATCTTGCAAAACGATGAACTGAATTCGGAGCCATGAAACAATTCCGTTCACATTTAGCATTGTTTTGTGCAAAAGCTCACAATCTGTGTTAATCGAAGAACAGCTGAACATGCTATTTAGTTTTTCCGTCGAGTAACTGTCGAACGTAAGCTCATCGCGTGTTTGGAATCTACTAAAAGGTTATCATATCGCTTAACGCAAGAGCGAAGAGTCTATTTAAGCAGGATGCCTCTCTTCGAATGAAGGATTTCCATTTCTATCCTCCCTGTGGATTGTACATATCTTGCAAATGACAGTACGCTTTAAACTAGTTCGTTACGAGATCGCCATCGGTTCTCTCATTGTTGACATCATCTACTGTTCGCTCCATTTATTGGTGAGATCCGATATATTACAATGTCGATGGTTGTATAGTGTAGTGGTTATCACTTTCGGTTTTGATCCGAACAACCCCGGTTCGAATCCGGGTACGACCTTATTTTTTGGCAAACTCTAGTACCTTTCTTCCCTTGATATACTGGAGCATAAACAATTATACCCTATTTTTGAGATAGTATATAACGTCATCGTATAATCCGTAGTGCATTTCGTCGTCATCATAAAGATATGCCACACTGGCAATATTCAAAGCAGATTCCAGTGGTAGAGTTCGGCCAAGTTTGAGCAGAGCGGTCCTGCAGAGTACAGCCAACTCTTCAAATACCCTGCTTTCAAAGTTGGTGGTAGTGCTAGTTTTGTTCACTATGCCTTTCACTGGATTCTCTTTCCGCCTTCTATAAATTGATTCATGCTTTTTTATTAGCTCATGATATTTCGTGATCAGGTGCTTTGACAAGTCACAAAACCTGTTTGTTAGAAACACATTGGCATAACTTATCAACGTATGAATAACGCTCAATGCCGAAATTGCCAACTTGGGATCATCGTTAGTGGCAAAACTGGCTGCTGTAGGCCAAATGGAAGCAGCAATGGGAAGGAATTTTGAGTTCTCAGTAGCCAGTATCGGAATTAGTCTATTCATCAAGCCTAATGCAGTTCCTGATACTCTGATAGAACGGTGTTTGGACAACCGCTCGCTGTACTGCAAAATATCCGATAGGGTTTTATACATTTTTGGTGAGATTGGCGATGTCCACTTTGTGTCCTCTTCCGGAGACGGAACAACTGAGATCATCTCGGCGTCCGATTCATCGTCGCTATCAACCTCAAGAATTTTATCTTTCTTTATTGGTTCCTCAATTATTTCACTCTCAGCCTCTTGATCGTAGTCCATGATTTCAGCTTGCTTTTCAACAAAATTGAAAACCTGCTCAAGATTACTCAAGCCCCATGGTTCTGGATAAAGCACGCTCACAGTTTCGGAATTCTGTTCGAAATTTCTCAAGCTCACACCCGAAAGGACATTCGCATAGATCTGATCAATAATCTGATTGAACACAAAAAAAAACCCCTCACAGAGAGCGGTATATTGATGATAGAGATCAAGCAGTGTGAATATAGTAGTTATTATATCATCCATTTGCGACACAAGCTCTGTCCCTCCAATTTTTATGAGGACGCCCACGATCATGGGCGTTCGAGGCGTAATGGTTTCGCTAGTCATGTTGATTGATAACTTGTCCGCTAGATAATCGCAGTTTTCCGAAATGAGTTTTTCGACAGAGCCTTCGTACAATTGATCCGCAATTCTCAATATCACTTTCTGAGCTTGCAAACGAATTAAGTCATTGGGGGATGCAAGACTGTCTACCACTGGATAAAGGTAGTCGACAAGTTCCGAACGAAAATCATCTCCAAGAATGTCGCACGCCTTCTCGATACATTGCAACCCAACAATTGTTGCCTTGGTCAGAGCAGGATCTTCATGGATGGCAGCAAAACTTAAAAGCTCTCCAGCTTTCTCCAAGAGGCTGTAGGTAACCTGTGTAGAGCTGCTGTCTTCGTTGTCTTTGTAGTCATCTGTAAAATATTCATCGTGATCCAGACTCGTCTTCTGTACTGAACTCATGACAAGCCATAAGCTCATGGATTCTGCCAGCGCCAAATCAACCGAGTCAGTAGGTGGCAAATCAATTAAGATGTACTGTAAGGATTTTGATCCCCTTTGTCCTAAATAGGAGAGCATGCTCATCAAAGATTTCTCAACTTCCACGTCGAGTATGTCGTCTAAAGGCCACACTTTTTCAGACACCTCGAAATTGGATGTCAGGACTATTGAAAGCAATTCATCACCATAAGACACTTCAATTGGTTTTCGGTGTTTCTTTTTTCTATTGAGTAGTATCAGCTCGTTTCGGAGAGTAGAAATCAATTTTTCAGCCAGCACTAAGTAATCCCAATCAAAACCTGAAAGAACCGAGAAGTAGAAACAAAATTTGTTGAATAGTCCAACTCCTTTAGAAGAGTCGGGTGATCTCAGAGTCACGCTTATCATCCCAATTCCCTTCTCCAATTCAAGTTCAATCAATTTGAGAATTTCTGGAACATGAGAATTGAAAGCTAACACGTCTGTAAACTTTGAATAATAATCCTCGTTGTGGCATACTTGCGCCAAACAGTCAAGGATTTGCGGTATCAGTGTCGAACAAGATAGAAAACAGCGGCTGATTATTGAAGAACACAGTTTGAAATACTGTTCCTTCACATCAACTCGGTCGTCTTGGTTTAAAATAATTCTGAACGCTTTTTGAAGCTGATATATGGTAGCCTTCAACCAGCTAGTGGTTCTGTGCAGTTTTTTATCACCAGAGACAGCAATTGTAATTTGAACGCTATGCTCAACGCCCATGTCGTGTTCTTTGACATCGTCAAGGGTCTCCACTTTATGGATTGTCTCAATTCCTAGATCAAAGTCATCAAAAACAAAGCATATCGCGGTGGTCAACAGTTCGAGCGACTTTGCAACCACCTTCTGACGCTTCTTCTGCTTCAACACTTTGCTGATCGCAGAAACTACCCCAGGTAGCATAAATGATAGAATTTCACCATCATGGAACATGTCGAATAGATCATTCAAAGTCTCCAAGCTTTGAACTTGAATTTTCACAGATTGTCCTTTTTGTATAAACATCAACAGCACGGTGACCATATGTCCCATAGAAGGCATAATTTTGGGATCGTTCAGGAAGTCGCCTGAGTATTTGGAGCCTTGATTTTTGATCCCAACCAGCAGATTCTGCAGACAGCCAATTCCATTCAAAATCGTCTCATCATCATGCTCAGGAAGTTCGTTCAAATTCAAGTTTGGCTTTCCCCCTATCAAAAATGTGATCAATGGCATAAGCTGCTGTGCCATCTCCATTTGAAGAGAGCCTGGAAATGCCCAACATCGTTTGATAAGCGTATTTATAATTGACAAAGTATATTCCAATTCCGTCTCCTCAATCATGGGACGCTTCAACAAGTACGCTATTGGTACGAAAATGTAATCTGCAAGACTTGTGGGGATCCCGTAAGATATTGCATCCGGTGAGCTATCAATGACCCGGGTTAGTTCGGAATCAAGTTGTTTTATGGCAGCCACCAGTTTCCCCGAAGTGAATGTTCCTGGTGGTGCAAACGTGACTTGTGAAAGATCTACACAACTTTGCTTGATTTCCCTGAAAATGAAAACCCCTATATCATCTGGACATGCAGAGCCAGAAGGCATGTTCAAGAGATTATAATATAGTTTTTCGTTTGCATCTCTACACCGATAACTGTTAATAGAATTTCTCGCCGAAAAAATTTTCAACAATTATCTTTCCATCAAAGAAGCAAGTAAAGAGTACGTACACTATCTCTTATTTGCAAGTGTTCAAATTGGTTTTACATCAAGGCAAAAAAGCAAGCTGGTTCAGAAATTATGGTTTCTTTTGAGTTCAAACATTGGGTGTGCTGAAAGGAAAGGTTCAGTGCTTTTAATGTAAGTGCGAAAAAGAACCACAATACTCTGAAGCAGAAAGACGTGTAGTTGGTGATTCAACTACATTGAGATGCTCATGAATCCACAGGGACACTCATGCAGCTTTTATTGGGTTTTTGCCTGGCACTAACTATTTTAGAAAATGACTAGAACCTCCGTTTTGGCCGACGCTCTCAATGCTATCAACAACGCTGAAAAAACAGGAAAAAGGCAGGTCCTTATCAGACCATCATCCAAAGTCATTCTCAAATTTCTCCAGGTTATGCAAAAGCATGGTAAGTACCTTCCACCGGAATGATAACTGGATGGCTTGTCGGTCTCAGTCCCTCGCTGTCTTTTAAGTTTCCGGAAGATCGATGCAGGAAATGCTTCTTACACAGCATCGATATCTGATTATCGGTGACTGTTTACTTTTCCTCGACATTCAACCTTCTTTAAATTCTAACAAGTTTAGGTTACATTGGAGAATTCGAGTACATCGATGACCATAGATCGGGAAAGATTGTCATTCAATTGAATGGTAGACTGAACAAATGTGGTGTTATCAGCCCAAGATATAACGTCAAGATCAACGACATTGAAAAGTGGACTGACAGCTTGCTTCCAGCCAGACAGTTCGGTTATGTAATTCTCACAACTTCCGCTGGTATTATGGACCATGACGAAGCTAAGAGAAAACATGTTGCTGGTAAGATTTTGGGATTTGTGTATTAGGCTAGATAGCTTTTGTACCTAGTATACCTTCATATATGATTGTTTTGTTACAATATTGGCTGTGCAGAAAGTTTTGTGATCAAAGAGGATCAGCGGTTATCCTTTTTTTATTCTTTGAGACCCATATCATACTCTCTTGAATATCTGATGTTTTCTACTCCTAAAATAGTGTTTGCATTCTTGCTTGCAACCACTGTGTTTTGTGCAGTTCATCCCATTGAGATTAGAGAAAGGCACTTTTATGATTCGGTTACTGGAAAGCCTGTGAGTATTCCCGCTCATTATTATATCTAATCAGCCAGTTTTTTATCAAAGGAGTTGATTATCAGCCCGGTGGATCCTCAGCTGTCAACCAGATGAGCGATCCCCTATCAGATGTCAGTAAATGTGCCAGGGATATTGTTTTGTTTCAGATGTTGGGAATAAATACCATTAGAGTGTACTCTATCAATCCTGATTTGGATCATGATAAGTGCATGACACTATTGGCTGCAGCCGGTATTTATCTTGTGCTGGATGTGAACTCACCGCTTCCGAGCCAACACCTAAACAGGTATGAGCCTTGGTCCACTTATAACACCGATTACCTTTCTCATATTTTTAGAACCGTGGAAGTTTTCTCAGGATACAATAATACTTTGGCGTTTTTTGCTGGGAACGAAATTGTCAACGACAAACTATCTGCAAAAGTTTCTCCAGCTTACATCAAAGCTGTTGTCAGAGATCTCAAAGATTACATCAGCTACCAGTTGCCTCGTAAAATTCCAGTTGGCTATTCCGCAGCAGACGACTTGAGCTACAGAGTATCGCTTGCCAAATACTTGGAATGCTACGAAAACAGCCCCTCCGAGAGTGTTGATTTTTATGGAGTTAACACTTACCAATGGTGTGGAGAGCAGACTTTCCAGTCAAGTGGCTACAACATTCTGGTTAGCGATTACCAAGATTACAGCATTCCAATCTTCTTCTCCGAATATGGATGTAACGAAGTTCTTCCAAGACAATTCACTGAAGTATCCAGCATCTACTCAAGCCAGATGTCCTCTGTTTTCTCTGGTGGTCTTGTATATGAATTTGCTCAGGAGCCTAATAATTATGGCTTGGTTGATTACGATAAGGATGGTAACGTTCTTCTCTTAAGCGACTTCCACGCTTTCAAAGAGCAAATGTCCAAAGCACCTGACCCGCCAGCGCCTAAAAGGCCTACGCTGCAAACCCAAGGCAAAAGTGATAGTGGACCATTTGGCAAAGGGAGCCGCAACAGACATCAAAAGAGTAAAGTTTGTGAGGTGCAATATCAAAACCTTGACATCACAAGTGGTGTTCCTCGGTCACTTGGGGCTGACCTTATCAGCAGTGGTGTGAGGAAGGCATCAAAGGGCAAGTATGTGTCAGTCACAGAAGAAGACATGACATCCAAGTATAAAATCTTTGATGTGGATGGCAAGCTAATCCTGGAGAACGCGAAAATCAAGGTGGTGCCCGAACCAAGGGTGGAAAGCAGTCCTATTATCTGGAATAACCGTAAGTTGAAACTATTAAGACCAAAGTATGACGATTGAGAAAGCTTATTGGCTATCCTTATAGTACTTAATCGCATATACTAACTTTCTCAGGGGCTTCTAAAACTAAACTGTCGTTGCTTCTAAACGCCGTTTGTGTTTGTCTGATGGGATTCTTTGGGAACTATCTATGATGTTCGCTATTTGAAGATGGATGATAGAGATCTATGTCACCGCTTTTACCCCCTGATTTCTTGACAACTCGACAATCGCTAATCCTCATCATCTTGTCGACAGCTTTGCACATATCATAAACGGTAAGCAGCGAAACTGTTGCACCTGTTAATGCTTCCATCTCAACCCCAGTTTTTCCATCACAGTGGACCTCACAACGTACTTTGACAGAAATTTCTTTCTTGTTGGGAGTCAAGTCAACCTTGATTCCAGTGATGCTGATTGGATGACAGAGCGGAATCAATTCAGCGGTTTTCTTCACAGCCATGATACCTGCAATCCTCGCGATTGAGATCACATCTCCCTTCTTGTTGCTTTCCAATAGCAGCGAGTTCATCGATTCTGGGTTGCTGAATATGATAAATCCCTCTGCAATAGCACTCCTATGTGTGACTTCTTTTCCATGAATCGCAACCATTCGGGCTTCGCCTTTTGAGTTGAGATGGGTTAATTTGCGAGAAGTAGAGTAGTATCGTTTGGCGTTCAGGCATGGTTTTGAGACTTGACATGTTAGTATTTGTTAACGAGCGAGCAGTCAGCAGCAATAAATAACTCTTAATAATTCATTCACCCTCCAATCAAAATCATCGGTCTATTGGGTTGGTCTCCTAATTCATCAATTCCTGCATGTTTCTCCTTTTTATTTCTCACTGCTTCGCCAATGCGCTGCATTAGCTTATCATCGCTATATCCAGCACGAAGCATATCTCGCAACGATAATTCTGTGTTATCAAACAGACAGACTTTCAAGTTTCCGTCAGAAGTGATTCTCAAACGCGTGCAAGTACTGCAAAAGTCCGAGGTCATGGATGTTATGAAACCTATTTTCCCTTTGAATCCAGGGATTCGGTAGACTTTGGCCGTGTCGCCGTGTTTATGGGGAAGTCTTTCGATATTCGGATGTCTGACCTTGATATTGGAAAGTATGTCTTCGTATGAGACCAGCTTATTTGAAGACCATTTGTTTCCGTCGAAAGGCATGTATTCTATAAATCGGACCTCGACTTTATCCTTCTTGCTGAGCTCGACAAAATCCAAAATCTCATCTTCGTTCAAATTCTTCATCACTACCACATTGATCTTCACCTTGGGAATGTCCAATTCAAGAGCTGTTTTCAAACTTCGCATTACTGCGCTGAGTCCATTGCGTCGCGTTATCAAAAGAAACTTACCATTGATAAGAGTGTCAAGACTCAAATTGAGCGATGTGAGCCCATGCTTGAAGAGATCTGGTAATTTTCGATGGAGTGCTAGACCATTAGATGTCATACAAATCTCCTCGATACCTTTGATTTGATTGAGTTTGGACACAAGCTCAACGATATCTTTTCTCACCGTTGGCTCTCCGCCAGTCAATCTTATCTTCCGTACTCCGTGCTGTGCAAAAAGACTGGCCAGTTTGACTATCTCCTCTGTTGTGAGCATATGTTCCGGTGGCGACAAGTCAACGCCTTGCTCAGGCATACAATAAACGCAGCGGAGATTACATCGTTCGGTGATCGAGATGCGAAGATAATCGTGCTTGCGTCCATACGTGTCGGTCAAAAAGTCTTTCAGATGCCTTACAGGCATGCGCCTCAGTCTTTCAAGCCGTGACAGGTGCTGCGAAGCTCCCGTCGAATGGAACCGCCTCAGCAGTCTTGATGTTATCATTGACAAAAAAAATATTTTCCCAACCTAAGAAGATAAACGAAATGACTCGACGTCCGTCACGGCTGACTCTGCTGGAGACTTCCGGACAAAAGCTTGACATCAGAGCTCATCAGCGTACGTACCAAGGAGCATATATTCGTACCTGTCTTGGATGTCTATCGTTTTCGCTGATTGTGCTCAAGCTATTTACTGCACAGTTTTACCATATCGGGTTAGTGTTTAACTGCTATGGACTGCTTATCTGTGGCATCGCATATCTAAGATCGAAAAACATGGACCTGTACTTCCACGGACCCACAAGAGAAATTGAATGTTTCAAAACAAGTGGAAATGTTGTTCTATGGTTAACAGCAATAAGTTTGGGATGTTATATAACTCTACTTACGCTCATCTCCAGATTGTAATGCAATCCGCTTCAGCTATTCCAATTACTTATTCTTCTTTGATTCCACCAGTGCCGCTGATTTCAGCCTTTTCGATGGATTCCTTGTCCGTTTTTTGTTGAGGTGCACCAAGTCCGCCAAACAATCCAGCACCGGCTTTGAATGGTCTCTTGAGATCCCCGGTTGCAGGCTTGCCGAAAACGTGGATCTGGACCAAGTTGGACTCGAAGGCACTCTTAAGAGGTGAAATAGATTGCATAAGCAATGGGTTGGCATATTTCATGTACAAGTGCATGAATGCCATCATAGCCACACCAGTGAAAACACCTTTGACGGCACTTTGAAGTTGCTTCAAATCGTAATCCTTAACGGTGGTAACGATGAGCTTAGACTCGCTCTCTCCTTGCAACGTGCTAGGAGGCTCCAAGTACTTCAAGGTGGTGAGGTCGTTTTTCTTGATGATGATGGATCTCGTATAGAGATAAACACCCAGTGTCAAGAGCGTACAGGTAATGTACAAAGCTCTGACGTAAAAAAGAATGTTTGGGTCTTCGAAGTCAAGTCTACGAGAGACTTGCATCATACCTAGCATGAGAACAAGGTTGGACACGGCGGGATTCATTCTGAAGGCGAAATGTCGAGGTGGACAAAAAAAACAAAATTTTCAAAGGCTGTGAAAGATAAGAGAGAACAAACGCAGATGGGAGAACAGAGAAGCACCGTAAACAATCTTTAATAATAGCTTTTTAGTTTGTACTACGTAGCAGAGCACTATTTACCGGTAACATTGTAAGAACAGCCGTGAGACATATCCCCAGCTTGAAATCTGTGTCTTGTGCGTCGCGCACTCGACGGCTGTGTATCTGCCAAACAGCGTGCCACTAATGATCAAGCATTTTTTAACCAAGAGGGCAAGATAGGGTTTCAAGTTTTGTACTCTTTTTGGAATCCGCACTAAACTCAACTTATTGGCCCTACCAGGAACTGCTGACTGGACAAGGCCACGAGAAGGTGTGATCGATTCGAGGAGCTTTCGGATTTTTTTCGTTGTTCGCAAAAAACATCAGTGCTTAGACGCTACCTTGTTAACAAAACTAGATTTGAGGTTGTTCTGATCTGAACTCAGCATCATTTTTACTCATTATGGGAGACTCTGCACCTTCAAAAATCGCTTCAGCAGCTCCTGAAGTGTCAAATTTGCATCCAGCCCCGCCTCCAGAGGTGAATCCTTGGAAGAAGTCATTGAGCTCGCCACAGTTAGCTCCACAAAAAGAAAGCATCAAATTACCAGATTCGTTGACCGTGCCAGCAAATGGAAAGCCGCAAGTCCAACCTGCTGTTGCAAAGGCCAAAAAGACGGGGAAACAAAAGTGGGTACCTTTGGAGGCCGAAATTTCAGTCTCGTCCCCTACCAAAACGAAAAATAAATCAGCCAATGGCAACTCCAAGAAAAAAGACACAAAGCAAAACCAGAGCAAACGTACGAATCGCAAGAAGCCCGCATTGCCTTCTGATCAGCAAGAGGAGAAGAATGTGGGGCACGATACAACCACGATAACGACAATTTCAGATATGTCCAGTGCCACAACCGAGGGTACAGATACTTCAGACGAAAAGACATTGGCGAAGCTTGCTTCCCAGCTTACAATAAGCTCCTCCGAAAGGCCTGAGACAGCACCTCCAACTTCTGGGTCGGAAGCCACGTTGGACAATGGTTTCACGGAAATTGCCGCCACTACTCAAGACCAAGATTCAGAACAGTACAGAGATCCGCATATCCAAAGGCATCAAAGGAGCAAAAGCTTCAATGGCAATAACATGAGATACGACAAAAAAAATAGAAACCTTTATTCTCGTTCATCGGCCAACTTACCTTCGCTTCCTCCATATCCAATTCTTTCCTCGACGCCCTACTACGTGCCCTATTACATGCCGCCTGTACCACCATATGGAGTTTCTATGTCGCCCACTTCATCGCGGAGGAACAGTCAAATGAATTCGCAAGCTTCTTCTAGGAGCTCGCCCAAGTCCACCAATGATTTGAGAACATCGACCACAGGCGAGCGTAGTTCGCATCATGCAAGCCCTAGCCGGAGCCCAGAAACTGTTTCTCCATCAATATATGGAGATCCAAACTTATACTATGGTGTGATGCCTGGAATTCCTCCTCATGCCGGATCCCCCGATCCAGGTTCCCCAGTTCCATACTTCCATCCATACTATATGCCTCCTCCAACACCTGGGTTCCCACTGTACTCCTCGCAAGCCCCCTATTCACCGACGTATCCAGGAACTGCTGAGAACTATGGCGATGATAAGGTTGGACGCCTAATTAAACAGCTGGAGTACTATTTCTCCATGGAGAATTTACTGAAGGATATCTATCTCAGAAAACATATGAACTCCGAGGGGTATGTGAGTGTTGCGTTTATAGCGGGGTTTTCCAGAGTGAAAATCTTATCTGAAGGAGACTCCATTTTGATACTACAAGCATTGAAGAGAACGAATTTATTAGAAATGTCTGGCCCAGAGAAATCTGAGGTGGTCAGGTTGAAAGAAGGCTGGGAACGGTGGGTTCTCCCTCAAGATCAGCGAGAACTATGATGGTAAAAATCACGAAAATGCTTATGTGCTGTTTAATAAATTACATGCGAGTCAAGAGAAAATTCTCTTGTTCAAAAGTCGAAGTTCTGTCAAGCGACGGTAGTGGAAGTCTCGAAAGTTTCGTGATTTCAAGATTCTAGCGTCTTCATCGGCTTCCAATAAGTATTGATATTTTGGTTTCGACTTATCAATTCTACTTTTCAACAGAACCAACTCCTCGTTTCGAAGGACATCCAAATCAAAAACTCCATTCAGTTTCTTGAAGAGAAAAAAGCTTTTGGAGCTGGCTAATATCTCAAAGTTGATGTGCACCAACTGGTCCTCGTTGTTTGTTGATGTTTGAAATGTTTCCCTGTTAATTTTCGAATATATGCTTTTGAAGCTTTCAATGTTGAGAAACTGGGCGTGTTTGAAAATATCGCTGTAAGTGCTGCTTAGTGATATCAATGTTTCCGACACCGACGATTTCAGATTAGAGAGCATTGAGTTTCTGAAACAACTGCTGGAGACTGAGCCGACCGTGAAGTTCACAAGTCGCCTTGTATTGAACAACTCCTCAAGAACCTCAAGCAATCTGTGATGGTGGTGTATAAGGACAAGCAAGAAGGATGTATTTGAAAGGGAATCCATGAGCTGAAGATTAAAGTTGTACCAGGTTTTCAGCTTCAGTTCACATAAGGAAAACTGATCGGCCAAAGGTGACTTGCCACCAAAGTGTGCAACAGACTGGAAGGCACTCGGTTGCACACTCGGCGGACAGTCTAACTGGCTGGTGAGGGACATTGTGAGAATTGAAGCGAAAACAAAATGTCTTCAAGCGCAAACAAAACTTTTCAGATGACTCACGGATATTTAAAGAGCACGGCCCAAAAAACAGAACACTCATTTATTTTAGGGTTTTTTTTAGTCAAGCCGCCCCGCCACTTGGCTGTCATGTACCAACGGGTTCACACGATTTAAATTGGATTTCTGTAATCTGACGTTAAAATGGAGCTGCCCACGTGAACCAAATAAGGGGAACATTTTGAACACAGCCTGAATGTGCCCTTCAAAGATAAG
This sequence comes from Ogataea angusta, assembly GCF_019207475.1. Lineage (NCBI taxonomy): Eukaryota > Fungi > Ascomycota > Pichiomycetes > Pichiales > Pichiaceae > Ogataea > Ogataea angusta. Next base: position 501,270 of record NW_025065222.1, on the reverse strand, counting down.
AAGTGTGAGATCGTAGGTTTGTAGCTTGATTATGGAACTGGACAGTGAGGATAGCAAGGCGGGACAGACTGTTGTCGTTTCCAAAAGTAGAGGTAGCTCTCTGAGCAACACCACCAATCCATTTCTGGACCCTTTTGTGGCCAGCTACTGGACCAAGGTCTACAAGGATTGTCAGTATGAATGCAGAGAACGGTTTGATCCTGAGTTCACGTGGACTCCCGAAGAGGAGCGTAATTTAGGGTGGAAGCTTGATATGAAGGTGACTGCGCTTGCCTGCTTCATGTTTGTTGCGTTGCAAGTTGATAGGGGCAATTTGGCCCAGGCCGTTGCAGACAACCTCCTGGAAGACTTGGGCCTCACCACAGACATGTACAACAACGGGAACACCATTTTTTTTATCACTTTCATTGTCAGTGAGGTCCCCTCGTCGTTGATTTGCAAGAAATTGGGTGTCGACCGGTGGGTGCCATTTCTGATGGTTTCATGGTCTCTGGTGGCGATTTTGCAATGCAAAATGACCAACAAGCATTCTTTCTACGTGACCAGAGCGTTCCTAGGACTTCTGGAAGGCGGGTTCACTCCTGAACTGGTCCTGTGGATGTCATATTTTTTCACTTCCAGCGAGCTGTCGATCAAGCTGTCCTACTTCTGGACAGCTTTGTCTCTGACTCAAATCGGAACGGCACTGATGGCTTACGGGATTCTGCGGATGCGCGGTATTCTGGGAATGGCAGGCTGGCAGTGGCTTTTCATCATTGAAGGAGTTTTCACGCTTCTCATTGCGTTGGTGTCTGCCCTGGTGATGGCTCCCTCTGTAGTGCAGACCAGACGGTTCTGGAACAAGAAAGGGTGGTTCTCTGAGCGAGAGGAGAAAATCATCGTCAACAAGGTTCTGAGAGACGATCCGTCGAAGGGCGACATGAACAACAGACAAGGAGTCACCGTCTCGAACCTGGTGTACGCTCTTTTGGACTACAACATGTACCCTCTTTACATTATTGGAATCCTGGCGTACATTCCGCTGAATCTGCTGACAAGCTACATGACTTTGGTGCTAAAGAATCTTGGTTTTACTACCCTGAACGCCGTCTTGCTCACCGTCCCCTACAGTATTATACACATTATTTTACTGATTGCAATCACCTGGCTGAGCGAGAAGGTGAACGAGAGATCGCTTGTGTGCTGTCTATTTGCGCTCTATGAGATCCCTCTTGTCGGCGTGCTGGCCTTTTGGAAAGACTCGATGGTGAACAAATGGGGAACATGGACGGTGTGTACGCTCATTCTGGGGCTACCATATATCCACGCCATTTGCCTGAGCTGGGTGTCGCGCAACTCGTGGTCCCTGAAGACCAGGTCTGTCTCCACGTCCCTCTACTACATGTGTGCACAGATCGGGTCTCTGATCTCGGCCAACATCTACCACGAAAGCGATGCTCCGCTGTACAGAAAAGGAAACACGGTTCTGTTTTGGCTCTCGCTGGCCATGTTGCCCGTTCTGCTTCTCACCAAGGCATACTACATGTATGTGAACCATGCAAGAGAGCGGCAGTGGCAGATGATGGATCCGGCAGAGCGCGAAAATTATATATTGAATACCACCGACGTGGGGTCTAAACGTTTGGATTTTAGACTCGCGCATTAATTTAGCTGCTCCCTAAAAGGGTAATTATTATTAGCACCATGTGGGAGCATCACGGGAATTAAGGCACATGGCTACTAACAGGTTGTGGATAGACTTAGCTGAATACGTGTTTTCCTGATGGTCACAGGGGTGACAGACTACCAGCCGCCGTTCTATATACCGCATGTTTTACGGGCACGAACGAGGCAGTTTTACCTAACGTACAACGGCTGCAACTTTCGGTGCATCACGTTGGAACCACCGCAGGATGTCAAGTACAAGGGACGGTGCCTGTTTGTCCATGGCTACAGAGAGTCCAGCGAGCTACATCTTCGCATGATGGATGCTCTTGCTCTTCACGGCTACGCGTGCTTTATATTTGACCAGCGCCGCAACGGGCTTTCGAGGCCCCGGGGATTTCTTGATTACACCAACGACTACTACACATTCCGGGACCTTGAGTTCTTTGTCAGCTACAACCTGGCCATCGAAAGCGACAACCTGTGTCTGGTCGGCCACTCGATGGGAGGAGCCATTGTCCTTGATTACATGATGAACGGTGCTAGCAGACACAGAATCCGGACGGTTGTGACGTCTTCGCCGCTGCTGCTGCACCGCGACAACAACTCGCTGTGGAAGTTTCTGCTCCTGCTGGTTCTGAGCTACGTTCCGCTGCTCAACTTGTTGACGCTGCAAAAGACGGACGTCGACGTCGTCAGAAAGCAACAGGTGCTGCAAAAAGCTTTGGAAGAGGAGGAGTTCAGAAAGCTGGCTACGAGAAACAGACTGACTAACGACATGAAGTGGCTAAAGGCAGTCAACGAGGTGCGTCTGATCTCAAAGCCAGGGACGATCGAGGAGGTCATACATATTTTGAGGCGCGGCATATACCTGTTGGACAACTGCGATAGGGCCCGTGAGAGGTACGCGGAGCTCAAACGTTGCAAATTCCTGGTGTGCCAGACCTATGACGACCCCCTAGCAGATACTCGTGGCGTGCACAGCTTTGTGAAGGCTATTCCAAAAATCCGGATCCGGTGGTACGACAACTGCAAACACGCCCTGTTCATTGAGCGGAACAGGGTGTTTGAGCGGGTGCTTAGTGACATTTTGCAGACTTTGAATGAGTAGGTCACGCGTACAGACGACATGACTAAATTATCCTTACTGAGCTGTCTGAAATCGTGTATCTTTAACTCGTCTTTCGATCATTGGTAAGCCAATCTGGTTGAGAGGTCTGATCAGTGGTGTCGTTTGAGAGCGCCTGCATAGACAGATCAAATGTGTCTCCATTTGCTCCTGTAGCACGACTGCTCTCCCATGCTCAAATCAGGCACAGATTGAAGCAGAGAGAAGTGTAAGTTCGCTGGAACAATGTGCTAGGTAACTTCAATATAGCTACTATGATCATATATAATTCCTCGTAATTATCTAAGCATAATTTACCTAATCCATTTTTTTCACATTATTCATGTCCTCGATATCTATTCCCGCGACAGATGTCGAATTGACACTCGAACAGCTGGTGAATGTGAGTCTGAAGAAGAACTACACGCCCAGTGCATTTGGGAAGCTGTTTCGCGAGTTCAAGCACCGCGTGGCGGCCAACAGCGACGAGGAGGTCGACCTGCAGTGTCTTCTGACAAATTGCGCTCAATCCCCCCAGAAACTCCGCTACGTGCACGAAATCCTCGTGGAAAATGACTTTACAGGCGCCGTGGATGGGCTCGCCGCGCTATTTGGCAAATACATGGCGCGGATCGGAGAGAACGACGAGCTCGCTATTCTTATCTGGCTGAGCCAGATCTCGGCTAAAGTGCCGTGGAAACAGGCCGTCGACAGTCCTGAATTTGTTGCGCAATTGACTGCCTTTGTCAGGGGCAGCATGCAGCCACAAACCAGCCCCAAAAAGGCCCTGATGATTGCGAAGCTGTTGGTGCAGGTGCTAAAGAGTTGTCCGGGCCCAGACAATTCTTGCACCTCCTTGGTGCAGCAGTATCTCGAGTATCTGGAGAAACACCACGACACGGCCTACCGCTTTCTGAGCAGCTTCTTCCAGAGTTACAATCTGTCCACCATGCAGAAAGACTACACTATGCCCGCGCAGGAGCAGACGGGCCGTGTGTCGAGAAATATTATCAAGGTGTCGAGACTCAAGAAAATCGTCTGGCTGTCGCACCAGGTCACTGTGGCGTTTTCTCCCGTGAGCGAGGCTTTCTTGCAAAGTTTCAAGGGTCTGCTGAACCTGTCTTCGGTGGCCACGTCCACGACAAACGTTTCGATCGCGTTCGAGCTCACGGTGTCTCTATTCGACGGCCTTGTTCTGAGCACTTACAAAACCCAGCACATATGGGAACACTTTATTGTGTCGAAACTGCCGGAGGTGTTTAAGCTGCTGACCATCAGCCAGCAAAACCTCAGAGATACACTAACGAACGCGTTTGAGACTATTAAAAATCACGACGAGCTTAAACAGAAGCTGATGGCTGTTCTGGCCGAGTGCGAGCTCGTGGCTGACGTGGGGGCCGTGCCGTCCGCACAGGACGACCTAGCGCGATTTCAGACGGTGTTTGAGGACGCCAATCCGGAGTTTGTGTCGCTGGAAGAGTCCGGAGCGTGCGAGCTCGTGAGCTCTGTGAGCACGCTGGCCGGCGAGCGGCAGCTGGCGCAGCTGGTGACGGATACTATAGCCCGTTTTGTCCAGGAGGATGACCACGCACGACTGAAACGGCTACTTGTGGCGCTGACAAGCGTCCCGCGCGTGCTGGACGGCGTGGTGCTGCACAGAAACCCGTACAGCTTTGTGCAACCTCTGGTGAAATACCTCGACGCGTCGATCGACCGCGGTTTCGACCAGGATGCGATGGACGTCGACGGCGACTCGTCCAACCTGCAGGACACGCACGCGAACCTGGGAGCGCTGCTGCTGTTTGTGGCCTACTGCGGTTTCCGGTACTCGCTGAATCTCAAGCGTGAGCACGCCGGCTCTGAGGCCGTCAGAATAATGGCAGACTGGGACCCTTTGCTGGATACGGCGCTCATGAAGCAACTGCAGGATCCTCAGTCGAGCATCAACACAGTCATGAGCGACTGGGTAGCCTCGCTCTTCGATACCAACAACACAGACGGCGTTTCCGACGAGCTGCTCAAGAAATCTGCGTCGGTGCGCGAATACTACGTGGCGATCCCGTGCGTGGTGGGCCAGGCCGTGCGCGCGTGCCAGCTGGGGATGATCGGATTTGACGACCTTGTCAGCGGGCTCGAGTACTGCCACCAGCCGTTCTTGCTGCCGACGTTTCTGAACGTCGTGCGGCACCTGACTGCGCTCACGTGGACAGAGCCCAGTCTCGAAGTGTCGGTGTGTGGGCAGGTTTTAGACAAGCTTGTGGGCGCCGAGCTGGCGGGGGAGCTGCGCGTGCTGCACGGGATGGTGGTGGAGATTGCGAACGACGACCTATACAATTGTGGCATCAGGTCTTCCGCGGTGCGACCACCAGCACCGGCCACGAGACTCGAGGCTCTTATCGCGTTTGCGATCGACTCCGACGCCTCGCAGACGTTCGAGCTTGTCGACGTGTACCGGAGCGCTGCCGGACAGCAGCTGGATTTTTTCCACCGCGAGCTGGGCCGTCTGCTGCAGGAACAGACGCAGTACCAGCCGTCATTATTTGAGCCGTTGAGCTACGAGCTGGTGGCCACGTTGATGATAAACTACGCGTCGTGGTGCGTGCCGGAAACACTGCAGAAGTGGATGGCAGCGTCCACGGACCCAATGGCCATTTACAATCGCACAGGCCGCGCGAGAGTCAAGATCGAGCAGTCTCCAGCAGAGGACGAGATGAACGACTCGAACGACTCGAACGACAAACTGGGCGACATGACGTTTGACGCAAATCTGTTTGGCTTTATCGAGGAGGCGAAGCTAGACGAGTCCGAGCCGCAGGAGACGCCCGAACAGCACGGCCCGGACCTGTTCCAGGCCAACATAGCGGCCATTGCGCAGGAGTCCAGCACGCTGGTTGCAACCGTGATGAAAAACCTGGCTGTGCGGTACACGCACGACCGGGAATAAATAGGCTAGCGAAAAGAAAATCAAGATAAACTAATGGCTGTTGCTGCGATCGCATTCCCAGAAGACGCAGGGCCTGTGTCGCCGGTGAGGCCGCACGGGACGCTGCGGTATGTGCTGCGGCTGCTTGCGTCGTCGGGCTACGGGCTCGCCGCGTTCTATGCTGTTGTTTTGCTGGTCATCAAGCCGATGCTCAGGCTGAGCTTCGAACGGCGGCGGGATCTGGCTAACCACTGTTTTGGCCATCTGCGCGCTCTGTACGGGAACCTTGTGGACAAGGTCAAGTTTGTGCCGTCGGTAGAGCTGAACTACCGCGGCCTGCTGTATAAGGACAGCATGTGCTCGACAGAGACGGACGAAGACGACGTGGTGGTGCAGGAGGAGCACACTCGCGGGGTGCGTTTTGACGACGAGGTCGCCAGGAGGGACTACAACGAGCTCAACTTGTCGCAAACGGTGATTTTGGGCCAGAACCTTGACAGACTAAAAGATACACTCAACAAGATACGAGTGAGCAGCTACCACCACAAAAATAGTGTCCCCTCATTTGGCGGCCGACTCGGGGCCAGCGATGTGAGCGAGATGCAGCCGCTGATTTTTCAGGTTAAGCAGCTGAAGAATTGCGTCGAAATGGTGAGCACAGACCACCCCCGCGAGTATTTATTCAAAAGAAGCCTCAGCTACGCCCGGGGCCCCAACAAACTGAATCTCGTGGATGATCTGCGCGACGAGCTGGCCGATCTGCGCAGAGTCGTCCAGCAGGCTAAAAATAGGTAGGTTATTGATGATTGATATGTACACGCGCGCTCTATATATCGTCCTCCAACTTTAGTGCCGGAGCTTCTTTTTCTCTCTTGACTCTTATCTCATTCAGATGGTAAAACTGGTCCTCTAGGTCGTTGAATCCGTGCAGATTGGCAAAATCCCGCAGCTCCTGCTTGAAGAAATACGGCAGCTCTAAACCCAGCTCTTGCTCCTTGGCCTCAAAGAATTTTTCCAGCTGATTTTCCAAAAAGATCTTGCGTCGCAGCTCTTTTCCACGCTCTTCCCATTTTCTCTCCTTCGCGGCTCTCTCGTGGGGCTTAGGAGTCCATTTCGACTTCAGGATCTTGGCCACCGCAAGAACAGGCACTTGGAAAAACTCTGCTAGCTTGTAGCTCGGCAGCTCGTCAGGGTACTTGGAATGCAACACCCGGATTCCCTCAATAGCTTGTCTGGACAGCTTCTTCGTTTTTGTGAGGTCCATCTGCGCCGCTTTTTCTTTCAAAGCATACTTCTGTCTCATATACAGCGGCAACGACTTGTCCTTGCGCCATCCCGGTGGAGGCAGCTTAATTTGTGGTTTCGGTTTCTGGGCCTCTTCTTTGGCGAATATATCTGTGTTCCTGGATATGTGCTCTTTCCAGTCTCGACGGTTGTACACTTTTCCTCGAAACCCACCAGGGAGCTTCTCCAGATCTGGGAGATCCCACTTGTCAGCCCGCTTCAAGGGCGCCGTAAAGCTGCTAAAACGGCGTAGAAACATTTATGGGCAGGGAATTTTTTTATCTTGAAAAATATCTTTTGACATATCTGGTGCAAGGATGGAGGTATGAAAGCGACCGGAGCAACCTGGCTAGTACTCAAAGATCGACCTCCGCTCAAAAATCTTCCTTGGGCCGAAAAATCGTCAGCAACCTGCTTTGTCCTACTGGATCCTATCCACCCCGTAGACGTGGCACTGTTCTGTCAAAATAGCTCTATCGGTGTATGGGTGTCTTGATAAGGTCGCCTTCAGAAAAAAAAAAATAAACAATCTTTTGTTCCATGAATATCATCAAAAGGCTGCTGTCCAACGCGAATCAGGCCTCAGCAGACGAGCTGATTCTGATTCCTTCTGGTCAGCTATATTTAATTCGGTCTCCAAAGTCACCCAAGTCGGAAAACGAATGTCTTTTTAGTGACGTAGTCGTTGCAATTAGGGAGACCTCCTTGCCCTTCAACTACCAATTAAGCATCAACAAGACCGGAGAGGAGGGCCAGGGGCTTTTGGATGATGATGAATTGGATGCCTCAGATAACGAGGAGGAATTTGAAACAGACTCCAGTTCACTGAAGTCGTTCCTGATTGACGAGAAACTCAAAATCTGTTTGTTCCAGAAACACGGTACCTACGTCATTGCGTGGAAGGATCTGGATGGCGATATTGGCGACATGTTTGAGTTTCGTGTTGATCCGTCCGTTTCGGTTGAAAGTATTAACCAGTTCATGTTGGCAGTGTACAAATGCGAGTACGAGAGAAAGTATAAGAAGTCGAGCCTAAATCTCAAACTGGAGGATCTGCAGGAATTTGTTTTCGATAGAGAGTCACTGTTTGATGACGATCCCGACTTATTGTCTACTCTGCGCACGTCTGCCAATATTCACTCCGGCAAAGCCGTAGACGATTCTGACTCCGATGACAACTTCGAGGACGCTCTCGAGGTTACTGACCCAAAGCTCTTGTTTTACACCAACGCAGACCTTTTGCTGTACGATGAGGTCAAGGATGACTACCAGCTGAAGGCGCCCGCCGCGTTCGCCAGAATATTGCAGAAGGATGCCTGGAGCTACGATATAGAAGTGAAATCACCAGAAACGAAGAAAACCCTGGTGGATGTGAGCATCACCAACTCAATTGACGCGGCTTTTGACTTTGATTCGCTCTCGCTCACATTCAACGTGGACTCAGACTCATTAGTGCTCACGTGGGCGCTTCAGTTCCCCAGCAGGGAAAGCTACGAAGATTTCCAGCAGGCGTTCATGAAGTGTCTGTACGAAACTAACAACAAGACCAGCTGGGTGAAGTTAAAAGATGACGAGCAGCAGTTCATGATTGACGCGATCAACAACCTCAAAATAGATGAGATGGACGTTGATGAAGACGAATCGGAAGATGAGAGTGATGACGAAAAGCCTTCCTGCATCAGAAACAACAAGCTTTTTGTGGCCGATAGCGACAGCGATGAAGATGATGAAAATGGATTAATGAGGCGGTTCCGTGCGAGCGGAGTGAATAGCGGCATGAAGCTGGCGTACAAAGACGAGTTGGCGTTTGTTTCGCGTGGAGACAAACTGGGAGTTTTCCGAATGGACCAGGAGTCCAAGCCTCAGTTCTCCACAGCGATCGAAAACATATCCAGTGCTACGAAGAAGGGCAAGTCTATCAGCCCAGGAAATATGATGCTGCAAAAAGGCGATACCATTATGATACTACAGGATAAGAACGACAAGGATAAGTTATACAAGATGGATTTAGAGTATGGTAAGGTTGTGGAAGACTGGGAGTTGAAGAAGAACAATTCTGAGCTTCCGGTGGTCAACTTTGCTCCGAATGAAAAGTTTGGAGAGCTTACCGAAGACCAAACGTTTTTGGGACTGTCGCATCAGTCGCTGTTCAGGGTCGATCCTCGTTTGCGCGAAAAAGTGGTTGACAGCGAATTCAAACAGTATAAGACCAAAACCAACTTCACGCAAATCGCAACGACAGAGGACGGATATATTGCTGCATCGACCAAGAACGGAGAAATCAAGCTGTATGACAAATTGGGCAAAAACGCAAAAACCCTTATTCCAGCTCTCGGCGACGAGTTTGTTGGCTTGACGACATCCGACGACGGAAGGTTTGTTTTGGCAACGTGCGACAAATATCTTCTTTTACTGGACGTGAAGATCAAACAGGGCAGAAACAAGAACAGCCTTGGGTTTGAGAAGTCGTTTGATAAGGATTCCAAACCCATTCCCAAGAAACTGTCTCTTAGACCCGAACACCTTGCATATATCCGCAACGCCACTGGTAGCGAACCTCACTTCACCAAGGCCAACTTCAGCATTAATAGAAACACCAAGAAAAAGGAGCCAACTGCGATCGTTACGTCTGTGGGTCCATTTGCCATCATTTGGAATTTTAAGAAAGCATTGCAAAACGATAGCGCTTCTTACAGCATTATGAGATACGATTCCAATATCACTTCTGGAGACTTCAAATTTAACGACTCCAAAAAAGTGGTGTTTGCTCTTCCAAATGATGTCTCAATGGCCAGCAACAGGGCTTTCAAAAAGGCCTCTGAGCAATTCAGCGTAGTGGAGTCACGATTTTAATCGCCCTTGGTTTTTCGTGTATAGTCATTATATAATTCATTAATCGATCCGGAAGCTCAGCGCTTGAATCCAAAGCTGTGCTTCAACTCTTGCCAGAAAAGGCGTCGAAATGCGTTGATTTTGTGTATTGTTGTAGGTGTATAATTCAAAACAGGTTGCGAAGCATGCCGGCGAGGCGGTGGGAGGTTATTTAAATACGCATGAACATTCTGGACAAAGTGGTGAAAGCCTTTGGAATTGATGAGCTGGCGTTAGTCGGCTGAACAGCAGCACTTACCTTTTTGTAAAGCCAATTCTCCAACATGAAGATCAAATAATTTTCCAAAAACATTATCGCGAAAAGCTGGAGTAATTAAACAGAATCTGAGATAATAGATAACATCAAAATGCTCATTGTACCAACACCCAGATATCCGGAAAACTATGAGTATGCGCTAGATTTCCCAAAGTTCCTGCTCATTGGCGACTCGATCACCGAACGATGTGCTAATCCATTCCCTATCTCTGATTTTGTCGCAGACGGATACGATAAGAACGGCAACCACACTGTCGAACATAGCTCGCTTGAGTTTTGTTTCATGGGACAGCTTCAACATGACTACGCTCGACGCATGGATATCATCAATCGCGGATTTTCCGGGTACAATTCTCATTACTGGAGACACATGATTGAAAAGGTGCTGCGCATCGAACACGACCTGTCGTATAGTAAATGCAAGATTGCGACACTGTTTCTGGGGACTAACGACGCTGCGTTGGCAAAACCCGATGGCGTTCCCTATGATGAGTTTTTAGACAATATGGAGTTTATCGTAAAGCAGATCTTAGACAGAGAGATCAGGCTGGTGATCATTGGCCCCGGCCACCATTATCCTGACATCTGGGAATCGCTGAATCCAGGAGATGTGGAGAAGGGCATCCTCCGTAGGAACGAGGCAAACCTGAAATATTCAAATGGTCTGAAGCAACTTGCCGAAAAATACCAAGTCCCATTTGTGGATTTGTATTCGGCACATGAAGATTATGCCAAGAATAGCGCGCAGAAAAACTCCAGAAATTTGATCTTGGACGGAATCCATTTCACAGGAGAAGGGTATCTGCTTTTGTATCAGTTGCTGAAGAACGCGTTAGCAGAAAAATACCCGGAAATGACCGTACCAAACCTGAAAATGAGACTCCCCAGTTGGAACGATTTCGATAGCACCAAAGTGGAAAAGCTTGAAATATGAGATTTTAAGTCAACCTTACCACTATAAAAGAATAGAGAATAGTTACACTCGGCTCAGGTACTCAAGCAACTTAGAAACGAGCAAAGTCATCCCTTTCTTTGGGGGTGGTATTTGTAGTCAGGATAACATTTGGCATGAATTTTCTTCTCAGATTGTGCTAGCGAAATGAATGTCTTCTTCACGCTGTTGAGCTCAGTTGACCACATAACGGCAACTATCTGGATGAGCAGGTGGTGGTTGTATTTGTGGATAACACATTCTTGCCTCAACTCCTGCGCAAGAGACTCGGTAAGGTTGGAATCAATCACCTTGAGATATTCCAGTTCTGCCTGTGGATCATAGGATGAGTATTGCATCTGCAATCTTTTAAAAACGAAGGACGACAATGAGTCTATTAAAGAAAGTAAAACAATTGCTTTCACCATCGATGTCCGATACAACATAAACGAATTTAAAGGTCTCTTGATATGATTTGTGCTTCCACTCTCACTTTCATGTGTCAATCGTGATTTTCCCAGTCTCTGCTTCTTCGCTCCTGCAGAAGGCTTTTTTGATTTCGATCCCGTGTCATTTGGCTGCCTGAAGTAGATAGCAAACTCTTTGATAGTCTTGAAACATGAAATGATAGAATTTTCAATTATCGAGCTACTATCCTCATGACCAGCATAAGTTTTGGCGAGTATGCTCAGGCTTCCATCATTGGATTCAGTCAGGACTAACCCCTTGTCGCTGGTGTGCTCTGGATAGAAAGCATGCTCCTCTCGCCTCTGACCTAGTACCCTGGACAGCAGTTTAAGCTTCAAATCGAAGTTGCGCAACTTGAACAATTTGAGAACATTGTCCACTTGGCCCATATCTAGGTTTTTGTTTACTGCTAACTCAGTAATTTTATCGTATCTTGACTGTGAAAGTGGGGGCAACGGGATTTTGACTGATGACTTGTACTGACTATAAGCCTTATTCTCCAAATCAAACACCAATGAATCGAAAACATGGTCAAATTCTGTTTGTAAGTCTGTTTTGTCATCTCTTTCATCAAAAAGTCTTTTCCTGGAAACCATAGAGTTCGTGGGTGTAACGGGGGCATCGGAACCTGAATTGGATTCCGTGGGAGAACAACTGGCTGGAGTCAACAAAGCTTGTTCATCTTGTTTGGTGGCCCATGAGCCCATATTGTTAGGGGTAAACTTGGAAAATTCCTGGACACTAACATTTTTTGAGCTGCAACCATCATCCGCCTCCAAAATCTCCGGATTGGAATCGTTCATCAGTGGAGGACTCAGGTATTGGGATTGAGCTTCATTCATATCTGTGTTGTCGTTATAGTAATCGTGGTCGTCATCGTCATCGAACTCGTTACTTTCCGGGTCACTCACATCACTGATTTCGTCCAACTCAAAGAAGGAAGAGAATTGGATCTTTGATGTGTCAGTTTCGCTACAGGAACGGGTCTTTAACGAAAAAGGATGCATTGGGGGCGAGGAAAGGGTGTCCAGGCAAGTTGATGAACTGGAATCGTAGAGTGAAGGATATTCCACGATTGGGTCGGAAGCAGGCAAGTTGGGAAGCGAGCAGCGGTTAGCGCTGGAATCCTCATTGGCAAGAGGATGGAACAGATAGTGGCTATGTTGGCTGGGTTTCTGCACACCGGAAGAACCAGGATCAACCGAAGTGGCAAAGTAGTTACTGTTGCTAATCAAGTCATAATTCTGTGACACATCCAATGTATCAAGATCGAAATCCGGGAATACTGAAAAGTTTGTAGGAGAGTAGGAATAGTTATCATAGTTGATCAGCCGGACGGTGCGAGGAGTAGTCTGAGTAGGAGATCTTGCAGGCTGAGATTTTGATTTAGGGCTTTCAGGGCTCTTCGATTTATTGACCAATTGATTCTGTGTGAACAGAGGTCTTATGCCCACGCGGTTGCTGTAGCGGCCTGATTCGGTAATCTGGCTTGACGATGAGGCATCGTCAACTCGAAATTTAGCGGTGGAAGATAGTGGAAGATGAACGGGTGAGGATGCCATTGTTCGATTTGTTTCAGATTGTATCATGTGGCAACAAACAATCGAAACGGACAGTATTCTCAGAAAATCTGGTAATACACTAAGCGGTGTGTACACAACTCAAGTTTAATGGAATAGGGTAGAATAACATGGAACTCTCAGAGCTTCTGATTTTAGATCGAGAGCAGCACCTCAGGAATTTATAGTTTTTTCCACCATGTTCGGTCGTCCAATCATATTGGGTTTTGTGACCTGCCATGCGTTGGTATGCGTCCTGATAGCAACAAACAAAAGATTATAAAAAGCTGGGAGTTGGAACAAGGAATTTGCGATATCATTCACATATCCGGAATACACAAAATTAATAATTTCACAAATCTACACTGGGACGCAAGATGTGCTATGCATTGCATACTGGGCCTACTCTCAATCGTGCAGGCGGAGATTGACTTGTGCAGTGTAATGATCCCATTGGAGAGGAAACGATTTCCGAGTTTCTTGCCTATCGGAAATAGTGCCCTTTTAGCTCACATCCCTCCTTTTTGCGAGCCCTAAGATCCAATATTTATTTATTGCTGAGATCTGCTCAGATCGGGGGGACATTTTTGAGCCTAATTATGTAGGAACTAATACGTAAGAAATGCAGGCTATATGGGAGATCGATCGCGTGTGTATTAAATGCAAGTAATTTGTTCCCTTTTATTATTAGCAACCCAGAGATCAATAAACCGAGAGGTGAATCTACTCCCCACCCTTTCATTCCTGCATTTACCCACATCTAGCGGGAGCCTACCACAAGTTAAAACTGGGCAGATCCATGACTTGCCATATTCACGATTTTCGCAGAACGTTCACTAGCATTCAGTTCACCACAAAACAACCCCCGGATCGGGTTTACAATTTTAACGCCATATTGGCATGTGGGGCGTATCTCGCTACAAAACTAGCAGCGTCTCCGCCTCGTATCTGTGTTGTTGTTTTGCAGGCTTTTCTGTGTATTCCACAACTTCATTACTCTTCCACGGTGGGTTAAGTAATTGTCGATCTAAATAACACAACACAATCTGTTGTCGTGAGCCAAGATTTATATACGTCGTGCACGTGTGCGTTTCTTTTATGCCAACCCAATTAAAAACTGGCCCGCGAATTTTTCCAAAATTACGAAAACTTGTGCAAACACATCGCCACCATGTCCTTTGTTTTCAGAAGAAACTTGACCACGTTGATCCCACCCAAGGTCGCTTCCGCCTCGAACCTGGGCTCCAACCCTGCTGCCAAGAGAATGCAACACATTGTGTCGTTCTACTCCAAACTGCCAAGAGGTGAGGCCTCTTTCCCAAAAGCTAAGAGCCCATTGGGATTGTACAGACAAAAGTACTTCGACACGGGCTCTGGAGCTCCATTGTTGCACGCCTCGCTTTTCTTCCTCGCTGTTGGTTACGGTTTGGAGTACTACTTCCACTTGTCCCACCACAAAGAGCATTAGAATGATTAGACTTTATAGCAATTGAATTCATGAGCCATCGTTACATACCTTCAGCATAGACTGGAAATCTGTGAGCTTGCGGCCTTGCGACCGCTCATACTGCTCGATTCTGACCCAGTCGTCCCAGCGGATCGCTTTCACGTTTCTTTGCGCAAGCAGCTTGGTTATGGCTTCTCTCCCTTTCTTGGCTGTGTCCTCTATTTTAGCAAGGTCGGCTACTATGTGGCCAGCAACCACACTGCTGTCTGCGACTGTAGAATTGATCGATCCGCGGGATGCATTGGCGATCCACCCCACGCAATACGACCGTTCCACACCTTCAATGCGGCCTTCCTTGTTGGGGATTGCTCCACGGTTGGCATCGAATGGGATGTTGAGCTCGTCGAACTCGGCCAGTGGTTCGCCCTTGTAGCCTATGCACAGTATCAGTAGCTGGTTCGACACGGAATTGAGCTCTTCGGCGGGCACGATTTCTCCTGACCCTAAGATTCGGTTTTTCCGGAATATGGTCTCTTTCAACAGAGAAGGCTCTTTTGGGTTGACTTTGATCCCCAGCGGCGTCTGCAGATAGTCAAGCTTCCACGACTTGCCCTCTGCAGCGGGCTGGCAATATTTCTGCACCAATTGTAGCCTCCTTTTTTCGACCCGTCCCAGACTCATTTTTGCCAGAATTGGCCCAAACGTTTCCGCGCCCCACCCAGTGAAGGCAACGCCGTACTTGTTCAGTTCCAAACATTCTCTGAACTCCTTGTTGGAAAACTTGCTCTCCAAAAATCCACGCCGCGCGCTCACTGTGACATTTCGCACGATGGATTTCTGCAGCATGTCAAGTGCATATGGAGCTATATCGGTGTTTTCCCAGTGTTCTGCAGGCGCAAGAAGAATCCTCACTATATCCATTGCCACATTTCCGTTTCCTATGATGGTGACCTGTTCGGCCTTATCTAGCGGCGGATTTAGATCCTGATTTCTCGGGTCTCCGTTGTACCATCCCACAAAATCCTTGGAGTTTATCACTGCAGGGTGGTCCTCACCCGCAATGCCGAGCCTGTTCTCCCTGCTGGACCCATATGCGTAGACGATGCTGTCATAGTTGTCGTAGATCTCCTTGAGCTTGATATCGCGGCCAATTTCGACGTTCCCGAAAAACTGGAACCGCGGGTCCTTGCTGGCATCGTGGAACCGCTCCTGGCAGCTCTTCACCTCCGGGTGGTCGGGAGCAACTCCAAATCGGACTAGTCCAAACGGACACGGCCTTTTTTCAAACATGTCGATCTGCACAGAGATGTCGTATTTGAGGATGTCGAGTGACGTGTAGAACGCTGCAGGGCCGGATCCTATTACGGCAACTCTCGGTGTCGAAAAGAGCCTGATCAGCCGAGGCTGGAATAACCTCATAACCCCGTTCTGATTATATATATAATATATATATATTTTTTTTCTTCAGTTATGTAGTCAGTTTGGCAAACTCGCGCTCGACCTTGACCACCGGCAGTCTTTGCGAACACCAGTTGATGTCGCGCATCATCTTGCGCGGGTCGTTGCCGGTGCATAGACGGAATAACTTGTCGTACTCGAGCTCCTGCTGTTTGAACTCCCGGATAACCAGGTCGTCCTCGAAATCAATGTAGACTCGCGTGTCGCATATTCTTAGTAGAACGTTGTCGACGCGCACAAATAACCGCTGCAACAGGAGCAAGCACGAATGCATAACTCTGATCTTGATGCTCAGCACCGAAATGCCATTATCGCCCAGCTCGTCCTCGTACAGCACCATCTCATCGAAAAACAAAATTGGGTCCTGTCGCTGTAGTTTTTCCAAAGGAATCGTCATTTCGTCGTCACGTGTAAGTGTCGTCCCCGTTACTGTGCCCTTGTACGGCGTTGTGTAGGTCCAGTCGAACGGTTTGTACATCTCGAGCACGACATCCGAATTGTTGTGGTGCTTATGTTGGCGGCTCTTCACCCACTCAGAGGCGTAGCTGACCTGTATCAGGTTTGAAGGGTTCGACTCCACGAGTTTGAGCGCATCCAGCGCGCAAAAATCGATCTCGAGCTTCGGGTGGCTGATACGAACTCGGTTATTTCCAAAGATCATTTCAGGAACGGGCAGGTTGAGGATCGACTCGAACTCGTCGATCTCGGTGGCATTGAGAATCGGGTGGCGTGCGGTATATATCTTAAACTCCCCGACCTTGATACTGGGAGTGTCCTTGATGGGCAGCGTGGCCACAGGGCCCGGGGTTATAACAGTACCACAAGAGGCGCAACTGGGAGAATCTGTTGAGACTGGCAGTTTGGCCTTCTGTTCGGGCGTCCTGCGTACCGGAGGACGTATTGGCACTCTGCTTCTCGTTGTGAGCCGGTGCATCTGGCGCGCGGCGTCGATCTGAAACGAGTCGATGGAGTTATATTTGGGGACTCGATCTGACATAAAAATAAATTAAACCAAAATTAAAATTCCTTAGAAATAATATCAACCACATTACCAATGAATATCTCACGACTTTTGCGCTCGTACAAAAAATCGCCAGGCGTGCTTTTTGGCACCGTGGTGATCTTGGTGATACTAGTTATTGCCGTTGCCAATAACTCTTTATCGGAAAGCCAACTCGATGCCCCCGTGCCGATTTCGCACAAGACACAGCCGGTCGAAGCCAAAAACACGGTGCCTTTCATGCCCAAAATGGCCAACGAGACGCTCAAAGCGGAGCTAGGAAATGCCTCCTGGAAGTTATTCCACACCATTCTGGCCAGATACCCAGAGACGCCGACGCCCGAACAAAAACAGCACCTCGCGGACTACATTCGCTCGTTTGCCCTTGTGTACCCGTGTGGAGACTGCGCCCGCCACTTTGCTGTGCTCTTGGACAAATACCCTCCACAGCTGAGCTCGCGAAAAACCGCTGCTCTATGGGGCTGCCACATTCATAACCAGGTGAATTTGAGACTTCACAAGCAGGAGTACGACTGCTCCAACATTCTAGAGGACTACGACTGCGGTTGCGGCCAGGACGAAGCCGAGGAGGTTCAGGAGAAGGACACTAAAGAGCATCTTGCAAGCATCAAGCTGGAGTCGAAGGAGCAGATGGTGGGGGGATAGAATCGGGTTTTTTTTTTCTCTTTCTTGCGTGGGGCTCTGAATAAATCTATTTCCAATTCTCTGTTATATTAGGTATGGAACTGTAATAGTGGTTACAAATGCTACGGCGCGTTCCCAAAACGGACACACAACAGCCTGGATATGGCAATGCGCAGACATGTGTTGCAACAGTTTGATTCACACTACACCACGCCGCGAGCCGCACAGCCGCACACGGTATTGTTGGGACGCAAACCTGATACAAGCTAATTAGACTTGTTTGAAGCAAATATATTAGGACTTCCAAAGTACGCTACCGTGGCAACGATGGAATTGAACGCGCAAAGAAGCCCATTCAAGGCGTCTGGCAACGCCACAGACCCAGAACACGAGAAGCTGCTGAGAATCGTCCAGCTGAACAAGATGAAGAACATGAAGCTGGAAAGACTGAACCAGTACAACAACCGGCTGAAGCAAGAGCTTGCCCGCGAGCGCATCAATGCGTCCAACAGCTCGCTCATGATCATCAAATACACCGAAACGACACGCGACGGGCTCATTCCGGAGCTGTGGGGGCCCCCACAGAGCAGGTACTCCGAGAAACAGCAGGTCCGCGCCACCAAGCAGGAGGCCCGATGTTGCGCCATCGCCTAGCCAACGAGTGCGAGCACTTCCCGGATTCTCCCCACATCTGTGTCATTTGTGCGGCCCTCCTCCACTATTTGCTCCAGCTTGTTTCTGGCAATAGCTTCCAGCTTCTGGTCCTTTAAGTCTCTCGCAGCCGCCAGCAGACCGCACCAGCTGCGCGTGTGGAGCTCGCAGAGCTCGATCGCGCGCATGAAGGACCTCGTCGCCTGCTGCAGCACCTCTTTACCGCGTCCGTCGCGAAGAAACATCAGGCGACAGAGCTCTCCCGCACGACACCAGACCACGTACGCGGCAGGAACACCCACAAGCACCTCCTGGACGCAGTCGTATGCTTTTTCGTATTCGCCGAGAGCAACGTATTGTTCTGCCAGCTCCATCCACGACTCGTAGTCCAGCGGAGTATCGTTAATATATTCAAGCAGGTTTTTGATGTAGCTGGCGCGCGAGTCGCTTTTGAGCGCCACTTTCCGCTTTTCGATCTGCCGCAGGTCTTTCTCGTGGTGCTGAACAGGCTCTGCCGTTAGACTTGGCCTTGTCTGGATCAACGGCACGGCCGCCTTCTCCAAATATTCGAGGGCGTCCTTCTTGCCGAGGATTTCGACGTAATAGCTCTTGAGAACAACCAGCTTCTCACTATCCTTGGCCTCAAACTTGTCGCTGAACCGGTCCAGCGCCGTCTTTGCCTCGGTGTCCCTTGTCGTCAACAGACAAAGGAAATAGTGCAATTCCAGGAGGGTGTAGTACTCCAGCGGGGCGAGCCGTGACTCATTCAGCCGTAGAAACGTCTTGGAGACCTGGTACACCTTTTCCAGGTCCTCGGGCGCCAACTGGGCGTATTTTCCCGTGCGGAACAGCAGCAGCAGGCGCTCCTTCACTTGTTCGAGCATGAAAAATAATAAATAGTTTATTTGAATTAAGTGAATTTAATTAAGTGTCCTTAGTCATTTAGCAGAGTGGGGGCAGAATAATCACAGGCGCACACTGCGCTGCTACCAGAGCATCAACAAGGAGACAGAGATGTACGGGGACGACGTGGCAGAACCGTGGTAGGCCCGTTAGCTGGCTGAGGAGGCATCGCAGACAGACCTCGCGCTCTCTGTGCCGTTCCAGCTGTAGTATGTGCACTCTCTGGATAGAGCACAAGCTGGCATCGCCTGTCGCTCCCTCCCCCACGCAAATATATATTTCTCTAATATTTCTCCATGTCCAATATCTTTTGTTTATTTATTTTTTATTCGCGTATGAGAAAGAAATACGCCTCCATGAAGGAGCGCGAGGCGTCCTTCGACGGCGTCTACAAGGCCGGCGAGATGGTCTACTGGCACCTGTCGACGCCGTCGGGCGAGACGATGGCCATCAACGGTTTTTACTTCGATCCTACAAAGACCCACATGGACAGGGTCGGGTGCTTCACGTGCAAGGTGAAAGAGTTTGGGTGGGCTCCGGGCGCAACAGAGCCTCCCTCGGTGCGCCATCTGCGGAATTCGCCAGAGTGCCCGTACTCCAGGGTGCTCAGCAGCAGACATTTGCACGAGAGCGAGGGCCTGGACTGGGACGAGAACGACTTGTTTGCCAGCGTGCAGGATTCGGCAGACATACGCCACCAGACGTTCAAGCTGGCGAGCTGGCCGCACGAGCGGAACAAAAAGATGCCGTCTAGTCGAGAGATGGCCGAAAACGGGTTCTACTACGCTTCGTACGAGAAGGGCGACGACACCACCACGTGCATGTACTGCGGCACGAGTCTGGAGGGCTGGGAGGCCGGCGACAACGTCGCGGAGGAGCACCGCAAGCGCAGGCCCGACTGCTATGTGTTTGCAGGGCGAAGACGCAGCGGGGTGTACTCCAGAAGGGCCAGCGATGTGAACATGGACGTGGTGGAGATCTCGGACGTTTCCGTTGAGAGGGTGATACAGGAGCTGCCAGAGGGGGTGGATGTGGGGGAAGAGGAGCAGGAGAAGAAGGCTGAACACCAGTTGGATGATAATGGAGATGTAGAGGCTCGGGATCTCGAGGTGGCAGAACCAAAGGAAGCAGATGACTTACAAGAGACAGAGGCTGCCCAGTCCGTCAAGCGGCCTGCATCGGTGCTGGCCGACGTGCAGCTGGAGGAGGAGATAATAGAAGACGACAGCGTGGAAGGAGAGGCCGAGCCGGTTGAGATCCCGATGTCCACGCTGAACGAGCTGGAGGATCTTTTTTTTGTGGAGGACTCGCGACGGTCGTCCACCTTCTTCAACCGCTCGCGGTCTTCGTTCGGCGAACGGGCGTCAGACGCGGCCGAGAGAAAACTAGAGTCTGTTCCCGAGCCAGTGGAGGAAAAAGTGCCAGAACCGATCAAAGAGGATCTCGAGCAGGCCGAAGACGTGCCGATGGAGAATGTTCCGGACTTTATCGTACCAGAGCTGGAAGTTCCCGACAGTCAGGGCGCGCCCATGGGGATTGAAGAGTCTCTGCGTGAGATCAAACAGCTGGACCCTGTGGGGCCGGCAGACGGCATGGACATGCTTGACGAGAGCACTCGCGATGACATAATCATGAAAGAGACCCCAGAGCCGGAACGGCCGGTTGTGCAGCAGGCAGAGCAACAGGCGGAGCAACAGGTGGAGCAAGAGCCGGAAAAAGAGCTGGCAAAAGAGCTGGAACGACAGCCAGAGCAACAGCCAGAGCAACAGCTAGCTGAGGAACTGTCCTCAAAGAAGCGAAAGAAGCAGGAAGAAAAGCACAAAAAACACCACAAGCGCAGGAAGGCGGAGAAGGAGAAGGAGAAGGAGAAGGAGAAGGAGAAGGAGAAGGAGAAGGAGAAGGAGAAGGAGGGCAAGAGAAAGAGGAAGAAGGAGAGAAAAGAGAAGAAGGAGAAGGAAAAGAAAAAGAAAGAAAAGGCGCTCAGGAAAGAGCTCAAGAAACGTGAGGATGAAGCATCTGTTCTGTCGCCACTTGCAGGCACAGTCTCTGTTCACGAGACTCCAGAGCCTGCTCCACCCACAGAGCCTAAGAAGTATGTGGAGGAGCTCGTGGAGACTGATTTCTCTGAGGAGGAAATAGAGCCGAAAGTTGAACAGAGGATGGAAAGTATCGAAGAGGAGGCGAAAGAGGAGGAAGAGAAAGTGGACGAATTGCAGCCTAATGATGACGACGAAAACGATGTGTTGCTGGACGACGAGAAAGCTGCGCCTGTTCCGGAGATTTCCAGAGTTCCAACTGTTTCCCCAACAGGGCTGGTTGCGAGGGACAGTCGCGTGCGCTCACGGATACTTGACGGGCGCATCATTTCGTCAGACGATCCTCTTTCGTTTGGGAGAAGAGCGAAGCGGAGAGCACGAAAGCTCAAGGAGACCCCAAGCACGGAAAGCAAGGACTCTGAGGGTAAGACTTTTGAGAAAGCAGAGCAGGAACCCGAGAAGGAACCCGAGCGGGAGACGAACGCGGCCCCTGAGCCTAAAGAGGCCGCCGAGACGGCCGAGGCGGTTGCACTATACGAGCGCCATATTTTTCCAGAACGTGTGCAGATCTACGAGCAGCAAAGCACCAAGCATGAAACAAGCACAGAAGAGAAGAAGGACGAAAGAGAGAGCGATTCTGAACCCCACGCAGCGGCCGAGCAGGCGCAGCCGGCTTCTGCAGAGCCCACTCCCCTGCCAACGGCACAGGACATGGACTCGTCGCCCAATCGGGCTGTGTCGGAGGGTCAGGAAAATGTGCACAGAAACAGCCCACAGCGCATTTCCAGCGAGCCTGCCAAGTCTGCCCGCTCCCCGCCAAACCTCTCTCTCAGCATTGAGCATCTATACGAGAACCAGAGCACTCCAGAGTTGAGGAAAGGACCGCTTTGGGAGCCGATCAAGAAGCGCTCGTACACGGAGGAATTCAACGAGGCCATCAAGTATACACAGGAGCTGCTGGACTCGGACTACCAGTCGCTGAACGACGACCTGGAGGGCAAGCTGACGAGCTTTGTGGCGGAGATGCCAGAAGAAGAGCTCGACATGACGCTAAAAGGGTGGATCTGCTACCAGGCGGACCAGGCGGCGAGACTGGTGGCGCAGAAGACAGACGAGATGGTGGGCGGGTTCCGCGAGGACGCCGCGCGCGCGCTGAAGGTTTTGGAGTCTTTGCCGGTGGTGGAGGAGACCGATCAGGATGTAGTGTTCTAGGTAGCTCTAATTTTCGCGTCTGCGGTGTACGGGTGTGTCTTTTCCAAGCTAAAAAAACTCCCGTCTGATGGCGTCAATGATAAATAGAGAATTCGACACAAGGAAGATTGTACTTTGCAGTCGGGATTGAGCGTTTTTGAGGCTATATCCAGCATATATACGCCCGAAAGATACAATTTGATAGCTCAGAGTGCTACACAGCCGACTCCTGATTTGTTGTGACCAGAGAACCTCTCGCAGGCAAAGCTCTCAGCATGTCTGACCAACCAAACACCAACAGCTCGTCGTTGGGGTCCATGTCGTCTTTGGGCTCCAACCCGCTTGGCATCAGTGTCAAAAAGTCGAACGAGCGCGCTCCGGCTCTCGACGGCACGGGCAGCGACGAGGAGATGAACGACCCCGACACAGACAACGAGCAGCACGCGCGCAAGCTGCTTTTGCGGTCGAGGGCGCGGAACGGCTCGATCACGTCGGAGTCGGGCTACACGTCGAGCGCGACTCGCAGTCCGATCGCCGTGCTTCCGCCCGAGATCCTGTGTGTGATATTTTCGTACCTAAACTCCAAGTCGGATCTCATTTCTGTGGCGCTGACGTGCCGGTACTGGGCGAATCTGATCATCGAGCTGATCTGGTTCCGGCCTGGGATTTCCTCGCGCGTGATTTTCGAGCGACTGGGCAAGGTGATGGCTATTCCGCGCACACAGACGGCGTGGGACTATAGAAAATACATCAAGCGACTGAACCTCTCGCTCGTGCCGCATCTGGTGACCAACGAGTACCTGAGCCTGTTTTCCGGGGCCAACCACCTAGAGAGAATCACGCTCGTGAACTGCTCCAACATCTCGCACGAGCACATATCCAAAATTATTCGCGGCTGCCACAGACTGCAGTCGATCGACCTCACGGGCGTCAAGGGCATCCAGGACGACATATACTACGAGCTGGCCAACAACTGCAAGCGGCTCCAGGGCCTGTATGCGCCAGGGTCGTTCCAGGTCTCGAAAGCGGCTGTTCTGGCGCTGATCAGCAGCTGTCCGCTGCTCAAGCGGGTCAAGCTGAGCGACTGCAACAACGTCGACGACGAGGTCGTCGACCAGCTGGTCCAGCACTGTCCGAACCTCGTCGAGATCGATCTGCATGGCTGCGAAAAGGTGACCAACAAGTCGCTGCACAATTTATTCTCTAGACTCGAGTTTCTGAAGGAGTTCAAGATCTCGAAGAACGCAAACATCTCGTACGAGTGCTTCGAGTCCAAGACGGGCGCCCAGCTGTGTCTGGACAAGATGCGGATCCTCGACTTCACGCAATGTCTCAACATCACCGACAGAGCCGTCGAGAAGGTGATCAAGCTGGCCCCGAAGCTGCGGAACGTGGTGCTGTCGAAGTGCACGGCCATCACCGACGCGTCGCTCCGGGCCATCGCGACGCTGGGCAAGAACCTGCACTACGTGCATCTCGGCCATTGCAGCAACATCACAGACTTTGGAGCCAAAGACCTCATAAAAAGCTGCTACCGGTTGCAGTATATCGACCTTGCATGTTGTACACAGCTGACCAACGAGACCGTGTACGAGCTGTCGCAGCTGCCCCGACTGAGGCGGATCGGGCTGGTGAAGTGCGCGCAGATCACCGACGAGGGCATTCTTGCCCTTGCCAACAACGCCAGAAACAGCGACGACACCTTGGAGCGTGTCCATCTCAGTTATTGCATGAATCTAACCATATATCCGATCTACAGGCTGCTCAAGGCCTGTCCGAAACTTACACACATATCGCTCACGGGAGTGTCTCAGTTCCTGCGGCCGGACATCACCCAGTTCTGCCGCGAGCCTCCACAGGAGTTCAATTTGCATCAAAAATCCATCTTTTGCGTTTTCAGCGGTGAGGGAGTCGCCCAGCTGCGCAACCATCTGCTGCAGCTGTTCGAGACTCCCCAGGATCCAGAAAGAGAGGCTGCCGAGCTGCTAGATATCATTGCTGCGGTCATTGAGGGCGTCGACGACGTCAACAGCGCCCTTTTCAGCGCCGACCCTATACAGAGAGAGAGGCTGCGCGTGTTTGTGGACACGCTGGACCGCTTCATCAACGAGTTCCACGGTCTGAACGTGCCGCGCGCGCATCTGGAGCTGTTTGGCCGGTGTGTTTTCACGAGGCTTCCTGCCGAACACGTTCCGCGCATCCAGAGGTTTTTCCAGCTGCTTCAGAACCACCCGCACCATCCACAGCGGGCGCGCCAGGCCAACGCTGGGCTCAGGGGCAGACCCGAGCCCAGGCAGCAGCTGCGGCCGCCGGAGACAGAGCTGTTCCAGACGATCGACGACGACGAGGTGATGGAGGATTTATAACGAAACGGCGGTGTTAATGTCCATATAAACTTTCTACACTGGCCGACGAGGGGATATCTGAAGTACACAGGAGACTGTCCAAGATCGGCTCGAGGCTTGTGCGCAGGAAGTTGAGCTCTGTCCAGATCTCGTTGCAAATGTCCGGGTCCTGCACCATGAGACACGGCTCGGTGTCGCGGCCGTAGTTCTTCTCGAGCGTGTTTTCGAGGTTGAGCAGCCGCAGGCTGTTGATCAGTCTGGCCGTTTGTTTCGCGGTTTCTGCGGCGTTTCTGGGCGGCGGCGTGCCGAACTCGAGCGCCTGCACGTGGTCCTCCACGAGGCGGAGCTCGGTGTGGCGCGCAGGGTCGATTTTGCGCAGCAGGGCGAGGGAGTTGAGGATTCTCGAGTTGGTCCTTTTTTGATAAAAGCTGGAATAAAATATTTTGGCGTATGACAGGTGAGTTTCTGGTGGTTCTGGTGGCTGGGCCGTGAACTTTAGCGTCTTGAGCCGCGGCCTATAGGCCCGCTGCTCTGTGTAGTCGTAAGGCAGCGAGGGCAGCAGCGGCGTCACCTTGAGCAGTCTCCATGCCGTTTTCAGCGTGCACAGCTCGGCCATTGCGGTCAATGGCCCGTCGCACATGCTGGGCGGCGTCCGTTTGGACGGCTCCTCGTAGGGCGTAGCAAAAGTGCCGCTGTAGCGGGCGTAGCAAGAAGAAGAAGACATGAGATCCGGATCAGCTCTGCGCGCGCTTGAATTTTTTTTCCCCACAATTATTCCCGGCAGGGCTGCCCCGGCTTGCGCCGAGAACGGTCGTGCGTCTACGCCACAAAATTTGGCACGGCCGGTAAAGAGAGGGAATTTTGAACAAAAATACATAAAAGAACATTTGGACATTTAGCAAACTATCCTGTTGGCTCCTATAGAATAGTTAGAATCCCACCCCTTTGTCTAGATTTGCGTCCACACAGCCTCAGTCGTCTAGAATTGCCAGCAAGCAGCGTGTTTCCCGAATAAACCGAACCAATGCAACAAGGTCTGCCTTTGTTTGGAGACTTCCAACAAAACCCTAATGTGCTACTGACGCCGCCGCAGGACCCGAAGACGGCCGGGGCGCAGCAGCGGTCGGCCTCGATCGACTTGTCCAGCTTCCTGGGCTCCGACCACGGCCTGCTCGGAACACCGGCACTGGATCCGTTGAACTCGTGTTCTGTCAGTTCCGCGTCGAACGTGGGGATCCGCACAAGACACCGGAGCGGAACACTGCCCACAAAGCTGGTGTCGAGCGCGGGGCAAGTATCGTCGGCCAGCGCGGCCAACACGCCGCTGGTGCCGCCCGAAACAAGCTCGCTCAACGTCAGCATCAGCCCCGGGCTCAACGCAGTGTACGAGGACCCAAACTTCCTCAACCAGCCCGCACAGTCGCGGATCCGGTCGTCGTCCATCCAGAGCAGCATCTGGTCCGACCAGCAGGACGCCGGCTCGACGTTTTTGCAGGTCCCCCAGGAGCCGAACACCAACAACACCTCGCTCCAGGTCCCGCAGCTCAACGTCGACCTCGACTCGATCCTGTCGGCCAGCGCGTCGAGCGCGGTGCCTACGACCCCTCCGATCAACTCCACTAATAGACTGCGGTCGTACTCTGCCAACAACGCCATGTTCAACCCGTCAGAGAAACTGTTTCTGCAGCAGTACACTCCGATCAAAGAGGAGCTGATTTCCCCAGTTCCGTTTGGAATCTTGGACGATCCGGCCTCCAGACCACGCTCCCACACCAGCGCCGTCTTCTCGCATCCCGCACCTATGCCAAAGCTGCAAGACAATCTGCCAGAAGCGTGTATTTCCATCACCTCGACCCACACGAACCCGTCTCTGGGGCCAACAAACACGCTGCTGTTCATCAATATCCCCAGCGACACAAGCTTCACCAACTCCATGAACTTTTACAAGATGCTTAGCCAGTTTGGCCCGATGGTTTCTGTTCGGATCGTGACCTGTACCGAGAACGCCGACCTGGTGGCCATTGCGGAGTTTGCCGACGTCGAAAGCGCCATGAGGTGCAAGTCCAAGATGAACTACCAGGAGCTGATCCCGGGGCTGAGCTGCATAGTATCGTTTGCCAAGATCTTGTCTCTCAACGACAAGCCCAAGTCACCTGTTAACGTGCCAACCATATCTAATGGCGAGAAGGACGAGCTGCTAAACGGGAGCTCAAAAATGACGATTCTGAACGACAAGTTTTTCATCTTCCAGTCGTCGCTGAACGTCCTTCTCCAGAAAATTAATCTCACTCCAAGCGAGAGATTGCATCTTAATATTATCATCAACAAGGCCCTAAATTACCCTAGCGTGCGCAAGTCCGACCTGGGAAAAATGCCCGAGCCCGCTGCTGTCAGACACTTTGATACCCCGAAACTGAGAGAGATCAGAAAACAGCTGGACGGCAACCACCTGTCGAAGCTCGAGATCGAGGAACTAGCCCTGGCAATGCACAACGAACTTCCGGAGCTCGCGTCCGACTACCTGGGCAACACCATTGTGCAAAAGCTGTTCGAGGTCTGCGACGTCCCGATCAGAGACTCCATGATTAAGAAGCTGATGCCGTATTTTGCACAGACCGGCGCGCACAAAAACGGCACCTGGGCGGCGCAGAAAATCATCAACACCATTGCCACAGACAGGGAAAAATGGATGGTTTCGGAGGCCGTCAAGCCGTACTGCACGCAGCTGTTCAACGACCAGTACGCCAACTACGTGATCCACGGAGTGCTCAAGTTTGGTGCTCCGTACAACGACTTCATCTCGGAGGCGATGCTCAGCACGTTTCTGGAGCTGTCCAGGAACCGGTTCGGCGCCCGGGCTGTGCGGACGTGTCTTGAGAGCGAGAGCGTGAGCCGCGAGACGATCGTCGCCATCGCCACGTGCGTTCTGACGTGGTTCTGGGAACTCGTTGGCGACTCCAACGGCTCGATCCTGATCACGTGGTTCCTCGACACGTGCCAGATCATCGACGACCGGCACCTGATGCTGACGAGAATCCTGCTGCAGGAGAAACGGGACGACGGCGTGGATTTCGTCAAGGTGTGCTGCTCGAAAGTCGGCAACCTGAGCGTGCTGAAGCTGCTCAACTACCGGGGCAGTCTGCAGCCGCGGGACCTGATCCTGAGGCGCATTTTCGGCGACGACGTGCTGGAGTATGAGGACGCCGCGCAGCCGCTCGACACGCTGCGCCACATCCTGAGCGACAAGACCTCGATTGGGTCCACGTTCGTGTACAAGGTGTTGTCCACGCCGTCTGTCGACGCCGACCTGCGACGCCACATGACTTCCCGTGTCCGGCACGTTCTGCAGGATCCCAATCTCAGCGGACACCAGTACAAGCGGCTGTACGAAGAGGTTGGGCTGAAGACGCACCAGCGCACGTCGAGCTCTGCGCGCAAGAAGCGGTCGTCGCGGTCGCGGTCCAATTCTGCCAACGACAGGTATCCGACGCCGGCGACGAGCAACAGCAGCAGCGCGGACGTGGACTACGACCTGATCCTGCGGCAGCAGCTCGAGAAGCTGTCTTTGGGGCAGGAGCAGCAGCTCTTTTTTTAGGACTCGTACCATGATACAGTAATGAAACATTATGAATGTTAGCTACGTAGCTGTGAGTTACTCCTCGTCACTTTCCTCCTCGGCCTCGTCGAGCCACTTGAGGAATGGCTTGGCGGCCTTGCGGACCTTCTTGGACGTCTCCTTCGGCACGAACTTCTTGCTCACGTGCGTCCCCCAGTTTCTGATCACCTCCTCGGAAGCCAGGTCGTTGTCGTACAGCACCATCAGCACCTTGGGCACGATTTTGACGAGTTCCGGATGTTTCAGGCCGATCAGTCTCTCGATGCCGCCCAGCAGCGACATCTCGTGCTTGTCTGTGGTCACCAGCTTGCCCAGCAGGCCCTTGTGCTCCTCTATTTCGTCCACGATATCCTCGTCAAACAGCACCTGTGCCAGCACCTCGATCGTCTTGGTGTCGCCGATAATGCCCATTTCGGAGCCCTTCTTGAAGATCTCCACGTCGTCGGGCAGCTCGTCTTGCAGCAGCCACTCGCCAAACTCCTCGTACTTGTCCAGGGCGTCGGAACTCAGCGTCAGTCCCTCCAGCTCTCTGGCCCGCGCCTTGACGGCCTCCTCCGACATGTCGACGGCCCAGTCCTCGTCCTTGACCTCGATCTTCTGCGACGGAGGCGCGTCGCCGTCGAACGGCACCGCGTCGACGTCCTCGTCCTGCGACTGTTTCTGTTTCTCAGCAATCTCGGCGATCTTGGTGCCGCCGCCGCCAACGTTCGCGGACGCGGTTCCGGACTTTTTGCTCTTCTTCGGTGGCGGGTTCTTGAGAATGTACGTCACCAGCTTCTGGCGCGGGTCGCAGCTCGTCACCTTACCGCACGCCTTGCAGTCTCGCATGACATTGTCGTCCTTCGTGATGACCAGCTCTGTCTCCGGGTTCTTGCACGACGGACACAGCACAAACCGGTTGATGAAGTTGTCCAGCACGTCCTGCAGCTTGCCCGCGTCGTGCTGCCCGTTCACCACGAATTTCTCCTTTTCCTCGTCGATGTTGGTGAGCGCACCGAGCTCAAACCCAAAGAACTTGATCACGTACGCCGTTGGTCGCGCCAGCGCCCGCGCAACGTCCGCCGCGTTCAGAACGTTTGTCTTGATACCGTTTCCGCGGCCCTCCGTCTTGGCCTGGATGGCCGGCATCTTGTACCGGTAGAACGGGTCATTGTTCTCTCTACAGATGTTGATTAGAGACATGGCAGGCTGAAAATTTTTATTTTTTTATTATTTTTCATTTAATGTGCACATGTAATTTATTTGGCTATTTTTTTTCCCCACGTCGATCGACGCACCTACAACGAGCGTGCTACCAGCTGCTGCGTCGTGCGCAACGCCTCAAACTTGACGTTGGTGTTTGCGCTGCTCATCAGCGACATGATCTTCGCCTTGGCCCCGATCTTGTCCAGCACCTTCACCACCTCCGGCGCCACCTTGATCAGCTGGCTCACGTCGTAGCACACGATCGCCTGGTTCAGATACGTCTGCTCTGGGTCTGCCGACGCGTCCAGCAGCTGCAGTAGTTCTTTCAGCAGCTTCCAGTTGTTCTCCTTGAACCTGTCCACGTTCTCGATCCAGAACTCCTCCGACTTGTGCGACGGCGACCAGTTGAGCTTCTTGGTCCTGAGCTCGTTCTCGTACTCGTCGAACGTGGTGAGCGTGGTCACCGCCTCGTTCAGGATCTCCAGCAGCGTCTCCAGGTCGGTTTTCAGCTCCTCGTCGGCCCACTTCCGCTCGATGAGCTGTTTTGTGATCTCCAGGCCCTTCACCAGCAGGAACTGTTTCACCAGCTGGTCGCGGCCTTTCTTCAAGCTCAGCAAATTCAGCAGCGAGCCAATCGCAAGCCGCACAATCTTCTCCTTCACGGCGTCCTTGGCCACCACGTACAGCGTGCCCACGAGCTCCCGGTACTGCGTCTCGATGTCCTCGAGCGCCTGCGGGATGAATGTCAATAGCCAGATCGACATTGTCGCGTAGTATTTCATCTGCAGCTCGCCGCGTCTCTCGGTGAACACCTTGAGCAGCGGCGGGAACAGCGTCTCGTGGTTGTCCCAGAAAAACGCTCTATATTGCTTGATGGTGAGAAGCTCCTTCAACAGCTGGATCGAGAAGAAGTTGAGGTCCAGTTTCGTCGAGCTGAGCAGCCTGGCCGACAGAAAATCAAACAGCGGCCGCAGCACCTTTTCCTGGCCGTCGTGAGACTCGCTCTCGTCGATCAGCAGCAGAGTCAGCACGTACGAGGAGCTCAGCTTGATCGACTCGTCGTTCGAGCCCAGCAGCTTGATCAGCGGCTGGTACGGAAGCGACGCGTCCAGGTGCGCGATGCTCAGGATGTTCTTCGAAAACGTCGACTTAGGGGCCACCATCGTGTCTATCAGAGAAACAAGAACAAACCGCACAATGTCGTCGTGCGGCGCCTTTGCAAGCAGCGAGATAATCTTGGTCGAGTAGAAGTCTGCGTTCTTGAGTATGTAGTTCGTTTTGTCCCGCACGTCCGTGAACCCGGCCACCTTCTTGAGACAGTCCGCCTCCTCCACGGTGAGGTAGTCTGCGCGGACACAGCTGTCCCAGCCGATCGCCCGCGTGCGGGCGTTCGAGACGATGTCGTTGATGGTGTCTCCTTCGAGCCTGAACTGCGACTAGCGGTCAGTGGGGAAAAGAATGGCCGACTTACCAATTGAAGCTCCACTGTCATTTACTGTGTTTTACAAATAATATTTGAAATCTTGTTTTGGCTGCACCTCGGCTCTCACGTCCGGGTAACCAGTTTTGGAAACGGCTCCTTCTTGCTCAGCACGGCCACCTTATTGCCGTGCGAGATGTAGCCCTTGACGAGGCCCTGTGCGATCATGTTCGCCAGGCGGCTCTCGGCCTCGGCCGGCGCGTACGCGCGGCCCGCGCTCAGCTCGAGCCCGCGTTGCAGGTCCTCCAATTTCAGCTGGTGGCTCTGTGTCACCGCGAACACCTTGCGTGCGAGCCGCAGCTCGATGAAGGGCCGCAGCCGCAGGTAGATGGAGTAGAGTTTTTTCTTGAGCAGCAGGCCCTGCAGCGTCGCGAGCTCCTCGTCGAAGCCGGCCAAATCGCCCGTCCGGAGGCTGTGGAAGACGTTGTAGAAAACCTGCAATTGCGGGTACCGCGCCCAGAGCTCGGCTCCAGGCAGTCTCTTTTCGATCAGGAACTTGACTGGCAGCAGCACCACGAGTATGAGCTGCTGCTGTCTGACGCTTTCGCTGGGACAGTGGATTAGCGCAGCAGTCATGTGTTTGTTGACGGCGGCGAGATCGTCGTTCATGCAGCACACCAGGCCGTTGTAGTAGTGGAAATTGACCAGGTGAGATTTCGGCGAGCGGTCCAGCGCGGGCAGATTCGGCGCCTTGCCGAGCACTTTGGAGAGATTGGAGGCAGCCTCGTACTTGCCGAACTTGAAGTAGCAGCGCAGCACCTCGTTGGCGAAAAAATACACGTACTGTTTCTTGGACCGCGCAGGCGTGTCGGACTTGTCTGTGAGACACGTTTTGAACGGTTTCTGCAGCACGTCCACGAGTCTTTCGTCGAGCGGCACGGTGTCGTTTTTTAGGGTGATTTCGCCGTTCTTCATGTTCCAGTACATGCACGCAAGCTGGCGCAGCTCCGAGGTGGCCGTCATGAGCGGCACACAGATCCAGCCGTCCTCTTTCTGCGCGATCCGCACCAGCGACAGGACCATGTTGATGGCCTGCTCAATGGCGGCTTCGAGGTCCGAGTCGACCAGAAACGCCTTGATCACGAGCACGTACGCCCTCACAAGGTCGGCCCAGCTGGCCTGCTGGTCGGTGTCTGGCATTAGGAGCATGCTGGCCGGCGGCATCGAGGCGAGAAAAGTGTGGTAGTCGGCCTTTTTCTGGAGCACCTCGGGCTTGAGCAGAAACGAGATCGACGACGCCACGAGCGGCCCGTTGTGGGAGAAAACGGCCGCCCGCAGCAGCCCAAGAAATTCCAGGTACGACATGAACCGTCAGTGCTGGTGATTTATTACTTTCCAGCACAGCCAGCCATACGATTTTTTGAAATATTTCGAATTTTTATTTTGATATTGCCGGTTTGGGAGCATTACTTGCAGAACTTAAAACGAGCGCCGGCCGCAAAAAGCTCCACCATGAGCCAACTGCGCAAAAAACAGTCGCTGTCCATACTGTCTGGATCGCACTTGAACCAGCTGAGCGGAGCGGCAAGCGTCGGCTCCGACAGGCCGGTGAAAGAGCGAGTCATCAGCGAAAGCACGGGGCTAATCAAATTCGCATTGCGCCAGAGCTCTGACAAACACAACCCGGACGACGACGCAGACAAGCAGGGTCTGCCGATCTACATTCCGATCGAGGAAAACGTACGGGAGACCGACGGAAGGACAGAAGAGCTGAACACGTTGATGTTCCAGCTCGCGTCGAAACAGCGCAAGGCGCTCGAGCTGAGGGACGAGCTGGAGTCGGTCGAGTCGGAGGTCAGGATTCTGGAGCAGCAGTGCAGAAACCTGATGGATATCCCTGGAGAACGGAAGCTGGCAAAAAAACAGTCCATCATCAATTTTGCTCCGCGCAGCGAAAAACTCGGCCAGGAGCCGTATACACAGCTGACCAAGACACTCAACACTTTCACAAACAATCTCAGCAGCAACATTCACGCCAACGAGCTGCTGAATAAGGGGAAGACGTTCATCGAGAACCTGAATAAGGAGAACGAGAAATGGATTGCGGATCTGCAGAACAGAGCCTCGAGCTTCAGAAACGAGGAACACCCCATGCTCAAGAAACTCATGAAGCACAAGGCCGACAACTCGCCGCTGATCCCGAGACTCAGGTCGTCCCTCAACCTGTTCCACGCGTCCGGCCCGGACAGCGAGTACTCGGACGACGAGCACTACGGCGGAGAAACCTCGCCATACCCAGCATAGCACATAGAGAGCACACACACACACCCTTGCACCGCAAGCAGCTTATCGGGGCGTAAATTAAATTAAAATTTTTAATCGCGCAGAGTCACTTATTCCTGTATGAAAAAACACCCACGGAAACCGGAAATAACTCTTAATGACTCTTCATTATCTACTTTTATCGTGTACACTATTTCTTTTTCCCCCTCAAGCGGACTGTCTCTGGTACTCCTTGGTCATGTCTGCGTCTGGAATGGAGCCGCAAACAGTCTCCACCATGATACCGGTGACCAGGTAAGGATCGATGTTGGAGGCCGGTCTTCTGTCCTCAAAGTATCCGTAGCCCTCGGCCTGGACCGACCGTGGGATTCTCACAGAGGCCCCTCTGTTGGCAACGCCGTACGAGAAGCTCTCCATGGAGGCGGTCTCGTGGCGACCCGTCAGTCTGAGGTCGTTGTCGGAACCGTAGAGCGCAATGTGCTCCTTGTGTCTCTTGGACAGCTTCTCGATGGCCTCCTCGATGGCCTTCATTCCGCCCGGCTTTCTCATCGACGCGGTGGAGACGTTGGTGTGGCAACCAGCACCGTTCCAGTCTCCCTTCAGTGGCTTTGGATGGAACGTCACCTTGACACCAAACTCCTCCGCAACTCTGTTGAGCAGGTATCTGGCGATCCACAACTCGTCTCCCATCTTGATACCCTCACAAGGCCCGACCTGGAACTCCCACTGGGAAGGCATGACCTCGGCGTTGATACCAGAGATGGTGACGCCGGCGTACAAGCAGGCTCTGTAGTGCGCCTCGATCACGTCTCTGGCGTACACCTTTCCTGTACCCACACCGCAGTAGTATGGGCCCTGTGGGGCTGGGAAACCTCCCTTTGGCCAGCCATAGATAGAGCCGTCCACAGGGTCCAGAAGAGTGTACTCCTGCTCCAGACCGAACCAGATCTCCTCAGAGGCGTGGGCAGTCATGAGCTTGTTGCACTCGTGTCTGTGGTTGAACTTGTTCGGGGTGCCGTCGTTGTTCCAGCACTCACAAAGAACAATGATGTTGTCGCCCTTTCTGAATGGGTCTGGATAGTAAGCGACGGGTCTGAGGTAGACGTCCGAGTTGTCGCCCGGAGCCTGGCCGGTGGAGGAGCCGTCAAAGTTCCACTCTGGCAGCTGGGACACGTCGGTGACTTTCTTGGACAGGGTTCTGCCCTTGGATCTCGTTTCTCCGGAACTGTCGATCCAGACGTATTCGGCGACGATCTTTCCACGCTGGTCCAGGTCCAGATACTTGGACAGGATGTTGGTGTGTTCCAATATCGAGATTTCTTGAACCATTATTGTTTGTTTGAGAAGGGGAAAGTGAGCTAAATTATCTCGTTGTAGCGGATAACAAGTTATTTTTATACGACTGCAAATTTCTGTTAGCTGTTGGAAACAGGTGGCATATGCACACGACCTTTTTTTTGCTTGCGGAAGGGAGAACGGAAATGGGAGAGAGGTCGATCCGGAAACAGGCCCACGAGCTTGCGGCCGTGTAGGCTCCCTATTGGCCGAGAATGGCGTCCTCCTGCCGCCTCTGGCCCTCGCTCCCAGGCTCTCAATATCGTGACCCTATTCTGCACACGCGAAAAAGAAAAGATGATAACGCCCATTTTTTTTGTCATTCGACCGCTGCGCTGGCCTGCTTTCCATCTTGGTTGGGGGGACAGTCCTGTGGTGCAGTGGGCGATTGTAATAGCCCGGCGCCATGCATTCGACTGCCTATTTCGGCGCGTTACATATCTGTGCTTTATCATTGGCGATTACCCCATTTCGCGTCGGCACAGTCGACAAGCCAGTCGCAGACCTCTCTGCGTCGAGAAAAAATTTCAGACACGGCCCGTCGACACTCGTCCCCTTCCCCTTTTTGGCAAGAGAAAAACATTAAACATATATATTTCGAAAAGCCCCTATATTTTACCGTTATGACCTCTACGGACGAGATATTCAAACTGGCCAACCAGTCTGTCGACGAGCTTCTGCGAGAGATCAGCTCGCAGACTGCGCAGAACCCGAACCTATCGTCTTCCCCCACCACCGAGCCACTACAAATTGAGGATGTAAACAAGGACAAAAACA
Source organism: Ogataea angusta (assembly GCF_019207475.1). Lineage (NCBI taxonomy): Eukaryota > Fungi > Ascomycota > Pichiomycetes > Pichiales > Pichiaceae > Ogataea > Ogataea angusta. The sequence continues at coordinate 465,913 of NW_025065222.1, read as the reverse complement.
ACATCAATTCCAGCACAAAAGAGACCCCTATCTTTAATGGCCCGCGTGCTCTTGAGCAGAGCCCGATCAAAAAGTCAGTGCTTGCCTTTGAGCCGGAAATCCGGCCGGATGAGCTGTTTGACAGACCTCTGCCTGCCTTGAAACCGTCGGAGTCGGACTACTCCGTCAAGTCGATGCCCAATCTGCCGTCGGCGGCGGCCAATCTGTGGGACTCACCGTCGGCGCGGTCCAACGCGTCGGCAGACTCCGAAAGAACCATCGCCGTCGAGGAGAAACGGCCGGGCAGTCCCAATAAGAACCTGCACCAGCAACTGCAGAATGCCACGCCCGAACAACCAGCGTCCTCCCCCACCCACCAGACGAGACCCACCCCACCTAATACCGCTCGCCAGGTCTCGCTGCAGAGCACCGCCTCTCTGAGCGAGAACGATTTTGTTTCTGCCGAGGAGGGCAGCTCGAGCGACCGCATCTCGGAGACTGACAGCGACGCGACGGTCGACATCGCCGCCAGCGCGGCCGACGACACAATGCAGACGCAGGAGAGCAAGCACGATCCTAAGGCCGCCTCGTTTGTGGACGATCTGTACGAGTCGTTCGAAGGCCCAGATATCGCGCTGCCGCAGAAACGCGTCTCTTCTGCCGAGTCGGCGGAACCTGACGACATCCTCGCGATCTGGTCGACGCAGGAGGACTTCCAGAAAGTGCACAAGACGCAGCCGTCGTTCCAGAGCATCTGCGACCCGAAGAAGTACGTGGTGAGCAAGGAGCATTTCAAGGAGATAAGAATCAGAAACCCGCTGCTTGTGAGGGACGACAACGAGGCGGACGACGAGCAGGAGGACCACGAATCCGGCCACGCCAGCCTTGCTGCTCCAGAGGTGTCTCGTGAAAAAACGTTCAGCAACCCGCTAGATTCCGTCCAGGACACCGAGACCTCGAAGATGTCGCTCGACTCCATCCACCTCTCAGACCTGCTTCCAGACGGCGACGACTCGTTCCTCCGGGAAATAGAGGACTGGGAGCCAGAGTCGCGCGAGCAGCCGGTGAGCACGCCTGCTGCCAACGCAGAAACGCTCTCAAACGTGTGGCGGCGCGGAACGCTGAGCAGAAAGCCCGTCTGCGCCAAGGTCGACAACGAGAGCGTCCAGATTCCGCGGATGTCTGCGGACGAGGTGGAGCAGCTCATGATTCTCAAGAAAATGACCAGCGACGAGTTCCAAGTCAAGGAGGCCAACAACAAGCTGACGCTCGAGAGCAACGTGCCGCACCTGGAGCAGCGCGTGCACTTGAGCGACGCACGAAGCGAAGCCACGGACGACAAGGCGTCGGCGATCGTGCCTGACCTGTCGATCGCCACGGGCCAGACAACACACAAGTACGGCGACCTGGTGCCTGTTGTGCGGCGCGGGGTGGCGTGTCGCGCGCCGCTGGGCCAGCTGAGCGACGAGCAGATGAACTCGCGCATCAGCTCGATCCAGTCGGCTGCCAAACGCGTGAGCTCTGCGCTGTCGTCGTCGACGAAAGTCGACGAGCCGGCGACGCTCGTGCTCGGCGAGCAGGGCCGGTTTTTCCTGCGCGTGATGGGGGTGCGGGAGCTGAACTTGCCCGAGCTGGGCCGGCGCAACGCGCAGTTCCAGATCGTGCTCGACAACGCGATCCACCGGCTCACCACAGACCATGTCCCTATCGAGTCCGCGCAGTATGTTCCCGTGAACAAGGAGTTCGAGCTCGTCGTCGGCGCGTCGCTCGAGGTCGTGCTCACGCTCAAGCTCAAGTACGACAAGCCCAAGGACCAGCTGGTGGAGGTGGTGGAGAAGCGCAAGGCAAAGCCGAAGAACACGCTGGCGAAGCTGCTCGGGTTCAAGGACATCGTCACGTCGACGCGGTACGTGACGCGGCCGGCAGAAAAGGACCCGCTTGAGCACACGGTGGCTCCCGACGGCTCGTTTGCAAAGTTCCGGATCTCGTTCGACAACTTCAAGGAGCACGTCACGTGCGAGTCCAAGATAATGAAGCTGGACGGGCTGAACGAGTGGAAGACCGTGGGCGGCAAACCAGCTGCACCGTACAAGGTGTGTGCGGTCGACTTCAACATGCTGTTTGTTCCGCGCACGAGCGAGCACGAAACGCTGCCGACGAGCATCAAGAACGCGTACGAGCAGGTCGAGCAGGTGCGCAGCACGCTCGCGGCGCGCCACGAGGGGTACATGTACCAGGAGGGCGGCGACATCGACGCTTGGACGCGTCGCTACTTCAAGCTCGACGGCTACGACCTGAGCGCGCACCACGAGACCACCAGGAAGTTGCGCGCGCGGATCAACCTGCGGCGCGTCGTGGACGTCGAGTACGCGGGCAAGCCCGTCTCGGACGGCCAGACCACCAGGCGCGTGTACAGCGACCGGCTGCTGCTGAACGACGCTTTCCGGGTGCGGTTTGCGAACGGCGAGACGATCTACTTTGGCTGCGACAGCAAGAACGAGGAGACGGCGTGGGTCGACCTGATGGAGGCCATAGTGGCCCGGAACTGCTTCAGGCGCCAGCCGTGGGTCAAAAAAATGCTCACCAAGTGTACGTAGTATGCAATACAGCCTCCTCTCTCTCCGCGGACAGGGTGCCGACCGGGGGTCCGGTGTGCGGCGCTAGTAAAAATTCGGCCACGCCGAATTGCCATCTAGAGTATCTTATCTTTGCGCGTGCAAGGGTGTGCTTGCGCGTGCATGAGCGGCTGCCAGAGTATATAAACCCCAGATAAGGCCCTGTGGCCGCCCACACACAAGATGCCAGAGCAAACCAGTATTGAATTTGTGCCTTTGGACGGCCAGCCTTTTGGCGCCGAGGTCCGTCTGCCCAGCTACACGACCAACCCTGCCGAGCTGAACGACGCAGACTTCCAGAAGCTCAAGGAGGGCCTGATGACGTACTCCGTGCTTGTTGTGCCAAACCAGGAGAACCTGTCGCCGGAGTCGCAGCACTCGCTGACCGTGCGCTTCGACCCGACCACCAGCAGCGGCTACGGCCACGACCCGAGCCTGTTCCACTCGTCCAAGTCGATTCTGGCCAAGGACGGGCGCTCGGTGCCTACCCGGCCCGAGGTCCAGATGGTGGGCAACGGCTCGTTCGAGGCGGGCCACGAGGGCATGAAGGCGTTCACTCTTGAGCACCCGACCCACCACCATTTCCACAAGGACGTCCTGAGCGACGAGGAGGTTGCGCGCGGCCAGACCCGGTTCTACAGATGGCACATCGACGCGGCGCTGTACGAGCTGGCGCCGCCCGTCGTGACGACGCTGCTGGGGCTGATCGTCCCGTCCAAGAACGAGACGCAACGAGTCGTCTACGAGGACACCAAGGAGGTCAAGGAGCTTGTCAAGGGCGCCACCGCGTTTGCGTCGGGCAAGATCGCGTTCGACCTGCTTTCCGACGAGGACAAACAGTTCGCGCTCAACCACACCGTCGTGTACGCTCCGCATCCATACATCTTCATCAACAGCTGCAAGGCCACCTCCGACGGCCTCACCATCGTTTCCGAAAAGCCACCCAAGGAGGTGCCTCTGGACGAGCTGCCACCATGGGAGCCGTCCAAGGTCAAGAAACTGCCAATGGTCTGGACGAACCCGGTCACCAAAAACCAGCATCTCCAGGTGCACGGCTGCTGCGTGTACCAGCTGGTGAACACCAAGACGGGCGAGGTGGTGGCCGAGCTCGAGCAGGCGCGCGAGATAGTGCACCGGTTCATGCGGCCTGCCATCTCGCCGCAGCACATCTACTGCCACGGCTGGAACAAGGGCGACTTGTGCATCTTCCACAACCGCGGCGTGATCCACACCGTCACCGGCGAGTTCGAGCCGCACGAAAAACGGCTCATGCACCAGTGCAACGTTGCCAGCGGCGAGGACCCTGTCCTGCTTAACTAGGTTTATATGGAGAACTGAATTGATAGTGTACATAAACGAACTAGCGGCGTCTTCGTCTGCCCCCGCCCCCGCCGCCCCTCTCGTCGCGGTCCCTGTAGCTCTGCTGGTGCGAGCCCGTCTCGAAGTCCCTGTCGGCCTGGTCGCGCTGGCTGCCCTGCGCCCTGCCCGACTTGTTGCCCGGCTCGGGCGTCGAGTTCGAGGCCGGCCGCGACGGCAGTTTCGTGCCCTGCTGCTGCTGCGCACCGTCCTTCTTCTGCCCAAACATGTTGGGCATCGCCATGAACGGCGGCATCCCCATCATGAACGGAGGCGGCATCGGCGTCTGGCCGTTCGCGCCAGGCATCCCGCCAGGCATCCCGCCCAGAAGCCCGCTCAGACTTGGCGGAATCGAGCCGCTCGCTATCAGGTCGTTGATCAGCTTCGACGGATTGAACTCGGCCCGCAGTTTGTCCTGTTTCGAGCAGTACGCCAGCCACGACAGCTCGTCAAAGCCGTAGTTGAAGTAGTCCGAGATGTCTGCGCCCGGCAGCCGCCACGGCTTCTCCTTCAGCTCCTCCAGAGACAGCTGTGTGATTGGCTGGCCCTCGTACGACGCCACCTGGTTGATGTCTAGTCCTGTTGTCTGTGTGAAAATCGGAACAGAGGCCTGTTCCGGGCCTGGCGCAGGCTGCTCTTTGGTCTTGTCGTCCACGGCCACCGCCTTCGACTCGGACGACCCAATAATGAACTCCACGTCCGAGTCCGAGTCGGCCTCCTCGCTGCTGGACTCCTCGCTCGCGGCCTTTTGCGCAGGCTCCAGCTCGGCGCCGTCCTTCGCCTCGATCGTCGTCTCCGTCTGCTGCGCGTCCCTGTCCTCCGCGGACCCGTACAAAAACTCGTCGTCGTCCATGAATAAATAAATAAATATTTTACTGGAGGCAAGGGGCAAGAAGGGGCAGCAGAAAGGTGTTATTTTTGGCGAGGAAAAACACCGACCCTGTTGCCGCGAGATGGCGGGTTGACGTGCCGACGGCAACCGGCCCTGCCCGCAAGGTGAACAGGTACGGGCTCGTCCACCACCACGGCACGCGCCACAGAGCCGGCCCCTTGCACCGCCACAGCAACCTACCCGCCTCGTCACGTGCGCGCACACAGGGCTCGAGAATATAAAAAATTTTAAACCATTTTTCAAACTATCCAAACTACAGTACCCGAGATGTAGGTATAACACTTCATACGGTGGACGAAAGCCAGATTGGCTGGCTTGGCTCCGCCATCGTGCCCAGACTAACAAACAGGTCGAAGAGAACTAAGAAGGTTGGAATCACCGGTAAATACGGTGTCAGATACGGTTCTTCTCTGAGAAGACAATGTAAGAAGCTCGAAGTTCAACAACACTCCAAATACGACTGCTCGTTCTGCGGAAAGAAGACCGTCAAGAGAGGAGCTACTGGAATCTGGACTTGCAAGTCTTGCAAGAAGACTGTTGCTGGAGGAGCCTACACCGTTTCGACTGCTGCTGCCGCCACCATCAGATCCACCATCAGACGTCTGAGAGAGTTGGCTGAGGCATAAGTAAGACTAATAGCAGATACAGAATGAGGAAACTAGTAGACAGATGCAGAAACACGAAAGCTCGTGGCGAAGGTAGATGAATGACAAAGTCGGCGACCGCCGTCGATCGACTGTGAAAAAATAAAATCTTTCAAAAAAAAAGTTGGTGCATGCGGGGTTTGAACCCGCGACCATCGCGTAACTTCGTAATGAAACGATGCGTGACGTTAGTATAGACGTCTGTCCGACTATAAGCACGATGCTCTTGACCTCTGAGCTAATGCACCATTTTTTCAAAATTTTTTGCTGAGCAGCATTAGCATAGAATACGAGGAGTATTATTTTTTTACAATGTAGCAGATAGAGGCCGGATTTTGGGGTCTGTTCAAAGCCTATGCGCTGCAAAAGACTCTGGGCAGCCACTGGTAGCTGTAGGAATTTTTTTTCAAGTTATCTGACGGAAAAAAGGCTCTATACGCTTTGGTCTATAGGCTGATCTTGGTCCAAATTGACGAGACTCGTCTGACCAGCACTGCATCGTCGCTAGAAGGAATCCTCTGCACCGACTACTTGATTTGGGCCATTTGAGACCGGCCGGATGCTGCTTTGACTATAGATCAGATCGTACTGATTTTTAATTTTTTTTGATATTTTTCATGAGAGTGCGAGCGTTGCGACTGGTACGGAGACTGAGCTCCCTGCGCGGATCGACGCTTGCAGACTACGTCCAGCCCACCCCACACCCAGACGATCAGATCGTCGTCTCGATGTCGTCGGGCGTCGATTCCTCGGTCGCTGCGCTGATGTATGCCAAAGAGTACAAGAACGTCAAGGGCATATTTATGGCGAACTGGTCGCCCGATTCCAGGGGAGGCGCGTCGAGGTGCACGGTCGAGAGCGACTGGGAGGAGGTGCAGACGATCTGCGACCAGATCGGGATCCCCTGTGAGCGAGTCAATTTTGAAAAAGAATACTGGTCAGACGTCTTTGAGCCCATGCTGGAGATGTATCGCAAGGGCCTGACGCCGAATCCGGACGTCGGGTGCAACAAGTACGTCAAGTTCGGCAAGATGGTCGAGCATCTGTCCAACAAGTTCCCGCAGGACAACTGGTGGCTCGTGACAGGCCACTATGCGCGGATCATGAAACACAGAGCAACGGGCGAGTCGCATCTTTTGAGAGCGTGCTATCTGCCGAAAGACCAGTCGTACTATCTCAGCCAGTTGCCGGAATCCGTTTTGGGCAGGGTTTTGATGCCTATTGGCCATTACACCAAGCCAGAAGTCAGAGAGCTGGCGCAGCGGTACGGGCTGACCTCCAAGGACAAGCGCGACTCGCAAGGGCTGTGTTTCGTCTCGCAGCACGGCAAATTCAAAGACTTTCTCGACGAGTTCCTGCCGCCAAGCCCGGGCGACATCGTCACCGCAGATGGCCGTGTCTGGGGCAGACACAACGGGCTGTGGCACGGCACCATTGGCCAGCGGTCTGGGATCTCGATGCCGCAGGGCGATCCGGAGATGAAAGGCGTGTGGTTTATCTCGGGCAAGAACTACGATAAGAACCAGCTCGTCATCTCCAAGAAGACCGACCGCGCGGCTTTCGAGAAAGACCGCCTCAAGGTGGCCGACTGGCAATGGATAAACTCCTCGGTAAACTTCGAAAATTTTGATCCCGCAGAGCTGACCGTCCAAGTCCGGTCGCTGGAGTCGCCGCGCGCGCTGACGGCGGTGGTGGCCGGCGACGAGCCAGAGTTTCTGCTACACGAAAAAATCGACGGCGTGGCACCCGGCCAAAACCTAGTCCTGTATAAAAACGAGCGCGTTCTCGGCGGCGGAATCATCGCCGAGGCCAACTAATGTACATACCTACTTACCCTGTTTCTGCTCCACCAGCCTTGTGTACCGACGGAGCTTCGTCTCCACGTCCAGATAGAACGTCGCCTGCTCAAACGTATCGACCATGTACATGCGCATAAGACGGCTGGAGCGCAGAACCGCAGCGTAGAACCGCTCTTTCAGCCTCACAAGCGCGTCCATCACCTCGGCCACGTTCCTCTGGTCGAAGCTCATCAGTTTCGCGGCCGCCGTCCGCGTCTTGGCGTCGCGCATCAAATCGTCCCATTGCTCGAGACGCAGCTGTAATTCGTCCAGCTGGTTCACCTGGTGCTCCATCTCGTGCAGAGACGCAACAACGAGCCGGTATTTTTCCTCCACAGACATTGTGTCGTCACGCGACACCGAAGGAACAGCCAGCAGCCCCTGTGTCTGTGTCTGTTCCAGCACACGCATCAGGTTTGCGTGCTCGGCCACGAGGCCCTGCAGCTGCCGCCAAACGCGCTGCAGCTGCCCGTAGACGTCGGAGGCGCCCTCGTAGAGCGTCTCCAGCACCAATATGCGGGACTCGATGGTCTCCAGCAGCTGCCGAATACTCATTAGGAAACTGAAGCAGAATGGAAACGCTGACATAAGCACGAGTATCAGGAGCTTGGTTTTTTTCTGTTGCCATCGCAAAAGCTACGTACTACAAAACAAATAGACAAGTCAAGTTAGATAAAATGGTAAGTTGCGAGTGCCCGAGGCCGGGCGTGCGAGTGCTCTAATACTTCTAGTCAAGATCTGGGTAAGTTAGCAAGAATTGCGTTCGTTTGGAACCGCCTCTAACCGCAGTGTTGCTGTTTCCGACGAGGCCTTGAAGGCTTTCAACGACCTGAAACTCGGAAAGAAGTTCAAGTCGATCATCTACAAGCTCAATGACGCCAAAACCGAGATCGTCGTCGACTCCACCTCCACCGAGGACGCCTACGACGCTTTCGTCGAGGACCTGCCGGAAAACGACTGTAGATTCGCCGTCTACGACTTCGAGTACGAGGTCGGCCAGGGCGACGGCAAGAGAAACAAGATCGTTTTCTACCAGTGGTCTCCAGACACCGCCAGTGTCAGAGCCAAGATGGTGTACGCGTCCTCCAAGGACGCCCTGAGAAGAGCCCTGAACGGTGTTGGAACCGAAATCCAGGGCACAGACTTCAGCGAGGTCGCGTACGAGAGTGTCCTGGAGAAGATCAGCAGAACCACGGGTCTGCATTAGTGTCCATAGCTGGTGTATACTTAACCCCTGTTACCTGTGTTACCCGGCCGACCAGCCCTACGCGGACAGCCAACTCTGAAGCCTGTAATTTCGGGACTGGAATTCTGAGGGTTGTAGGTTTGCGTTCCAGATAACAAGGCCTTCCAGCCCAGCATGTCCCCTGCCGTCAACCGCAAGCTGCCCAGAGCGAACCTGGAGCAGAAGATCATGATCCTGGACCAGTACCACGAATCCAAGCGTCCGCAGAGCGAGATTGTCAACTTCTACCGCAACCAGTTTGCCATTTCCACGTCCAGTCTTTCGGAGTGGCTGAAGCTCGAGGACGACCTGCGCCAGCGCTACCGCGAGTCGCAGCAGGTAGACAGCGCCACGTCCAAGTCCCTGCGCACGTCCAAGCGCAAACTGTCGTTCAAATACGAGCCTATCAACAAGGCCATGTACAAGGTGGTTGAAGAGCGGATGGCCCAGAATCTGCCCATTTCAGAGCCGATCCTGCGCGAGTACTGGGCCAAGTTCGCCAAGCAGTACGGCGTCACCGACCCGAAACGACTGCAGACGTTTAGCCACGGCTGGCTGGCCACTTTCAAGAAACGGCACGGTCTGCAGAATATGATGACCCGGGGAGTGAGACGGCAGAACGAGTCGTCGATGCCCGACGAGACGGCGACGTCGTCGGGCGTCGGGGCGACCAGCACGGCGTCCGAGTCGGAACTCTCGAACGTGATGCGTGCGCCGGAGTACTCGTATTCGAACGCACCGCCACAGAGCTACGACCACCAGCTTGCACCGCCACAGCCGACGTTCAGCAACACGAGGCAGCAGCAGCAGCAGCAGAACCGTCAGAGCCAGGGAGACAACCAGGAGTACCTCATGATGGACTCGAACGGCGCCCAGCAGCACGGCGCGCCGCAAAACGTCCAGAGCGAGAGGTACCACCAGTACGACGTCAGCCACCTGCTGAACAATCCCGGGTCTGGCACCCCCTCGAGGTCGCTTGCTCCGCCGCAAAGCACTCCGGCCGCGCAAAAACACCAGCTCTCGCACACGTCGACCCCACACAACGGCACGGTCAACTCGCCCGTGGCACAGTTCCAGGCTCAGGTGCAGGGATATCTTCCCGTGGACCACCGGTTCCCTACAATGACTCCAAGACAGCCAAGACCAGAACCGGAGCAGGACATCACGGTGGACATCTCCGACATGGAGAAGTTTATTTTCGTCTACTCGGAGCGGTTTTTCCAGCACTACGGCTACCAATTTACCAAGTCGAAGGAAATATTCGACGCGTTCAAGACCAAATTTATGGAGGAGAAATTAGTTTACAACTCCAACGGGCTCAAGCCGGGACAGGCGATGGACGACTTCTTTCTACGCAGAATGAGATGAGATAGATCATATCCTAATTAGAAGCCTCTATTGGGAGCAGAGCCCGCAACCTAGTTCATGTCTCTGACAGGTTGTCCAGCACTCTGCTGATGTTGCTGCTGTATCATTTCTGCCTCATACTGCTCCTGCTGAACGTTGCTGCCGTTCAGAGCCTCAGAGCTCTCGATCTCATGGAAGTCCAGGATCTCGCTGTACATCATTATTCTCCAGGTATCAAGCGGCAGGTCTGCGTCGTTGAAACTCCAGTCGAACTTCTCCTCAGCGGTCGGCTCGTCCGACGGGTCGTGGTACGGGCTCAGGTACGGGTGTTCGAGCGCCTGTTCTGCAGTGACCCGCTTGCGAGGGTCGAAAACAAGCATCTTGGAAAGAAGGTCGACGGCCTCAGGCTCGACACCCTTAAATCGCTCAGACAGCGGGACTGGCTCTTTGTGAGGAAGCGACTGGACGAATCTGAGCGTGTTTTCCGAGCAGATGGTGTCAATGACGTCTGCAGGTGGGGACCCCAAAAGCTCGGTGATGATCGAGAACTGGTGAACGTGGTCTTTGCCGGGGAACAGAGGCTTGCCTTCTATCATTTCCGCGAAGATACATCCTGCAGACCAGATATCCACCTCTGTGTCGTACTTTTGCCATGTGAGCATGATCTCCGGCGCACGATAGTACCGAGTGGAAACGTAGCCCGTCATCTGTGGGTCTTGGATTCTGGCGAGGCCAAAGTCGCATATTTTCAAGTCGCAATTTTCATTAATTAGGATGTTGCTTGGTTTCAAGTCTCTGTGGATAACCCCTGCAGAGTGCACGTACTTGAGTCCACGTAGGATCTGGTATAGGAAGTACTGGATGAACTGTTTTTCCAAAGGCCTTGACGTCAGCAGTCTGTGTAAATCCGTTCCCTGTAGCTCGGTGACAAAATAAATGTCTTCCAGTGGCGACAGGAAAATATCGTCAAGCGAAATCAGGTTCTCATGTCTGAGGTGGTTGAGCAGTTTGAGCTCGCGGTACGTTCTTTTGGCCAACACAGCTGTTGAGAACGGCTTCATAACCTTCTTGATGGCAACGTTCTGTTGCGTCAGCTTATCCTTTGCAGAACACACCAGACCAAACGCACCCATCCCCACAGGGTTCAGGTCCGTGTATCTGGACGTTGTTTCGAATACCGTTCCGAAAATCTGTGTTCTCGTAAACTCTTGTGTCATGGGAACATACAATAATTATTAATGTTTTTTTATGTCGGAAACATCTCTGCACTATTCTTATTATAGAACGTACTCTGTAAACAAGGCGGATATTTACGAGAACCACCCCAGACACTGTTCCAGTGCCCTGGATGTGTGTGCCTGGCGCGCGGCAGAAAGGACACACGGGCACTTGCGAATCCCCGACCATCAAGCGCTCAGCCCCATGCTGGCTACAGTCTGACCTCTATCTGTTGTCGCACCCTTGCACCATACAAGTGTGGTTATCAAATCTTAAATTTTTCTTGTTCTGAACAAGCTAAAGCGATGGTCTCTGACGAAGCTGCCGCCCTGGACGCGGAATACGAGTGCCATGCTGACGAGTTTACCTTCCCAACATTTGAGTCAATGGGACTGGACGGCCCGGCCGACCAGAAAGTGACATATCTCTGCGGGAACTCGCTCGGACTTATGCCCAAGAACCTCCCACGGGCAGTCAATGCTGAGCTGGATGCGTGGGCCGCCCGTGCTGTGGAGTCTCATTTCAGACACCCGCACGAAAAAGATGGAGGCACCCCGTGGATGGATATCGACTTGCCGGTGGTTCCCCTGCTGGCCCCGGTGGTTGGTGCCAAACCAAGCGAGGTGGCGTGTATGGGGACGCTGACAATGAACCTAAATTCGCTCCTGTGTGCGTTCTATAAGCCAACCAAAGAAAAGTACAAAATCGTGTTTGAGAAAGGCGCGTTTCCGTCGGATTACTATGCTCTTCTCAACATGGTCAAATTACATGGCTTCACAGAGTCTGCCTTGATCCAGCTCGAACCGAGACCTAACGAGTTCACGCTGCGGACAGAAGACATCCTCAACACCATTGAACATCAAAGCAAGAGCATTGCGCTGGTTTGCTTGCCGGGTATCCAGTATTACACCGGACAGTATTTTGAGATCGAAAAAATCACAGCCTTCGCTCACGCCAAGAATTGCGTGGTTGGCTGGGATCTTGCCCACGCTGTTGGCAACGTGGACCTGAAATTGCACGACTGGGACGTGGACTTTGCTGCCTGGTGCTCGTACAAGTATCTCAATTCGGGGCCTGGTGCTATTGGAGGCATTTTTGTTCACGAGAAGCACTGCAGGCCGGACGTGCCGCGGTTGGCTGGCTGGTGGGGAAACGATGCGGGCGAGCGGTTCAAGATGCTCGAGCAGTTCAGACCAATCGAAAGCGCGCTCGGATTTAGACAGTCGAATCCGAGTGTACTGGACGTTGTGTCATTAAAGTCATCGTTAGAAACCATGCATAAATGTGGTGGTATCGAAAAATTACGAGCAAAAAGCATACAGTTGACGAACTTCCTAGAGAGGCTGCTGCACGCGTCGCCATACTACCGTGATGTCGGCGAGTCACGCAGCACCACGGATCCGCATTTTATCATTCTGACTCCATCCGAGCCGAATCAGAGAGGAGCGCAGCTGTCGCTGCTGTTCAGGCCTGACGATGCAATGGAAAAAGTGTTCATGTACATGAACTCGCACGGCGTTATCTGCGACGAGAGGCGGCCCAACGTCATCAGATTGGCTCCTGCACCCTCGTATAACACGTTTGCCGATTGCGTGAGGTGCGTTACCCTGCTGAATAAAAGTTTTCAGGCCACTTAGATAACTGTGGTGGTGGCTTCGAGAGTGGCTCGATTGTGCACCCCCGTCAAACAATGCATCGCGGCTCAACGGCTATTGTAAAACGGTGGCACCTTTTTTTAACTGCACGTGACTGGATCTAATTGAGAAAAATTTGGGGAGCTAACGTTTGCTTGGCGTAGGGCATTTTTGAAGGCATCCGTGTCAAACTTTTCTGCGTATAAAACTCCGGACATTTGACAGGAAATTGTTCTTTATTGCAGATCCCGATGTTCCAGTCCAACTTCGAAAGCTCAGTTGAAAACGATCGTCCGGAGATCGAATACCAGACGGCAAGTGTGGCTTCGTCCCGAGAGTCCGTGGCGAATGTTGTCATTGAGGAATACAACGAAGAGCCTGTTCCTGCCTTCGACTACGTCAAAGAGATCGTGGAAAGTCCCCGTTCCAAGGCCACCACCTACGTGAAGTCCCTGTTCCCTATTCTTGGGTGGATTGGCCACTATCCATTCACTCCGTCCTGGGTCTACAGTGACTTTGTGGCTGGTGTCACCGTTGCCATCGTGCTTGTTCCTCAGTCCATGTCGTACGCCCAGCTCGCCGGCTTGTCCTCTGAGTATGGTCTCTATTCGTCGTTTGTTGGTGTGCTGATCTACGCCTTCTTTGCCACTTCCAAGGACGTTTCCATCGGTCCCGTTGCCGTGATGAGTTTGGAAGTTGGTAGATTAATTGCTCGTGTGCAGGAAAAGACAGACAACGCCTACGCGGCTCCGGTCATTGCCACGATGGTGGCCCTGTTGTGCGGTTCGATCGCTCTTGGTTTGGGTCTTCTGAGACTCGGTTTTATCGTCGAGCTCATCTCGCTGCCGGCCGTTCTCGCCTTCATGACCGGCTCGGCGTTCAATATCATTGTCGGCCAAGTCCCTGGTCTCATGGGTTTTGGTAGCTACGTCAACTCCAAGACAGCAACCTACAAAGTCGTCATCAACACCTTGAAAAATTTGCACCGTACCAAAGTGGACGCTGCATTTGGGTTCGTGTCGCTGTTCATTCTCTACGCCTGGAAGTACACCACGTCCTACCTCTACAAGCGCTACCCAAAACAGAAGATCTACTTTTATCTGCAGCAGCTGAGAAGCGCAATTGTGATTATTTTCAGCACCCTCATCAGCTACCTGATTATTAGACACCACAAGACCGAACACAGTTTTAGTGTGAACGGAAACGTGCCTTCTGGACTGAAGCACGTCGGAGTCATGGAGACGCCTCCTGGGCTTGTGGGCCACATCGCCTCGGAGCTGCCGGCTGCTACCATCATTCTAGTTCTCGAACACATCTCCATCTCTAAATCGTTCGGAAGAATCAACGACTACAAAATCAACCCTAACCAGGAACTGATCGCCATCGGTGTGACCAACCTGATCGGTACTTTCTTCAACGCATATCCCGCCACCGGCTCCTTCAGCAGAACCGCCTTGAAGGCCAAGTGTGGTGTCAAGACTCCGTTTGCCGGAATCTTTACTGGAGCCTGTGTGCTGCTCTCCATCTACTGTTTCACGGACGCTTTCTACTACATTCCAAAGGCTTCCTTGTCGGCCATCATCATCCACGCCGTGGGTGATCTTCTCGCGTCGCACAAAATCACCTGGAACCTGTGGAAAATCCAGCCACTGGACTTTGCCATTTTCCTCATTGGCGTGGTCATCACTGTGTTTGCAACCATTGAAGATGGAATCTACTTCGTTGTTTGCGCCTCTGTGGCTGCAGTTCTATGGAGATTGTGCAAGCCAAACGGCACTTTCCTCGGAAGAGTGCGTGTCGTTGAGGTTGTCGACCCAATTGTGGCCCCTGCTGACAACCAGCTAGAAGACGACAGCAACAAGAAGAGCGATGCCAACGTCGAGAGCAGACCTGTCTACAGAACGCACTACAGATGGGTGCCGCTTAGAACCAGTCCTAACAGCTCCACGCCCGTGCACTGTGTCTACGTCAACGAGAGAGTTGCCGTGTCTCCTCCGCCTCCAGGAGTGATTGTGTTCCGCCCGAGCGAGGCGTTCATCTACTCCAACTGTTCTAGACAAATAGACGCCGTTCTAGACGAAGTGAAGAGAGTCACGCGTCCAAAACATGCTAAAGTTGAGAAAACATTCAATAATCCAGGACAACTGAACGTGAAGTGGCTGCACAAAATTACGCGCTACCAAGAGCCTGAGGAAGACAATAGGCCGGTCCTGAAGATCGTCCACTTCGATTTCAGCCAGGTGACGTTTGTCGATGCGACTGCAGTGCAGTCGTTGATCGACCTGAAAAAGAGTCTGGACCTCCATGCGGGCCACGACTACGAGATCCACTTCTCGGGAATAATCAGTCCATGGATCAGACGGGCTCTCATTGGCGGCGGATTCGGCCGCAGCGTGCACGACGAGTCCGACCAGGAGCCAAAGAGCGCAGATTCCTCGGTGGAAGAACTGGAAGAGGACAAGCCCAAGTATGGTGATGTCGAGAGACATACTTTGGATGCTGGTCTTGGCGAAGACTCCTCCCACCTGTATGCGCTTTCGGGAACTAACTACCCATGTTTCCACTTCGATATTCCATCTTACACGTATTTGGACGAGTGACGCTTGTATAGAAAGGTATTTACTGGGAATGAGACTAACGATGCGATAGAAAAAAAAATCATATTTAAATAAATTGTTTTTTTAATATGCATTAATGCATGGAGAAATACTGCTAGTTCGGTTTTCAGAAATCTGCCCGTCTCTCGAGTCGGCTTTGATAGACGTCATCAACAGGGGCTACGACAAGCCCCGATACAGATACGGCGTGATAGACACGCCGCGGATCAAGCACTCGCTGCTCAGGGATCTGAATATCAAGGACCCAGAGCAGTCGTATCTTGCGCTGTTTCTGGCTCCGAAAAGCGATCTATCGATAGAGAAAGACGATAGTGCTGCCGAGGCGACTAGCAAGTTTATCAGCAAATTTCCGGAGGTGTCCTTTTCAGCACACGTCAGCCAGCTAGACGACTACTTGGACATCGAATCACGCATACTAGGAACGGTGGGGGTTAAGAAAATAGACAGGGGCCACGAATTGACCGCGTTCACGTCGTTCTACCCGCAGCTGTCGGGCAAGATGATGGATTTCATCCACGAGGTGGGCAGAAAAATAGGCTCGAAAACAATTGTTGCGGACGTGATTGCAGAGCACAATCTGGTGGAGTTTTACGAAAAACACCAATATAGAGAAATCCGCCGCATTCCGTGCAAGATAGACAAGCATACCAACCTGGTGATTGGGTCTGTGATGGAGGACGGCGTCAGGGCCAAAAGAGACTTCACGATGGTGGAGATGGAAAGAGTGTTGTAGAATGTACAGATGACTCTTCGGGCGGTGCTTACATCAGCCGGACGAAAAAAATTCTATTTAAACGTTGATGTACAAAACCTGGTTTTCAGGCTTTAGAAACTATTCGAAAAAAGTTGTACGCACTCGCAAAGGACTGCAGGTCAAGAAAATGAGCAGCGAATTTAACAGAGAGCAGCTGGAGTCGGTTTTGAAGAGGAGATTCTTCTACGCTCCCGCTTTTGAGATCTACGGAGGTGTGTCTGGGCTCTACGACTACGGTCCGCCAGGCTGTGCTCTCCAGGCCAACATTGTCGATACGTGGAGAAAGCATTTCATTCTGGAGGAGGACATGCTGGAAGTGGACTGCACAATGCTGACTCCGCATGAGGTTCTGAAGACGTCTGGCCACGTTGATAAATTTGCCGATTGGATGTGTCGGGACCTCAAGACCGGCGAGATCTTCAGGGCAGATCATCTTGTCGAGGAGGTTTTGGAGGCCAGACTGAAGGGCGACAAGGAGGCGCGTGGCGAGAAGGTTGAGGACGTTGAGGAGGACGAGCAGAAAAAGAAGAGAAAGAAGAAGGTCAAGGAGATCAAGGCCGTGAAACTTGACGACGAGGTTGTCAAGGAGTACGAGACCATTCTGGCCAAGATCGACGGCTACTCTGGCCCTGAGTTGGGCGAGATCATGGAGAAACACAAGATTGGAAACCCTGCTACTGGCGAGCCTTTGGAGGCTCCTATGGCATTCAATTTGATGTTCGAGACAGCTATTGGTCCGTCCGGCCAGATGAAGGGCTATTTGAGACCAGAGACCGCGCAGGGCCAGTTTTTGAATTTCTCCAAGCTGCTGGACTTCAACAACGAGAAAATGCCATTTGCGTCTGCGTCGATCGGAAAGTCGTTCAGAAACGAGATATCTCCTAGATCCGGGCTCTTGAGAGTGAGAGAGTTCCTGATGGCCGAGATCGAGCACTTTGTCGACCCAGAAAAGAAGTCGCATCCAAACTTCAAGAGCGTCGAGGACGTCGTTCTGAACTTCTTGCCAAGAGAGGTGCAGCAAGAAGGTATCACCCAGACGTCCAAGATCTCTGTTGGCGAGGCTGTCAGGTCGGGAATGGTCGACAACGAGACTCTGGGATACTTCTTGGCCAGAATCTACCAGTTCCTGATCAAGATCGGCGCCAACCCCGACAAAATCAGGTTCAGACAGCACATGGCGAACGAAATGGCGCACTATGCACAGGACTGCTGGGACGCCGAGCTGCAGACGTCGTACGGCTGGATCGAGTGTGTTGGATGCGCCGACAGGTCTGCCTTCGATCTGTCTGTGCACTCTGCCAGAACCAAGGAGAAGCTGTGTGTCAGAGAGCCTTTGCCAGAGCCTAAGATTGTCGAGAGACTCGAGTGCGAGATCGACAAGAAGAAGTTCGGCCCAAAGTTCAGAAAAGATGCTCCAAAGGTCGAGCAATGGCTGCTATCCAGAACAGAGTGCGAGCTCGAGGACCTGGCCAAGGAGCTGGATGAAAAGCTGAAAATCACCGCCAAGATCCCAGAAACAACCGTCCCAGAAGTCGAGATCCCTGCCGAGCTGCTGAAAATCTCCAAGGTCAAGAAGACAGAGCATATCAGAGAGTACACTCCAAACGTGATCGAGCCCTCGTTCGGTATTGGCCGTATCATCTATTCTGTGTTTGAGCACTCGTTCTGGACCAGACCGGAGGACTCAGCCCGGTGCGTTTTGTCGCTGCCGCCATTGGTGGCCCCAACAAAGGTTCTGCTCGTGCCGTTGTCCAACCACGAGACCCTGCTACCAGTGCTGAAACTGGTCAAGGACAAGCTGAAGGTGAAACAGATTCCGTTCAAGGTGGACGACTCGTCTGCGTCGATCGGAAAAAGATACGCCAGAAACGACGAGCTGGGAACTCCGTTCGGCGTGACCATCGACTTCGACTCGCTGAAAGACAACAGCGTCACCTTGAGAGAGAGAGACTCGACGTTGCAGGTGAGAGGCTCGGTCGACGACGTCGTCGACGCCATCGTCAAGCTCACCTACGAGGGTGTCGACTGGAAGGAGGGCACCAAGAACCTGGAGAGCTTTGAGGCCAAGGCTGACGAGTAGTGCCGGCAGCTAGTAGCTACATAAATATAATTTTTTTGCACCCACACCCGTGCACCACCTCCATCAGCAGTAAAGAAAAACAACATAAAACCTGTTTCCAGGCGAAAATACATGAAATTCTCTTGTTGATCAGCCGAACCAACGTACATCACTGGCTGCACAGAAATGGAGACACACGAGATAGGCGAAACAGGCACAGGCCCGGGGATAGCCACGTTGCCGCGGTACAAGGCCACATACAACGTGAGTGCTCTGGCGACCGATTCCGCAGAGAATTTGGATCTGCACAGCACAGAGGCCGCAGGCCGCGTGCAAGACTCTGTGGACGGGTTCGGGCCGCTCCAGGAAGCCCTTGCGACGCCCAATTTCTTCAAGCCCAAGATGGCCACCAATATTCCAAACACCAGCACGGCGTCGTTACCGTCGCAGGTGGGCGAGTACGAGGGGCAGGCGCTGCAACTGGACACAGAGGTGAAGGTGATGTCGATACCAAGCTCGCCCGTGCCGAAACTGCACCACAAACACGGGTCAATTGGAGACATGCTGAGCGAGAAAGAAGATCTCGGAGACAAAGCAGGGCGACAGTCGGTCACCACAGAGAAATCGAACTACTCGCAGATCATCGAGGGATACCAGGAGAGCGTGCACTCTTTGACGAAAACAGAACCGCACACGAGGACAGAGCAGGATCGGGGCTCGAAATCTCGTGACGGGTCGAATCTGGCTGCTCAACAGTCAAATAGCTCTGCCAATGTTACACACGTGCCAGACACACTGCCGAAAAAGAACGTGCAGACTCCGAGCCGGTCTGCGTCGTCGTCGGTGTCGTCGTCGCGCAAGGCGAGCTCGAACGCCACCACGCCGTCGTACGAGGCGAAGAAGACCAAGGCCAAGACCAAGAAGATGTTCGGCAACCTCACGAGCTTCGTGTCGAGTCTTACACCCTCGGGCTCCCGCTCGGCATCGCAGTCCAGAGTGATCTCCGAGCCTTACGACTACGTGCGCCACCAGCACGTCGAGTACGACCCAAACTCGCAAACGTACATTGGGCTTCCCGAAGAGTGGAAACGGGCATTGGCAGCACAGGGCGTCACTGTCGAGGACCAGAAAAAAAATCCCCAAGCTGCCAACCAGGTAATTAATTTCTTCAACTCCAACTACAACGACGAGTCCACCAACAAATTCATGAAGGTCCAGGGTCACGACTCGGAGCGCAGTAACGACAACGATGACAGCCTGAGCGAAAGCGAGTACAGGACACCGAATATCAGCTCCTCCACGCAGTTCGACACCACAGACTATGCCACGCCTTCCAGTCCCGCAAGCTCTGGGTTCCAGCAGACGCCAATCGCGCTCCAAAAGGAGACGTTTCTTACGCCGGACGGGGACAACGAGTTCATTCCTCGGAGACACGCTCCTCCTCCGCCTTCTTCGACTTCCTCCAAGCCTGCTACCACGCTGCCGATGTCTGCCAAAAGCCCGCTGGGCTCGGTGTCGCGGATCTCTTCAGGCTCCAAAAAGCCGGCCTCCTCTCCTTCGTCGCTGATCGGCAGTATATCTCGCCGTTTCGGCTCTAATCATTCCAAGTCGGGCAGCACGCGCTCCGACAGACCACAAATTTTGCATCTGGGCGAGTTTCTCCCTGTGCCGACGAGTCCAAAGCAAATGGCCTTTGAAACACCACCGGAGAAGGAAGATGCAAATGCCCAGCCAGAAGAGAAAGAGATACCCCATGCTGCTCCTCAACGTCAACCGCCTGCTCCACCACCAGTTCCTATAAAGGACGTCCAGCTGCCACAGAAACCGGACGAGTCTGTCAAGCCCCAGGTACCACCAATTCCAAAAGGTAAGCCAAAAAATGCCAAGATACCGTTGACGGAGGACGAGCAGGAGCGCAGACGCGAGCTCCGCAGAGCTAAAGAGAAAAAATATCTGCAGCGTCTGTTGGAGATCTGTTCTTCCGACGACCCTAGCGAAAGATACCACAGCCTTGTCAAAATAGGACAGGGTGCTTCTGGAGGAGTCTACACGGCCACCGAGGTCGAGACCAATACCTGTGTTGCCATTAAGCAGATGGAGTTGGAGAGACAACCCAAGAAGGAGCTGATTATCAACGAGATCCTTGTGATGAAAGGCTCTAAGCACAAAAACATTGTCAATTTCATTGAAGCGTACCTGATGAAAAAAGACCTCTGGGTGGTGATGGAGTATATGGAAGGAGGCTCCCTGACCGACATAGTGACCCACAGCGTCATGACTGAGCGTCAAATGGGCGCCGTTTGCAGGGAGACATTGCAGGGTCTCAAGTTTTTGCACTCCAAAGGCATCATACACAGAGACATCAAATCTGACAACATTCTCCTCTCTTTGCAGGGAGACATCAAACTCACAGACTTTGGGTTCTGTGCACAAATCAAAGACTATTCAGCGAAACGAAACACCATGGTGGGGACGCCGTACTGGATGGCTCCTGAGGTGGTCACCAAGACCGAGTACGGCCCTAAGGTCGATATTTGGTCTTTGGGCATTATGACCATCGAAATGATTGAAGGCGAGCCTCCGTACTTAAACGAGACTCCTTTACGGGCCCTGTACCTCATCACCACGAACGGAAAACCTACATTGAACGACCCTGACTCGCTTTCCGAGGAGCTACAAGAATTTTTGAACTATTGTCTAGAGGTGAATCCAGACAATCGTCTCGACTCTGCACAGCTCCTGGAATTGCCATTCATCAAAACCGCCGACGACAACAGTTCTTTGGCGCCGCTAGTCAAACTGGCCAGAATGCAAAAACTCGCTGAGCTTCCGGATAGCCAGGATCACTCATAGACAAGCATGTACCTTGATTAGGCGTAAGCATACAAAATCTATTGTACAAATAATGTAACACAGGTGATTACGTGGGAGCCGTTCAAATACTCTCATCGTCATCCTCGTCGTCGTCGTCCTCAGGTGAGCTTACCACCACGTACTTGGACTGGACAAAAAAAAGCTTGACAACAGTCTTGCCCTTGTTGTCGAATTGGTAGAAATTACCCATTGGCACTTCAAAAGAGCAACCCGAAACCACCACAAACGGATTGTGCGAGAGCGTCACTTCCAGCACTCCTTGAATCACGAAAAAGATGAAATAGGTGTCGTCGTTCGACTTGATTGCTTTGCGAGAACCAACGGGAATCTCAATTATACCCCCGCCGCTAAACTCGCTGTCCTGATCAAACAGGGTCGCGATTCGAAAGAACTCCTCGCTGTTCTTGATGATGGAAATGTTTTTCGACTTGTTGGGAGCCCAAGCAACCGTTCTTTCGATCTGGTTCTCGGAACCCGGACCCTCAAAAACAGGAATCGTGAGCGAATTCTGTTGCAACCAGTCGCTGCCGTCCAGCTCGCTAGCGATTTCTTGCTCCTTCTCTTTTTCAGGCTGCTCAGCAATTTGCGGTGGAGCCGGTGCTGGCCGTTGCTTTTCAGTCTCTTCACTTTTTGGGGTTCGACTACGTCTTCGAGCTTTTGTCGATGGTGGTGCTGAAGACTGTCTTCTTTTTCTGCTTGGCTCTGCGACGGGACGGTGAAGCACGTCCTTGATTTTTTTCACGTACGTGCCGTTTTCAGTTGTGGTTTCGTAGATGATTTTCTCGTTTCTCCACCAAGCAACAGGGGAAACTCTTCTTCTGGAAGACCTTCTCACTCCGTTTTCTGACATGGGTGTTTCTTCTTTAGGCAGAACCTCCTCCAGCGACACATCATTATCCTTGTCTTCTGCTTTATCTGAGTCTTCAGAAACGCTTACCACTTCATCGTCCTCGCTTTCCACCTCAGGAGCAGAGTCGGTTTCCTCTTCAAAATCATCATCCTCATCCACGTCAGCATTTTCTGGTGCTGACTCTTCTGATTCAGGGGAAGCTGATTTTTTGCCTCGCGATTTTCTTTTCGGACCTGACTTAACTGGCTCTTCATCATCAGAAGTGATCACTTTGTTCTTACTCGATGATTTCCTCTGCAGTGCTATGTTCTTCGTCACAGCCGCAAACTTACGAGAGGCAGCAGAAGACGTAGATTGAGGCTTTCCGGTACGCACTTCTTCTTCGGATTTGTCCTCGCTGTCTAGATGCAGAACGTTCTCTTCAGTGGTTGGCAGGCTTTTCTTCAAAGGGGAAGGCTGTAGTTTCTTGGGCGAGCTTGAAGGTCGGGTTTGCGAGGAGCGAGGAGAGCCATTCAGGGAGGCTCTACGGCGCACATTCGGTTTGATTGGAGAGCCCATTCGCGTGGCTGCATTGATTATTTTGTCTGCGTCCTCAGAGTCACTTGCGTCGGGACTTTCTTCACTGGAGGACACTATTAAACGAGTTCCTTTACTTTGCGGTTGCTTGCTGTGACTAAAGGGCGAGCTTCCCGGGGCTTGTTGGCTTTTCAGCTGTTCGTACCTCATGGAGAGTCTTTTATTGGGGGACGTGTTGACACTCTTGTTATTAGGACTCTCGTACTCCTCGTCTGAAAGAAAGAAGTCTTTGAGATCCTCGAGCCCATTTTCGTTCTTTCTGGGAGTCCTGGTAAGGTAGAACCCTGTTTTGCGGCCCACTTTACCAGGGGGCTCAAATATCTCGCTTTTCCTATAACTCATCCTTGTGTTTTGAGTTTGTGTGTATTAGAAAACCGTGGTACAATTGCAAAGACTAGCGGCACTTCGAATGGTGACCAAATTATCAGCTCAGATGGGTATCTTTGAAGACGCGTTCCGATGGCACAACAAATATATTTCGCACCGCTAGTTTGTAAACATCAACTATAAAACCAAGATTGATTTGTTTATTCTAGATATAAATCGACGCGAGATAGAACTAGTAATTTTTTTTCTATTACGTCGATCGGCCCAATACATTTACATTACAACTGGTAGCTCCCAACGTCCTCAATTCAATGGTATCACCTCTCCAGACTCTCCATCGTGGTAAGCGCGCATCTCGACCCTGAAGTCCGCACACGCCACTCCAAAAGTCTTCAAAATCAAAGCTTGTCTGACGTCCAGCACATCTCCCTTCTCGACCACCTTGTAAGGTTCTGGAAGGGTGATTTTTCCAGACACGATCTTTGTTGGCATCTTGAACTTGTTGCGCAGAGTTGGCTCCATCGAGTGCGACATCGGCACATCCTCCTCCTCGGCAACCTGGCCTCCACGTGAGTAAACGATTCCTTCTGGAATCACGAAAGTGATTGGCGACTTCGACTTGGCTCTGGGGTAGTCGGATTTCACATATGCACTAAAGTATGCCTTGACGGTTTCTGGAGTCTCATCTGTGAACAGTAAACCAATCAGTCCTTCAATGTATTCGCCGAGCTTATGCAAGTTGTCTTTGTATTCCTCCTCAGGCGTTTCACCCAAGGCCTTCTCCAGCACCTTTCTCTTACCCAAAATGAGCTTCGATCCGGTCCAGTCTTTGCGGATATCTTGCAAAACAGGGGTTCTCACATCATCCAATTTGAGGACCCAGACGTATCTGTGGGCATCCAGTGCAGCTCTGACCTCGTCAAATATCCTGGTCTTATTTTCGCGACCTTTTTTGTCGGTCTGAGCAAGGGTAACGAGCTTGGATCTCTTGGAGCGAGGCATGGTTGACCGATCCTAAAATTTTTCAATCTAGATATTTTTTTAAAAATATTTTTTTCGCTCCGTTTTCAGAAACGGGATAGTGAGATTAAATTATTTGAAGGCAAAACGAAATCAAAGGTGATAAAAAGAATTGAAGGTGTTTATCTAGGGTTTAAATTGCAGTGGAAAACCAAGTTTTAAGCATTCTACCATCACGTGGGACATTAAAGACACTTCGAATGACACGGAAAGTCGAACTGAAGAAGTCAAGAAGTCATACCAGAGACTCTCAAGAGTCCTCGGACCCTGAGGTCAACAGGTTTGACGAGGAAATGGCGGACGCAGATTTTGACACTGATGACCGGGAGGAGGAAGACGCTGTCCTGTCCAGGCTCGCGGGGAATTACAGGCGATTTTCAGAGTCTCGGAACAGAATACGCCAGGAGGAGTCTGGCGAAGAGGACTACTCGCATGACCACTACGGTTATGACGAGGAGTCGGAGGCCCACGAGGACGATGAGGACCTGATGCGCTCTCTCCATGGTGTGTTGGGTGCTAACAGAAGCAGAACCGGTGCGCCTTTGCAACTCTCTTTGGCCAATGCCTTAGGCAGCTCTTCTCGTCCGGACGAGTCGCGCGGCAACACAAGGGGCGATAGCGAGGAGAATGACGGAACTCAGCAATACGCAGAGTTTGGCATGTTTAGAAGCGCGTTGGGGAGAATGTTCCCGGGAGCAGGGTTCGGCGAAATGTTTGGAGGCGTCACCCGTATTTCTGAGCTGGCAAATGCTTTAAAAGAACATGAGGATCCATACATGGTGCTGGAGACACTCAACGAGTTATCTGAGCGGCTGCTTATGATTAACGGAATTTTAGCGGAACGCAACCTTCCTACTTACAGACTGGCACAAGCTATTGTCTCGGTGATTGAAAATCCTCTGTACCAAGAAGATCTTGAAGTGCAACTTGTCTCCTGTCGGTGCTTATACAATTTACTCGAGGTGAATGTCGACGCGGTCCATGACGCTGTCGCCGCAGGAGCAATCGAAGCGCTACAGTCCAAGCTTCTGGAAATCAGCTACATTGATCTGGCAGAGCAGGCTCTCCAGACTCTTGAAATGATTTCGCGCGACTGTGGCAGAGACATATTGATGAAAAATTGTCTTCCAGCATGTCTCATGTACTTGGACTTTTTCACTATACATGCCCAACGAAAGGCCCTTTCCATCGCAGCAAACTCGTTGAAATATGTGCCAAAATCCAAGTTTGATGATGTGCGTGAAGTTTTCCCCATCATCGAGCGTGTTGCCATCGAATACTCGGACTCTACAAGCGTGGAAAGCGCGTGGCTAGCCATATCGAGAGTCGTGAAAAGTTTTGAGAAGGAACCATCTCTGTTGGAATCTTTAATTAGCGAAAACTTGCTCAGGAAACTACTTGCTCTTCTTCCAAGCTGTCTAGGTAAAGGTTCACATTCCAACAACCTGATCAGTTTCAATTCCTGCTTGAAACTCATTCAATCGCTTTCCATCATTGCCGATTCTTCTCCGAAATTGTCACTATCGCTGTTGGAGGACGGGGAATTGGGGCGAATCATTTTGGTCTCGTTGGCCGGATTTGATCGAAACACAAACGACACGGCCCCAGAATCTACTATCCCTCAAGTTTCCGTCGAGGCTTTGATGGGCACTCCAAAAGAGCTGATTTTGGCTATGATCAACCTTATTGCACCAATTCTTCCATTTGGTGAACCAGATGGTAACGCACAAGGCAAGATGGACGTCGGGAATTTTCGCGGGACCAATCACTCTCAAGACCGGATAGAAATGAACAAGACAAGGTTGTCACTTTATAAAGATGCTGCTAATATTGGCAAGTTTGAGACATTTGTTAGCGAGATGCTTCCATTGATGATCAACATCTACACATCGACTGTGGATTATAAAGTTAGACGGCTGATATTACTTTGCATGCTTCGCGTGGTGTATGCGTCCACGAAGTCCCAGCTGGCGAATCTTATTCAAAGTTGCAATGCCACATCATTATTAGCATCAATTGTTATTCATGGTATCCACGTATTAAGGAAAAGTGGCCAATCGCGTTCAACGACGTTCGAGATGAGACCATATGTGTTGATCTACGGAGCATTGACAGTTACAGACATTCTTCTGCTCAAAGTGCCAGAGGTGTTTGTAGCAGAATTTGAACGTGAAGGGCTTATAACGCACACTCAACAGTTCATGAAAGATCTTGAACAGGATGAAAGAGTGATCAAAGCACAGGAAAGACAAGAGGATCTTATGGATGAAGACAAAAGCGAGGACGAGAGACCGAAAATTAGCTCCGATGAAAGGACCCAGGAAGAAGACATGCACCATGATGACGAGAATAGCGAGGATGAATCAAACGAAGATGACGACGAACCCGCAGACTCCCAAAGTGACGACGAAGAACAACTGTCATCATGTTTGTCAACACGTTTTGTTCGTGATTACACTCTAGATAGCGACGGAACGTCCTCGATCACAATGGAGTCTTTACTACTAGAATTGGCCAGATTGTGCAAGAATTTTGAGAGAGATTATAAGGCTCTCAAGCAGACAACGCCGTCTCTCAGTTCTTCACAAACCGTTATGCTGGCCCAGATGAAATCTATCTTCGACAACAACCGTAACTTGAATTATCAGGAATGGGCAGAAATTTGGCGCAGGTTTGCAGAAACCTGTGGATTTCTGAACAGCGAACGCCAAGTTTCGAGTTTCGAGCTGATAGCTTCTGGCTTGATTGCGTCTCTTGCTGATTTATTCCGTCGAGAGCTAGCGAAAGAGGAGTCACATTGCGTGAAAGCGTTCCAGGATCTGATTTGCTCGAGTTTCAGCTGTTTGGGAAATGGAGAACATCTTCCGCTCGTATCTTTTGTCAAAAAGCTAGAAGAAGCCTTGAGCAGGACAGAGTCCTTTGAAATTATAAGTTCGGGGGCTAACTGCTACGCCTCTGGCGTAAGTGGCCCCGCTTCTTCAATGGCTAAACAGATCAAGATAAAGCTCATACCTGAGGACCCAGAGCATGGCGGGAGACAGCTCATGCTAATGGTCCATGCTATTGCTACGTTCAAATCGATCAACGGGTTTTTGAAGCAAAGAGCAGATGGAATGAGGGGTCTAATGAGGGCCATAAGCATGCCAGCGCCGTCACCAGAGGGTGACACACCTTACCATATTGAATTCTCGATCAATGGCGAGGTCATTCCTCACGGAACGACCATTTACGGCGCCATCTACCGCTCCTTCCAAAATGAAACAAATGATATAGTGCCCTCTCGGAAGATTTGGACTAGCGCTCCACATGAAGTGCACTATCGCAAGGTAGAGGGCGAGCTGCCCGAATATGAGGAGGATCTTTATCCATCTGACGGATCTGAAGATTCTCTGGAGTCTTTGGGTGACATTTCGACTGCTCAAATACTGGAACTTCTGCAAATGTTGTACACCGTCAATAGTGCCACCCACCATCCGGGTGCCTCGGAGACGCTATTTCTGAACTACAAACTCACTGCCAAACTGAATCGCCAATTAGAAGAGCCTCTGATTGTGGCCAGCGGAACGCTGCCCGACTGGAGCGTGCACATCACTCGACAAATGCCGTTCTTGTTCCCGTTGGATACAAGAGTTTTCTTTCTGCAATCCACCTCTTTTGGTTACTCAAGGCTCATCAATTTGTGGCAAACCCGATCAAACCAAGATGAGGAAGCGTCTGGATCTGGAGGAAACAGTGCCTCACAACTGGGACGTCCTGTTAGACACAAGCTGCGCTTGTCTAGAAAGAAGCTTTTGCAAGGTGCTATCAAGGTAATGGACTGCTACGGCACGATACCGGGAGTCTTAGAGATGGAGTATTTCGATGAAGCTGGAACCGGTCTTGGGCCTACTTTAGAGTTTTACGCCAACGTTTCGAAAGAGTTTGCGAAAGCTAAGCTGAAATTGTGGAGGACGAACGGCCGCACCTATTCCGAGTCTACCTCCTCGTCTGATTCCGAGAGCGAGTATGTGAAGTTCGAAACAGGACTTTTCCCTCGGCCAAGCGCCAAACCAAGCCCAAAGGTACTGCATTTGTTTTCTGTGTTGGGCAAGTTCGTTGCTCGCTCGCTGTTAGATTCGCGGATCATCGACTTTGAGTTCAATCCGCTATTTTTCGAGATTGCCAAAGAGTTGGACACCAAGAGCTGGAAAGAGTTGTCCAGGAAAAACTCCATTGAACGTCTGGGCAGGGTTGATGCCGATCTTGCCAAGTCTCTTGGTCATCTTACCAGATACTTAGACGCTTATGCCGAGACTGAGGAGTCAGAGCGCTCGGAAATCTTGATTGACGGCTGCAAGTTGAGCGACCTCTCTCTAAATTTCACGCTGCCAGGTTACGAGGACGTCGAGTTGTGTCCATACGGAGAAGAAGTGGAAGTTGACCACACGAATCTGGAACTATACGTGGACAGAGTGATTGACCTGACCATCAAATCTGGTGTGCGCTCCCAAATTCACTCTTTTGTGGAAGGATTCTCCGCCGTTTTCCCCTACTCATCCATGACCATTTTCTCCTCTGCCGAGCTTGTGATGCTGCTTGGAAACGGCGAAGAGGACTGGTCGTACGAAACATTGTCTGGCGTCATCCACGCGGATCACGGCTACAGTATGGAATCGCCAAGCGTGCAGCGTCTGATGGAGATCATGAGCGAGTTCACCGCCGACGAACGCCGCAAGTTCCTTCAGTTCCTTACTGGATCGCC
The DNA here is from genome assembly GCF_019207475.1 of Ogataea angusta. Taxonomy (NCBI): domain Eukaryota; kingdom Fungi; phylum Ascomycota; class Pichiomycetes; order Pichiales; family Pichiaceae; genus Ogataea; species Ogataea angusta. The sequence continues at coordinate 437,346 of NW_025065222.1, read as the reverse complement.
GAAACTCCCAATCGGAGGCTTCAAATCCTTGAGCCCCGATTTCACAGTTGTTCTAAAACACCCCGAAAACGGGCTGAAACCGGACAATTACCTGCCGAGCGTGATGACATGCGCCAACTATCTGAAGCTGCCTGACTACTCTTCCAAAAGCGTCATGAAACAGCGCCTACAAACCGCAATGACCGAGGGCGCAAATTCATTTTTACTTTCATAACATGTTAAATCGTATTTAATTTCCACGGACCCATCCGTTCAGCTTCGAGAGCCAGCCTTGGGCGTGCTCGTGAGAGTCGCTCAAACCCTGCTTGGTCTGCTTGATCAACTTCGAGCTTCCGTCCTTCACGTCCTGCTTGGTTTGTGCCAAGTAGTCATTCAGAGTCGATTGAGCAGAATTCTTCTTGCTCAAGAGATCGTCGTACTCTTTCTTGGCGGCGTCCTGGGCCTCTTGGGACTTGGCCTTTCTCCACTTGAGCCAGCTGCTCTGAGTCTCGTCGTACTTCTTCTTGGCCTCCTTCACCTGTTCATCGTAGTAGTCGTACAGTTTTTGAGCCGATTCTCTGGACTTTGCGGCCAGAATGCCGGTCTTGTCGTCCCAAGCACGCTTGTGCTCTTCAGCAACTTCTCCGGCCAGCTGGCCAAAGCCAGCAACAGAGTTGTCGGCCTCCTTGACAAAGTCCCTGTCCTTGAGGTCTCCCTTGAAGTTACCGAGGAATTTTTCCGCATTTTTCTGCTGCGAGTCGGCAAACTGGGATCCTCTCTTTTTCACGCTTTCGGCCCATTCAGAAACACGCTGCTCCGTTTCCTTCACAACGTCAGAGCCCCATTTCGACAGGTTCTCGCGGGCGCCGTCTAGATTCTTCTTGGCTTCGTCCAATTGCTTGCTAGCATCATCCTGCTTGGCTTCACCCCATTGGAACCATCCTTTCTTCTGCTGCTTGGCCTTATCCTCAGCCTCGCGGTACTTCTCCCAGGCAGAGGCGTAGGAACGCTGAGCAGACTCTTTGGACGAGCCGAAGAAAGAACTCAATCTGTCCTTCGAGCTTTCCAAACGGTCAATCACCTGAGAGCCCGCAGAATTGACAGAGTCCTTGAACTGGCTGCCAGCAGTGTTGGCGTTCTCCTGGATGTTGGAGTTCTTCTCATTGATCCAGGAGCTGGCAGAGTTCTTCAACTCTTCGGCACGCTGGACGCCCGAGTTGTACAGCGACTCGCTGAAAGGCTCGATTTTTGGTGGCGGGTTCCAATTGTAGAGACCCCATTGATCAATGGTCTTACCATGGTTGTACTGGACGTCGTAGATATACAGACCAGTCAGACCTGTGGCGAGAGCAAGAATATATTTGTTTGGAATTTTACCTGAAGTCATTTTGCAATGTAGACCTGGGGAATGACACTGCCGTTGCTATATATATTGCTGGGCAGCAACTTTGCTACCACAGACCGCCCCGCCGCCGCACACCTTGCCAGGATGACGTAATACACGTGAGATGGAGCAAAATAGTTTCCAGAAATTACAGCAAAAACACAAAAAATGTAAATACTAGTGGTGCAGGGATGGTGGATTTTGATGGCTACTCCTCGCACCCGGTGCGAGGGGGCGACACGACTCGTGCAAAATACACCAAATCTTTTGTAAACACTCCAACCAGGTCAACAGGCTTGTGTCGCATCTACAAGGGACTCCCGTTTATTGTGACACATTTTGCTAAACAGTCGTATGTACTCTGCCAAATTTCGGCCGGCATCGATACTGTTGAATATAAAAACCTCGCGTCGTGTGTGTGGGAACATTCTTAGAGCACCCTCTATTTTCTCCATCAGATATACCAGTACGCGCAAAATGAGTGACTCCGACTCCGATTTCTCGCTTTCTGCCGCTTCGACGCCGCAGATCCCGAAGCGAAAGCCTCTGTCGAACTCCACCAACACCACTAATGGCAAGAAATCGTCTGCCAGCGACCAATATCAGAAACTCTCCCAGCTGGAGCATATTCTAAAACGTCCAGACACGTATATTGGGTCTGTGGAAAAAATCGAATCTGAGCAGTGGATATACAATGAGCAGACAGAGTCAATGGAAAAGAAGACCGTTAACATTGTCCCTGGTCTATTCAAGATATTCGACGAGATCTTGGTGAACGCGGCCGACAACAAAATCAGAGACCCCAGCATGAAGAAGATTGATGTTAAAATCGACAAGGAAAACAACGTTTTCTCGGTGAAAAACGACGGAAAGGGTATCCCCGTCGAGATACACACCAAAGAGCAGATCTACATTCCAGAACTTATATTTGGTAACCTACTGACTTCCAGTAATTACGACGATGACCAAAAGAAGGTGACTGGTGGTAGGAACGGGTACGGTGCCAAACTATGTAACATTTTCTCCACCGAGTTTACTGTGAGAACCGCAGACAAAAACACCCAGCTGCTGTACACGCAGACTTGGAGAAACAACATGTCTGAAACAGGGAAGCCGAAGATCTCCACAATGAAGAAACAGGAGGAATACACAGAAGTCATCTTCAAGCCTGACTTGACGAAGTTTGGCATGGAGAGTCTCGACGACGACATCTTGGGCGTTCTAAGAAGAAGAGTGTACGATCTTTGTGGATCTGTCCGCGGTGTGAAAGTGAGTTTGAATGGCCAACAACTCAAGGTTCACAATTTCAGGCAATACGTCGAGCTGTACGTCAAGGCTCTCGAAAAAGAGAAGGGGAATCTTCCTGCTCCAGTAAAAACAGAGGATTCAGAGGATGGATCGCTGCCGCCTGCCCCGTTGTCTCAGCCGCTGCCAACCATCGTTCACCAGGTGCTCAACGATAGATGGGAAGTTGCATTCTCGATCTCAGATGGAACTTTCAACCAAGTTTCCTTCGTCAACTCCATTGCAACCACTGCTGGAGGTACTCATGTGGAGCTGATCTCTAACATGCTTGTTACTAAAATCATGGAGCAGATCAAGAAGAAGAGCAAGACTGCCATCATCAAACCAATTCAAATCAAAAACAACATGTTCCTATTTGTCAATTGTCTCATCGAGAACCCGGCTTTTACTTCCCAGACTAAAGAACAACTCACCACCAGAGCGTCTCAATTTGGAGGCAAGAAGCTGGAACTTCCGGACTCGTTCGTGAAGAAAGTGTTGGCATCCGGTATTTTGGAGAGCGTGATGGACATCGCACAAGCGAATGCCGACAAGGCGCTGAAGAAAAACGACGGTAGCAGAAAGAGCAGATTGACGGGATATCCGAAATTGGAAGATGCGAATAAGGCAGGTACAAAAGAAGGTCACAAGTGTACTTTGATTCTGACGGAAGGTGATTCTGCCAAGTCTTTAGCTGTTGCTGGATTGGCTGTGGTGGGACGAGACTACTATGGGTGCTATCCATTAAGGGGTAAGATGTTGAATGTGCGTGAAGCCAGCACTGACCAGATAATGAAAAATGCCGAGATCCAGGCCATCAAACAAATTATGGGTCTTCAGCACAAGAAACGCTACGACTTATCAAACATCAACACTCTGAGATACGGCCACATCATGATCATGTCGGATCAGGATCACGATGGTTCGCACATCAAGGGTTTAATTATAAACTTTCTCGAGACATCTTTTCCTGGTCTCTTGGAAATCCCAGGCTTCCTTATCGAGTTCATCACTCCGATTGTCAAGGTTACTATTTTGACAGGCCCGGACAAGAACAAAAAGATATCATTTTTCAATATGCCTGAGTACGAGGAGTGGAGAGATACAATTGGAAAGACGTGCTCTTACAAGCAGAAATACTACAAGGGTTTGGGTACCTCGCTTCCTACCGAGATGAGAGAATATTTCAGCCAATTGGATCGTCACTTGAAAACGTTCCATACTCTGCAAGAAGAAGATGTGTCACTGATTGATCTGGCTTTCTCCAAGAAAAAGGCCGACGATCGTAAAGAGTGGCTGAGAGGGTTCCAACCGGGTACTTTCCTTGATCCGAATTTGACAGAGATTCCAATATCTGAGTTTATCAATAAAGAGTTAATTCTTTTCTCCATGGCCGACAACATTCGTTCGATTCCTTCTGTCATGGACGGCTTCAAACCAACTCAGAGAAAGGTTTTATATGGTGTCTACAAACGTAACCTAACAAGCGAGATTAAGGTGGCTCAGCTGGTTGGTTACATTGGTGAACATTCTGGCTATCATCATGGTGAGGCATCATTAACTCAAACGATCATCTCTCTTGCCCAAGACTTTGTTGGGTCCAACAACTTGAACATTCTTAAGCCCAATGGTGGTTTTGGTTCTAGAGCGTCTGGTGGTAAAGATGCTTCTGCCGCAAGATATATTTTCACCGAAGTCACTCCGATCACTAGAAAAGTGTATAACACTCTGGACAACCCATTGCTCAACTATTTGCAGGATGACGAGCAAACTGTTGAACCTCAATGGTACGTACCTGTTCTTCCGATGATCCTCGTCAATGGGTCAGAAGGTATTGGGTCTGGATGGAGTACGCAGATTCCTCCATTTAACCCAGTTGATATCGTCAAAAACATCCGCGCACTAATGAATGGTGAAGAAATGGTGGACATGATGCCGTGGTTTAAAGGATGGGAAGGCACCATCAGCAGAATTGGACCTGATAAGTTTAGGATGGAGGGAAATATTGAAGAGATTGACGACAACACAGTCGAAATAACTGAACTTCCCGCTCGCATGTGGACAATCACCATGAAGGAGTTCCTGCTCCAGGCAATTGCAGGTTCCGATAAGCAGAAACCATGGATCAAGGATATGGAGGAGCAGCATGGTGTTGGTATCAAATTCGTTGTGACGTTGTCCAAAGAAGAGATGGAGAAGACCAGAAGAATTGGACTGAAAGAGAGATTCAAGCTGATCTCTATCATCAACACCTCCAACATGGTTGCTTTCGATCCGCAGGGAAGAATCAAGAAGTATGACCATGTCAACCAGATTATCGAGGACTACTATCTGGTCAGATTGGATTACTACCAAAGACGAAAGGACTATATGGCAGATCTGTTTTCCAACCAGTTTGAGAAGCTCTCGTACCAGGCTAAATTTGTGAAGATGATTATCGACAGAGAACTGAACATCAACAACAAAAAGAGAGTCAATTTAGTGAAGGAGCTCAAACAACTTGGGTTCCCTGGATTTGACAAACACAACAAGCCGATCAGACCTGCTGAGTTGAAGGAGGAAGACGACGAGGAAGATATAAACGAGGCGGCTGCCGATCCGACCTTAGTGGTGCAGGAAAAAAAGACAGCAGTTTCAGCGTACGATTACTTATTGGGTATGCCATTGTGGTCTCTAACCTCTGAACGCTATGAGAAGCTGCTGAAGCAGAGAGACGAAAAGGAGGCCGAGCTGAATAATCTGCTCAGAAAGAGCGCTAAGGATCTGTGGAATGAGGATCTGGACGTTTTCCTCGAGGAATGGGACAAATTCCTGAAAGAGGACGAGGAGAGCCGTTCGTCAATGAAGGTGGGAGACCACTCCAAGAAGAAGCGGAAGAGAAGAACCAAAGCAGAGCTTGCTGCCCCTGCTAAAAAGAAAACGGCAGATAAGCCTGCAGCAAATAAACCAGCTGTCAAGAAGGAGGAACCCGAAAAGCCTGTTACCAAAACCGAAGAGCCTGCCTTTAAGAGTGTATTTGGCGGATCGGGCTCTAAGTTCAATGCTGCCACGAGCATTTTCAGTGCAGGGTCAGATACCACCGAGTCTGATGCGTCTGCTCCATCAAAGGCGTCGTCTTTCTTCACCAAGAAGCCCGCCAAGAAGGCCAAGAAAGTGATCGACTCCGACGAGGAAGTTGTTGAGCTCTCTGATGACGACGATGCTCCCACGCCAGTGAGCCGTGCGTCTTCCACACGCAAGAAGACCACGAAGTCGTATGTGCTTGACGATGACTCGTTTGAGGAGCCAACCGACGATGAGGATTATGAGGGATAGATCCGCGTGTGTATTGCTAGAGATATGTTATACGATTTAAACTTTTCTATTTGGTTGCATAGGAGCCCATTTTTCAGTGAGCGACTCTGCGGAAGCACCTTTCAAACTTTTCGGTTTGCTAGGCACGATGGGTGTAATTTTCTCCGGCCGCTGAGGTGCCGGAGGCTGCTCTGACGTTTGCACTTTCCGCGGAGGAGGTGGAGGCGGTGCGGATGAGCCAGTTGGCGCCGGAGAGCTTGTGGCCGAGCGCGTAGGTCTCATTGCCTCAAGTGAGTATTTATGTTCGGTGTCTGCGGACGACGGCCTTGGTTTTAGTGCGGTTTGCACAGACGAGGACAGACCAGGAACCAACATGGCCGTGGACTCGTTTGCGTCGTACGGAGGCGGCACACGACGTCTTTGCGGCGTTGTCAGAGTGTTTTCCTGTGATTGAGGCGGCGAGCGTCTCGGCAACGTAGGAGCAGTGCTGGAGGAGTCTCCAGAGAGATCGATCAACGTTGGAGCCGAGGCTGTTGACCAGTTGGACGAGTTGAACGATTTGGACTCGGAGTCGTCCACGTCGTCGTCTGGCTCGTTCAAGTCCATCAACTCGTCGGACTTGACTGCGGTGGACCTGTATTGAAGATACAGTTTTTTGAGCAGCACCGACTTGGTCTCTTGGTCTACGAGTTTCACCTTTGAGCTGAACACACCGTAGATGGGCTTGTGGTCCGAAAAAACGAGGTCCACAACGGCGTCGTAGTCCAGCTGCGAGATCGACGTGCCTCTATAGAGAATTCTATCGGTCCATGATGGGACACGCTGTTTCTCGCTGGTGTCGTAGTTGGTCGTCCCTTTGTCGAATTTGTACGTGGGGATAAATTTGATGGGCATCTCCTTGAACCCTTTCATTTCTGCGCGCCGTTTGAGCTCGATCTTGAGCTGGTCATATTCGAGCAGAGTCTCGAGATTGTTGGACGACAGCAACGCCCTCACGTCGTCGTTGGCCTTGGATATGCGGTAGTTCAGGTCCCCGAGCCATATGATGTTGTCGTGGTGCTTGATCTGGCGATTTCGCGAGAACCGGATCGCGTTCCAGGTGGTGATGAAATCGTTGTATCTTTCGTCAATATTGGTGGTTCCTGCCGCAAGATGCGAGTTGAAGAAACAGAACGAGGTTGACCCGTAGTCGAAACGGATGGCTGCCGAACCCTTGTTGGCCGTCATTCCTCCAAGACCGGTTTTCTTGGATTTTCCTTCCACCTGTGTAATTTTCGAAACAGCGTCATCCTTCACGTACAATAGCAGGAGCACAGACGACATGTACTCTGCCCGCAACATGACATACTTGTTAGAACCGCCGTCATTCAGCTGGTGCTCAATGGTTGTCTGCCAGTACTGAGAAGGTGAAGAGTCGTTTTTCAGGATATTGGACGCATTCAGCTCGATCACCTCCTGGAAACCAACAATCACTATATCTGGCGAAAAAGAGCGGCCTCCAACCTGGCGTGGGAACAACCACGACGTGAGGTCGCCCGCAATGGTGTTTCCTGCCAGGTTGTATGAACCGACGTAGATTGTGATATCCTCGTGCGAGACAAATCTGCTTTCGTATTTTTTGCACTCCTCGTTCACGTAGTCGGTTATTGGATCGAAAATCAGCACAGGGACCTGGCCCGAGTTTTTGCCCAGCAGCGTGTCCGTCACGGCCTGCTTGCCCTTGTCAACAAAGTTGTTTATATAGATTCTGCTGATGCTCTTTGTGGCGTCCGAAAGCGCACCGGCAAGGCCCATTTTGCCCGACCGAGAAAAACTCGACTTGAGCGCATTTGTGCCGGTGTAGATTTGGGAAATTTGGTCGCCATGGTCGGCCCAAAGCGTGCTGTGCTTCAGATTGAGGTCGTACGTGTCACCTTTGCGGAACGCGTTGACAAACTCCTCCAGAGCAGCCATGGAGATAACCTGCTGGACAACGTTGGTGCGGTCAAGACAGTCGAGACAGTTGACCCTAAACACCCCGTCTTGCTCCAAAAGAACCTCCTTCGTGGGCTTGTTGTAGCAGAAAAAGCCAAACTTGTCCAGCGCCAGCTGGAGATCCGACAAAATTTTGGTAGCATGGGCATACGTCTTTGCGGTCTCCTGGTGGAAATCAAAGTCTGTGAAGTAAACCGAGTCCGGCTTTTTCTTGCTCAGAGCTTTAAAATGACGCTTGTACTCTCTGTTGAGCTCCACTTCGGACGATTTCGTCGATGAAAGCAAGTTCACGATGTTGACGGGACCATACTTGCCGTTGAGGTTCTCAAAGTGTTTTTCGAATACTGGCTGTGTCGCCTCGAAACTTCTTGTAATTTGCACCTTGGGCGAGATCAGCGCCGTGTCCTGCTCCCAAAACACCGGAATGGAGCCGCGGATCTGTGTGTACGCAAACACGTGGGTCTCGTCGTTGTAGATCAGCTCGGTCTCGACGAAATTGGCAACGTTGCCGTCATCGTCGACGCCTCGAACGTTGAACCGCGTTCCCGCCCGTTTCCAGGACTGTTTGGAGATAATCGTCAGTCGTGCACGGCGGCCGCCAACACTCACACGGAGCGTCTCTGCAAACCCGCGAATCACCGTTGTGAGATACTTGTTTTGGTCCAAAATGCGCTTCGGCACCTCGTCGAGGTTGTTGCGGAACTTGATCACCTCCTCCATCATAAACGCATTCCACATGTAGTCGAGATGGTACCTATCCATTGAGAGCGAGTGGGGCGTGTCCATGCCTCTGGTTTGCAGGGTACTAGTGAGATCGAAGTCTGTGCTGTAGAAGAAAGAGCCGTCCGTGAGCAGCTTGCGCAGCTCGTAGCACGGATGCTGTTCGTATTTGGAGGGGTATCCGCCAGGCTGTGACTCGCCCTCGGCCTCCACGGGGAACCCGTTGGCGTTGAGCTCGAGAAAGTCCCAGGTGTCTCTTGTCAGACAGTGGAACTCGACGTCCATGATTTTGTTGATAACTTCGCCGTCTGTCGGGGAAGCGACGTCGACTTTTCCTGTGATGACGGCCAGGAACACGTTGCCGTTCATCTCGATGAGGCCCAGAAACCCAAGAGGCTTGTGTCTGGAGAGAGAGCGGAAACTCCTGTGGTGGAACTGATCCTTGGCGACCAGCTCAATTGCACACTTGCCGGTCGCGGGGATATATCGAAACAGCAGCACGTGCGTCTCGGATGCCAGCGCAAGCGTCCGCTGTGTCTTGTTACTGATTAAAATCCGCATCGCACAACTGACACAGGATTCGACTTTAAACAAATAATCGGATGGAATAATTTTAGCAGAGGCACACGACATGGCCATCATATATAAACGTCACGGAGAGCCCATTTCATGTTCTCGTAGACGGTGAAAGTGACGCATGTGGCCGGCACCACGCGTATGAGGTTGGCAAATAGTCCTTTATAAAAGCCAAAGAAGCCCTCGCGCACAAACACCTCGGTGGCAGCAGAGATCAAACCGTATCGACCTCTGTTGATCTGGAGTCGCGATCGCACCACTTGCAGCGGGTAGAAAACCATCGTCGACACCATTTTCGACACTGCGCTCGCATACAGGTACTGTGCGGCGCTCATGTGCGACGACGTCGTGAGAATGTGGCGTTTCATCGTGTCGTAGATTGAAAATTGCAGAGCACCTTGCGAGACGCTCAGCAGAGCCGGCGACAACCCTCTATAAAATCCAAAAATCCCCTCGTGGCGGTATATCTGCTTGCACCCGTCCACTATCGACATGTAGGCGCCCGGCGACGCCCGCGACGTGGAGATCATTCTCGTCTTGATCACCCAGATCGGGTTGGTGAAGAAAGACGTGGTCCAGCCGGCAGCAAATGCGCAGAGCAAGTACTGCGACGAGCTCAGCGACTGGTCTGCATCGCCAGAACCGCCCACATACATGCTGAAAACCATATTCTTGTACTCTCTGTAGAAGCTGAAATACAGACCCCAGGCGGTGGTGCTCCCTAGCAGGTTCGGCCCGACTCCGCGATAGAGGTTCCGCACTAGCAGGGACTGTCTGAGCTGTCCGTTAACCATGGAATCCTCCAATAGCTTGTTTTTGATCGCTCGGAAGCTCTCTAGCTGGCTCTTGGTGGTAGTGTCCAGCTGCAATCGGAGCTTGAAAAAATCGAGCGGATGCGAGATGAGCGTCGTGATGAACCCGGCCGTCAGCCCAGACATGGTCTCAATGGATCGCGACGTCAGAAGCCGGGGCTCCTTAACGTCGTCCACGAGATTGAGAGACCTGTCAGACATGTAGGGAAGAAGGGTGCGAAAAGTTTTGTTGCGTCGATCGGCGCGTCGAAGAAGGGGTAGGTCGGGTAGAGCATGGCGAGTCGACAGCTTGGGTGGGCGAGCAGACTGCAAAGCGTAGCAGTGCAGAACGGCCACTGTTCATTGTAGCGTGCTGTTTACTAATCAAATTTGAGCCGCCTAATATTGGTCTCTGTTACGTGCTACGCTGTTTCCGAGTCAAATTTTCATCTGCAGAAATTACAGGAATACAGGAAAAATATTGATCCAACTTTTTGTTTAGCACCATGTCGGATTTCAAACGTCTTAAGCTGAACCTTGTGAAGCCAGTTCCCTCGGACTACGAGATCTCCAGAAACCAGACTCCCAAGCACATCAGCCAGGTTGCTGCGGAGTGCGGAATCACTGAGACCGAAATTGAGCCGTACGGAGCTTACAAGGGTAAGGTCAAGCTCGATGTGATCGACAGATTGCACCACCGCAAAAACGGTAAATATATCCTGGTGACCGGTATCACTCCAACTCCGCTTGGAGAGGGTAAATCCACCACCACTGTGGGACTGGCCCAGGCTATTGGTGCTACCCTTGGCAAGAAAGCTTTTGCCAATGTGAGACAGCCATCTATGGGTCCTACGTTTGGTGTCAAAGGTGGAGCTGCTGGAGGCGGGTTTTCGCAGGTGATCCCTATGGACGAGTTCAACATGCACATCACGGGTGACATTCACGCCGTGGGGATGGCCAACAACTTGCTGGCTGCTGCGCTCGACACAAGAATGTTCCACGAGGCCACGCAAAGCGACAAGGCTCTGTGGAAGAGACTTTGTCCCGAGAAGAAGGACGGTTCCAGAGACATTCCCATTGGCTTGCTGCCAAGAGTGAAGAAGCTGGGACTGGACACCAAGGATCCTAAGGAATGGACCGACGAGGAAGTTTCCAAGTTTGTGAGACTCGACGTCGACCCCAAGACGATCACGTGGAAGAGAGTGCTGGATCTGAACGACAGATCGCTCAGAGGCATCACCATCAACCAGGCTCCAACCGAGAAGGGTCTAACCAGAGAGACTGGTTTTGACATCACTGTGGCCTCTGAAGTGATGGCTATCCTCGCTCTGTCGTCTTCCCTGAAAGACATGAGAGAAAGACTCGGAAAAATGGTGGTTGCTTCGTCGAAATCGGGTGAGCCAATCACCTGTGAGGACCTGGGCTGCGCCGGCGCCCTCACGGCCATCATGAAGGATGCCATCAAGCCAAACCTCATGCAAACTCTCGAGGGCACGCCTGTGTTTGTGCACGCGGGTCCGTTCGCCAACATCTCGATCGGTGCCTCTTCCGTTCTGGCCGACAAGATGGCTCTGAAGCTTGCAGGCACAGAGCCAGGCCTCAGCGCCGAGGAGGAGAGAGAGCAGGCCGGCTACGTCATCACAGAGGCCGGTTTCGACTTCACCATGGGAGGCGAGCGGTTCCTGAACATCAAGTGCAGATCGTCCGGGCTGTCGCCAGACGTGATCATCATCGTGGCCACCGTTAGAGCTCTGAAGGTGCACGGTGGAGGAGCCGAGGTCAAGGCGGGTGCTCCGCTGCCATTGGAGTACACCACCGAGAACGTGGAGATGCTCAAGGTCGGCTGTGCCAACTTGCAAAAGCACATCCAGAACGCCAAACAGTACGGTGTCGATGTGATTGTGGCCATCAACAGAATGTCCTCTGACTCCAACAAGGAGCACGAGGTCATCAAGGAGGCTGCTCTTGCTGCCGGTGCTACCGACGCCATTGTCTCTAATCACTGGGAGGAGGGTGGCCAGGGCGCCAAGGATCTTGCCGAGGGTGTGATCAAGTGTGCTCACAAGCTGTACCCTTCGCAAAAGGACTCCACGGAGTCGTTCCACTACCTGTATGCTACAGAGGGCTCGTCGATCGAGGACAAAATCGAGGCCATCGCCAAAAACATGTACGGCGCCGGCTCTGTCGAGTTCCTGCCCCAGGCTCAGGAAAAAATCAAGGAGTACACCTCGCAGGGCTTCTCGAACTTGCCGATCTGTATTGCCAAGACGCAATATTCTCTGTCCCACGACGCGAAGTTGAAGGGTGTGCCAACAGGATTCACCTTCCCAATCAAGGACATCAAGGCCTCCATCGGTGCAGGCTATCTGTATGCTCTTGCCGACCAGATCCAGACGATCCCTGGCCTGGCTACCAAGTGTGGCTTCATGAACGTCGAGGTCAACGACGACGGCGAGATCGAGGGCCTGTTCTAAGTCCGCAAATAATACTGTCTCTGTTCAACACTGTACTAGACTAAAAAATAGATTTCAACAGTTTCTCGATTCTACACCCCCTATGTTGGCGGGCCCCAATTCTCCTTTTCGGACTCTGTAAGAACGGCGTATCTGGACCGTGTCCGCTTCAGCTGCTGCAGCGCGTTCTGGCACTCAGCAAGAGTGGCCTTTGTGTTCTGTTCCTGTATCTTTACGCTGGCCTCCAGTATGTTCAGCGTCTCCTGAATACGGGCCTCTTTTTTTCCGTACGCAGCGGCGAGGTGCTCGCTGCGCGTCCTGGCAACTCTATAACTCTCCTCCAGGGCCACATTGACCTCTCCAATGCTCTCGTTATTTTTTTCCAAGCGTGTGCTACTCTCCTGAATAAATAGCTTCAACTGCCGCCTCAGATCCCCAACTTCCATCTGCGTGCGCAGCTTGTACTCCTTCTGAGACTCTACAATCACGTCGTAGGACGCCCGCAGCCGGTCTGCCTCCACAGTGCTCATGCTCTCCTGCTCCTGCATGGCGGCCAGCTTCCTTCGCAAAGATTCCTCCTCAAACTTCCACCGATCGGTAGCAGAACAGGCCTCCGTGAGCTGTGCCTCCAGATCGAGCACCTTGCGCTCTTTACGATTGAGCAGACTCTCAGACACCTCGTTCTGGTGTCTCGCGTTCGACAGTTTCTCAGTAAGCGTCTCGTTGTGTTTCACAACTGCAGACAGCTTCCGCTTGAACTCGTCCAGCTCCGCCTGCGTATCCTCCAACTTGTCCTTCAGACCGTCGATCTGCATGTGAAGGCTCTCAATGACCTTTGATGTGCCGCCATTCGACCCCGTGAGCCGGCCAGGATACTCTCGAATCATGGCACGGAGATGAAACAATTACAAAAGCTTGTATTTAATCTGCGTCTGCCGCTTAACGAATCAAGGCTGTGCACAGAGAGAGACGAATGCAAACAAAAAAAAAAAAAACAGTGTGACGTATTATCTTTCTGGCTGTGCACCCGGTTTTGTCCTTCGCACTCACTGTTTTCATTAGGGTCCCCGCGAATGGGCAAAACTGGCAGAAGCGTGACAACTTCCATACATATATATATTAAATCGGTGCATTTCCATCACCCAATAATTTTCTTAACCTCTACGTTGAATGTCTTGGCTCTATGATGCCGGAAATTGGCAACGATTCAAAGTCAGACACATCGGCCATATTCGAACGCAACGTTCAGCCTCTCACAGGCTGCCCCCCGCAAACATGCCCGCCCCACTGGATTTCTGACAACTACACCTGTCCCATTCTGGACTCCACCGTCGAACTTCTCAGCGACCAGTCCAGTCTCGAGACCACGGAGATTGTCGAATACCCGCACTCCGTGAACCTCCCCTCCTGTCGCAAGTGTTCCAGGACCAGCATTTCGGAGCAGACGCTCTCGGATTTCCCATCGCAACTACATCTCACGCAGTCTCTTCGCTTTTACTCCTTCTCTGACCTCGTGGAGTATGAGCTCCAGAATCAGAGCGAGGAGCGGGTCTGCTCCGCCACGACACTGCTCATGACAAGACAGAGACAGCTCTCGGAAACGTCGTTCTATATAGCATGCTGAGGCTCTTCTAACGGCTTACGTAACTGTACGAATAATATAACGGGTTTTAGGTGTTGGTGAAAAATAATTCCAATGAGCGAGACTATTGGCGATTCGCAGTCCATGACCAGGTCGCCTGATGCGTGCGCTTATTGCGGCATATTTGAGCCCAACAGCTTGGTGAAGTGCAACTCGTGTAAGAAATGGTTCTGCAACGGTAAGACCTCGGGGGCCGGTTCCCATATAATCACCCATACTGTTCTGTCCAAGCACCAGTCTCTCAGTCTCCATCCGGACTCGGAGCTTGGAGACACCATGCTGGAGTGCTACAACTGCGGGAACCGCAACATATTTGTGCTTGGCTTTGTTTCTGCGAAAACAGACTCCGTGGTTGTGATTTTGTGTCGTCTTCCTTGTGCACAGTCAAAAAACGTGGAATGGAACACAGCAAACTGGCAGTCACTGATCGAAGACCGCGCGTTGCTTCCGTGGGTGGCAAAGCCGCCATCTGAGGAGGAGAAGCTGGAAGCACAGCCGATCACCTCCTTACAGATAACAAAGCTCGAGACCAAGTGGAAGCAGGACAAGGACGCCACTATTGACGACGTGGAGGAGGCCGAGATGGAGGAAGAGCTGGAGCCCATTCTAATGCGCTACAGCGACGCTTTTCAATACCAGCGCTCGTTTGCGCCGCTCGTGCAGTACGAGGCAAATTACGACAAGCAGCTCAAGCAGTCCCAGAGTCTTGAGAGACTCACTGTGACCTGGAGTCTGGGCACCAATGACTTGCATCTAGCCACATTTGCGTTGCAGTCGTACGACACGCTGGGGATGAAGCTGGCCGTCGGAGACCAGATGATTCTGAGATACAGCGGGTCCGAGCTTGCTGAGCCGTGGGAGCAGTCTGGGTTTATTGTGCGGATCCCCAGTGCTACGCGCGAAACTTTCACGTTGGAGCTGATCGACTCAAAAAATAAAAGCGTGCCGACGCATCTCAACACGGGCTTCACTGCCGAGCTTGTGTGGAAGGGGACGTCGTATGCGCGGATGCAGGACGCGCTGAAAAAGCTCGCTGTGAACAAAAAGAGCGTTTCGGAACACATATACTACGCCCTGATGGGGATCGATGCTCCGCCGGTCGAGTTCAGGGTGAAGAAGAAAAAAACGTACTCGATACCGAACTTTGCCAAGCTCAACGCGTCGCAGGAAAACGCCATCCACAACGTCTTATCAAAACCGCTCTCCCTGATCCAAGGTCCGCCGGGAACGGGAAAAACCGTCACCTCTGCCACCATCGTGTATCAGCTGACAAAGCTGCACAAGGGCCAGATTCTGGTGTGCGCGCCTTCCAACATTGCAGTTGACCATCTGGCATCCAAGCTTGAGCAGCTGGGACTCCGTGTTCTGCGTCTGATCGCCAAGAGCCGCGAGGACGTCGAGTCCTCGGTGCAGCACCTCTCGCTCACGGAGCAGATGCGGAAACACGCCTCGAAGGACCTCAGGAAGCTCCTGGCGCTCAAGGAGAAGAACGGCGAGCTTTCTGCGTCCCAGTACAAGCAGATGGCGTCGCTGCTGTACAAAGAAGAGGCGCTGCTGATGGACAAGTGTCAGGTGATCTGCTGCACGTGCGTGGGGGCAGGCGACCGTCGTTTGGCCAAGCGCAAGTTCAGGACGGTGCTGATCGACGAGAGCACGCAGGCGTCGGAGCCCGAGTGTCTGATCCCGATCGTGAAAGGCGCCAACCAGGTCATTCTTGTGGGAGACCACCAGCAGCTGGGCCCAGTGATACTGAGCAGAAAGGCCGGCGACGCAGGGCTCAGACAGTCGCTTTTCGAGCGACTCATCTACCTAGGCCACATGCCGATCAGGCTGGAGGTTCAGTACAGAATGCATCCATGTCTGTCTGAATTTTCTTCCAACGTTTTCTACGACGGCAGTTTGCAGAACGGCGTCACTGCAGAGAGCAGATCTCGCCCCGACAGCACGTTCCCTTGGCCGATCAGAGAGATACCCATGATGTTCTGGGCCGTTTTTGGCCGCGAGGAGCTTAGTGCGTCGGGCACGTCGTACCTGAACCGGACAGAAGCCATGAACTGTGAGAAAATAATTACCAGACTGCTTAGGGAAGGAGTGGATCCGTCCAAGATCGGTGTGATCACGCCATACGCCGGCCAGGCGACGTTCATAGTTCAGTACATGGAGATGAACGGCTTGATAGCGGACAAATCGAGGTACTCGGAGGTGGAGGTTGCGTCGGTCGACGCTTTCCAGGGACGAGAAAAGGACTACATTATTCTTTCGTGTGTGCGTGCCAACGATAACCAGCTGATTGGGTTTCTGAGCGATCCGAGACGGCTGAACGTTGCTCTGACGAGAGCGCGGTTCGGAATGGCAATTCTTGGCAACCCAAAGACGCTGAGCAAAAATACGATGTGGAGCAGGTTGCTTATGCATTTTAGAGAAAGGGGGTGTCTGGTAGACGGGTCGCTTGAGAATCTTAGGCTGTGCAACATTCCGCTCAGCAGAGCAGGCCAAACCGCAAATGGTGAGTTTGGGCTTGCGTCGTCCACAGCAACTGGCAGATCGCAATCTTACGATACAAACAGTTTATTTTCGTACGGCACAGGGTCCAATTTGAGCCAGCAAAATATGCATTTCCAGGACACGGCAAACAGTCTGTGGCCGAAGCTGGGTGGCCGCCACGAACAGCAATCTGTGGCGTCGAGCAGTGCTGCCTCGAGCCGGCGGTCCAGCTTTATCAGTGTGGAAAATGACGAAATTAGAAAACTAGCAAGGCAATTCCGAGGCCAAATTAGATTTTGATTGCGCATTAACTGGAGAAAATTATATAAATACCTGTGTGCGTAACTAGGTTGCATTTTAAGTTTGCTCTATTTGTAATGTCTATTTTGCAAGAGAAAATCCAATTGAACAACGGCACTGCCATTCCGGTCGTGGGACTGGGCACAGTGACTCCAGATGATAAAAAACCCCTACTCCACGACGTTGTCAGAGCAGCAATTCTCGATGCCGGCTACCGTCACATCGACACCGCGTGGTACTACGGCGTGGAGCCAATTCTGGGCGAGGTTCTGGAGGAGATCTTCAATGAGGGCAAGATCAAGAGAGAAGACATTTTCATCACCACCAAGGTCTGGCCTGCTCTGTGGAAGAACCCGCAAAAGTCTCTGGATAAATCACTCAAGGATCTGAGAGTCGACTACGTTGACCTGTGGCTGCAACACTGGCCATTGACTTTCAAATCTGACGAGAACGGCCAGCCACCGGTTCCTCGCGACAGCTCAGGAAAAGTGCTTGAGGACGACGGCGATTTTCTGGACACATACAAGAAGATGGCTGATATCTATAAAAATTCGAATAAGGTGAAGGCCATCGGAGTCTCGAATTATTCCATTGGCAACCTGGAGAGATTGTTGAAGGAAACTGATGTGGTGCCTGTGATCGACCAGATCGAGCTTCACCCACAGCTCCCTCTGAACGATCTGGTGGAGTTCTGTAAAGAGCACAAAATTGTTGTCGAGGCGTACAGTCCGTTCGGATCTAACGGCGCACCGGCCCTGGAACTTCCTTTGGTGAAGCAGTTGGCGGAGAAGTACAACGTCAGACCTGCAGACATCCTTGTGAACTACCACACGGCCTCTGGACGCGTGGCTCTGCCTCGTTCTTTGAACGCAGACAGAATAAAGGAGGGCTATAAAAAGGTGCCTTTGACCAAGGAGGAACTTGCCAAGTTGTACGAGATCGGCGAAAAGGAGCCTAAGCGATACATTAAAGAGGAGTGGGGCCACCACATTGGACTGCCGTTCTGGGATTAAGGACATCTGATGCCCCCGTTCCAGATTTCGAAGACACATTCTCGTTGGCGTGCGCCAGACACCAGAGGACTGAAAACAATGAGCAGCTTTCGCTGAGTCTCAAAATTGTAATTGGCTAGGTAGTCGTTCGACATGAGCACCTCCGCCACAGTCTTGCGCTTGGATTCAGTGCTCGAGTTTTCGTCGTCCTCCTGTGACCGCAAAAACGACGAGTCGATGCCCAGGTCTTCGCTGAACTCCTCTATCATCTGCTCATTAAGTATTGGTTTATAGTCTTTGATCAAAGATATTCGGGCATCGAGAAAATTGAGCCAATCCAGTCCAAGGGCAGGCACAGTCTTGATTTTGGACACTTTGTTCCTGTACTTGGACTCAAACATCTTCTTGCGCTCGGTCTTGAGCTGGTCCCAGATCGGTGTCGAGCTCCTCTGAGACGTTTCCTGCGTGCTCGAATCTTCGGAATAATCTGCGTAGTCGATCTCATCGTAAGTGTCGAAGTCCTGCTTGTTGCGCGAGCACAGCTGGCGATAAACGACCCCGACCTCGTCCCAGCCGTAGCACCAGCCCAGCTGGTAGTCCGCGTTCATCTTAAGAAACACCTCGTCGCTGATAATGTCGCCCAGTGGCTTGTCTGTCATCTGGTTCGCCACAACGACGGTCACGTTGTACTCGTTGCACAGTTTCCGCAGAAAGCGTCCAAGCTTGATAATATACGACCGTCGCTGGGAAATAGGCAGCTCTGCTCGTATATGGTGCGTAACTGAGTCCAAAATCACCACCTTGACATTTTTATTTCGCTGCAGTAGCAATGGTAGCTGGTAGAAAATACATCGGTCCTGGCGCTCGAGGTCGGAGATGGCCACGGACGGAGTAATCACGTTTTCCATCTGTGGGAAAACCGCGCTATCCTGAATCCCGTTCGCTCGAAGAAGCTCCTTGTAATGGCTGGATATCTGGCTGAGTCGTCTTGTGCTCAGCGCGCTCTCGGTGGGTATATACATGGTTTGAACGGGTTTTCGCGTTTGTTCGAATAATGAGGGCCCCAGTCCACCAAACTCAAACGGCAGCTGGCTGGTCATGCTCAATGTCATCAGGAAATTAGACTTTCCCGTCGCAGAGCCTCCGCTGATCTCCACGAGACAGCCGCATGGAATGCCTCCATTGAGGGCTTTATCGAGCTTTTCATCGCCAGTGGTAAAACAAGTCTGCTTTGGAATGCTGTCATCAATAGTTTGTGGTTTGGGGATACTGTTCTGAAGATGCAGCTTCAGATCAGAAACAAACGTCTTCACGTCTTGTTCAGGGTGCCCTGTCTTTTTCGATATGTCTTCCACAGACCACAGCAGAAGCTCTTGGGAAGTTATACCCTGTGTCTCAAAGGCCTTCACAAGTGGATCAAAATATTCATCGTCCAGAAGCGCAAAATGCCCAACCTCCTCAGCAAGATCCATGCTATCCGTGTTTTTTTCCCTAGTTTATTTTTCATCTTGCGCGTCACCCTGCACAGCCTTATTACAATACATATAAGCGAGTATCTACTCTAGTTCTATATCGCCTGCGACTTTCAGAGAGGCCTCGTCTTCGTCTTCGTCCATGTTATCGTAGTCGTCGTCTTCGAACACGTCTTCGTAGATAGCCTCGGACGATCCCTCAAGCGAATATCGCAAATCATACTCTTCTTGCGTCTCGTCAAACTTGCCGGCTTCCTCGTCGAGAGTGCCAACCTTGCTAGTCCTGCGATATGTGATTGCAGGCTCTGCGTCTTGCAACACTGTGGCTGAAAAGCTGATAAAGGCAACGCGCTTCTTCTTCTTGTTGAACGCAAAGTACATGTTGCACCATAATGTGCCCGGCAGGTCATTCAGGAACGACTGCGCCGGCTCGTACTGGAAACATGTGCAGTCATCTAACTCCATATGTGTATTTATCGTCTGCCATATCCAGCCGAGCCCTGATGACTTGCCGAGCGATATAAGAAGCGAGTTTATGCGTTGCACCAGCTCCGCGGACGAAGGTATAAGCGTGAAGTTCGTTGGCTGCACATTCGAAAAATCATGGTCCGGGTACACCGAGTTCAAAATAGCAATGAGGTAGGCAAAGAGCCGTCTCGACGACTGCTGGCTGAGAGGACCGAACGGAGAGTACTGGTCGTCCAACAGGGGTATTTTGTCCAGCTCCTCGTTCAGAAGCTTATCAAAACCATTGGACTTCGGAAGAGACTTTGGAGGAGACATGTATGGCGAATGGAAAGAGCGAGAGCGCGACTTGTTGATTGGGTCTTTCTGAATGAGCGAACGTGCAGTCGGTTTCGGAGTCGGGTGCGAATAGCTGGACGAGCGTTTCTTCAGACGAATAAACTCAGGAGAGATGTAAGACACGTTTTTAGGCGGCGAATTGCTCATCGATACGTCGCTATTAGCCCTGCTTTTCTGCTCCGCTTGTTTATCTTGCTGCTCGCTATTGCAGTACAAGCGGTCGATAGTTTTGTACAGTTTGCGATCCGAGCCAATTGGCTTGGTGGTGAAGAGGTCGACAGTTCCCTGGATGTGCATATCCGTTGTGTCAAAACTGAGTGCTTGGTTGACAAGCTCAATGTCAAACTCGTCAATGTACTGGGCCGTTAGCTGCCGGAAACGCGCACGAAATTGCGTGCACACTTACCTTCATATTGTCAAAGGGTTAGAATCACAGTTATCCAACCACTACGTCCAAATTCGGTTTCCAAATGTCTTAAATTGTTTATCGTGAGAATGGTTATCACTTTATCTGTTTATATTATTCACAAGCACGTTCACTTCAGAAAAAACTCAAACAAGGTTTGGGGGTTGGGCTGTGGCGAAGGTGGCTGGTTGAAAGAGCCGGCAACTCGAGCACCCGAGAAAACATCCAAACACCAACAAACAGATTAACATTCACCTGAAATTCGTGTAAAGAAGCTTAGCTCATCCTGCAAGTGTTAGGTGAGCAAAGAAAACTGGCTTGCACATGGCATTCTTTATCCTGCTGTCGGGTAGCTATGACCCAATTTGACAATAGAACTGGGCTTGGATGCAAACGTCTTTTCGGTTTTGGAACAAGAATAGAAAGTTCTGTGTTCTGGAAGGCGTTCCTGACAGTTGTAGTTTATAGTTTCGCACTTTTCATGCATGCGAAATCTTTTTGAGAACGTATTTCCTTGCATGAATCGAATGGCTATGCAGGAGTGTTGGTGTAAATTGGTGTCCGGGCATGAGGCGACCAGTCCGTTATCTCACATCTTTGTTTGCTGAGCCTGGGAAGCAAGCGAGATACTATCTTCGAATTTCAGAACAAACGTATTGCTGTGTAGCTACTGCATTGTTTCTATTTTAGAGCCATGCAAACCTGCTATTGAGATACTTTGATTTTTAAGAACAATAGAATTTCAGATTTCAATACCGGTGGCTGGTGAGGATTAGCATTCATGTCAAAAAACAATACCTTCCTATATATTTACATACAAATCCAGAGCAATCTTTTTTTCGCTTACTTTAGTTCAACTCATCTCGAACAACTATGGCTTCGCAGACTCAATCGAGTTCGTCCGTGTCGGCCTTTGTGTCTGCACTGATTTTGAACTTGATTATATTCGCTGTTTTCCTCATAGTCTTTGTTGTCTGCAAAGACAGGTTCAAAAGAGTGTATCAGCCAAGATCCACGGTCGACACTGTTCCTAACAGACTCAGGGCAGACCCTCAGCCTAGAGGCGCCTTTGCTTGGATTACCTTCATCCTCTCGAAGCCAGAGTCTTACATAATTGAGAAAGCTGGTGTTGACGGTTACTTTTTCCTGCGCTACATGTTGACCTTTGCTTCGCTAGGAATTGTCGGTGGCTTATTTATTTGGCCAGTGCTATTTGCTGTCAATGCTACCGGGGGTGCTAACCAGAAAGGTTTTGATATCATTTCGTACTCTAATAACGTCGGAAGATGGAGATCCTTTGCTCATGTGTTCTGTTCCTGGTTGTTCTTTGGTTTGGTCATCTACACAATTTACAAGGAGCTGATCTACTACACTAGTTTCAGACACGCTTTGCAGACTACTCCGCTGTACTCGTCGCTGATCTCTTCCAAAACTCTGTTTATCGACAACGTTCCCGATTCCATGTTGGACGAGGACACTTTGCACAGACTGTTTCCAGCTGCTGTGAACGTTTGGTACACTCGAGACACCAAGGAGCTGCAAGACCTTGTCAAAAAGAGGACCAAGCTTTCTGGTAAGCTTGAGAACAGCATTGTGAAGGTTGTTGGTAAGGCCATCAAGCTCAGAGCCAAGGCTGAGAAAAAGAACAAGCCAGTTCCTGAGCCGGCCAACGAAATCACCTCCTACATTCCAGAAAAAAAGCTTCCAACTTACAAGGACTCCTGGATTCCATTTATTGGAAAGAAGAAATCTTTGTTCACTACAGGTATTGACGAGGTTGGTGACTACAACAAGAAAATTAACGAGGAGCAATTGAAGTACCCGGACGGTTTTGAAAAGACTGGGTCTGTTTTCATTGAATTTGCAAACCACTTGGAGTTGCAAAGAGCGTACCAAGGTGTTCCCTACTCGAAAGAGCTCAAATACTCGAGAAGATTCACCTCTATTGGTCCTGACGATGTTGTTTGGGAGAACTCTGGGCTCACCGCCAAGGTGAGAGCTGGTAAGCGGTCGATCGCAATCACGATTTTGACCCTGACCATAATTTTCTGGGCCATTCCGGTTGCCGTTGTCGGTGCCATTTCCAACATTAACTACTTGACAGAAAAAGTGCATTTCTTGCGTTTCATCAACAACATGCCATCTGTCCTTATGGGAATCATCACAGCTCTGCTTCCAACCATCGCTCTTGCTGTGCTGATGATGTTGCTTCCGCCATTCATCAGAAAGATGGGTAAACTCAGTGGATGCATGACAGCTCAATGTGTTGACTTTTGGACTCAGCAATGGTACTACGGGTTCCAGGTGGTTCAGGTCTTCTTGGTTGCTACCTGTACTTCTGCTGCCGCATCCTCTGTCTCTGATGTGATTGAAAACCCATCTAGTGCCATGCCTTTGCTTGGTCAAAAGCTGCCAGCTGCTGCCAACTTCTACATTTCGTACATGTTACTGCAAGGTCTTTCCATCAGCTCTGGTGCTTTGGCCCAAATTGTTGGTCTGATTCTCTCCTTCTTCCTTGGAAGAATCCTTGATAGCACCCCAAGAAAGAAGTGGAACCGCTACAACACCTTGGGAACTCCATCGTGGGGTACCACATATGCTGCTTTCGGTCTTTTCACGGTCATTATGCTTGTTTACTCAATCATCTCGCCAATCATCATTGCGTTCACCACCATCGCCTACTTGCTCATTTATGTTGCATACCTTTACAATCTGAACTACGTTCTCGATCGCAATGTTGACAATAGAGGCCGCAACTACCCATTGGCTCTGTTCGAAGTGTTTGTTGGCTTGTACCTTGCCGAGCTCTGTTTAATTGCCCTCTTCGTGATGCCAAAGAACTGGGCGTGCGTGGTTCTGGAGGCGGTCATGCTGGCAGCTACCGTTGCTGCCCATCTTTACTGCAGATGGAAGTTTGAGCCTCTTCTCGACACCGTGCCTGTCGGTGCCATGAAGGAGGCCAACGGAGGCATTGCCGGTGCTTATCCAATGAGTGACCAAGGTCTGCGTCAGATCCAGGAAGAAGGCCAGAACTACTTTGTTGCTGACGGCTCTGAATCTTCCAAGTTCTCGGAGTACGGCGAAGGTGCTAAGCGGAACTCATTGGCTAGCGACAGCCATACTGCTGCTACCGACCTGGAAAAGATCGGAACCCTGGACAACGAGGAGAGGCCGTTCACCCAGGCCAACGTTACCGAAGAACAGGTCAACAAATTCGATGCCAGACGTTACGCTAGTCCGTCTTTCGTGAAGGGATACGTGAACAGATACTTCAAGCCAAGAACTTACTTGAGCTTCAACTACGTCAGGTCTATACTCCCTGCTTCGTGGCAGGATCCGGTTCCTGATCAGGGTCAGACATTCAAAGATCCAGCTGCCTCGGTGGACGAGCCATACTTGTGGATCGCACGTGACAGCCAGGGCCTGAGCAGAAGCTTTGTGGAGCGCTGCCAAGGAAAGCTGCTGATCAGCGACGAGAACGCCGTTGTGGAGGATAACGGAAAGAATAGGTACACTGGTCCGCCACCAGACTATAAGCCTATTCATAAAGCCTGATGACGCCACAGTTAACTTCTTTTGTGTTGCCGAGATTTAATGTTCCTAATTTCGGTGTGTGTATTAATGGTAGTGAATCAAAGTTGATTTTACTTTCTGCTGGTCTGAGGTGTAGTCTCGTCATCTTGAGGTGGTTGTTCGAGAAAAAGACAAGTTGTAAAATTTCGACACTAAGAATGACTTACTCTGTGAGACAAATTGGTGCTGCCAACACCTTGGACTACAAGGTGTACCTCGAGAAGGACGGAAAGCCAATCTCTCCGTTCCACGACATCCCCCTGTATGCTGACGAGAGCAAGCAAATTCTGAACATGGTTGTTGAGGTTCCAAGATGGACCAACGCCAAACTCGAAATTTCCAAGGAGCAGAAGCTTAACCCAATCATTCAGGACACCAAGAAAGGCAAATTGAGATTTGTCAGAAACTGTTTCCCTCACCACGGTTACATCCACAACTACGGCGCCTTTCCACAAACCTGGGAAGACCCTACTGTGGTCCACCCAGAAACCAGAGCCGCTGGTGACAACGATCCTCTGGACGTTTGCGAGATCGGCGAGGCTGTGTCGTACCCTGGTCAAGTCAAGCAGGTGAAGGTTTTGGGTGTGATGGCTCTGCTTGACGAGGGTGAGACCGACTGGAAGGTGATTGTCATCGACGTCAACGACCCATTGGCTCCTAAACTGAACGACATCGAGGACGTCGAAAAGCACCTGCCAGGTCTGTTGAGAGCCACCAACGAGTGGTTCAGAATCTACAAGATCCCTGACGGAAAGCCAGAGAACCAGTTTGCTTTCTCCGGCGAGTGCAAGAACAAGAAGTACGCCGAGGAGGTCATTGCCGAGTGCAACAACGCCTGGAAGAAGCTGATTGCTGGCGAGAGCACTGTTAAGGACATCGAGCTCACCAACACCACCTTGAGCAACAGTGCTACCACCGCAGACGCTGGTATCCCTGCTGCCGATCCTAAGCCGGCTGCTCCTGTCGACAAGTCTATTGATAAGTGGTTCTTCATCTCTGGTTAGTTACATAATCACTCTATATAGTTGGCAGTGGCAATGAAATGCCTAATTTTGTCGAGATCCTTCACCCCGTCCGTTTCCACTCCGCCGCTCACGTCCACCCCCAGACATCCTTGCACCGACAACGCCTGGCGCACGTTTTCCGGTCTGAGACCGCCTGCCAGCAGGTAAACGCCGTGGTATTGCCTATTGAACTCTTCTGCGTCGTCCCAGTTGATGACCTTGCCTTCGCCTCCGAGCTCCGAGTCCAGCAGGGGAAGTATATGTAGATGCGTTTTGGTGGCCTCTGCTATGTTGGGCTTGTTTAGCACGTATCTGGCAATCACGGGCAGAGTAAGGTGGTTGATGTACAGCGAAAAATCCTCCGACCCGTGTAGTTGCACAAAATCCAGCTCCAGGTCCCGCGACAGCTTCACAACGTCGTCCAGGGGCTGGTTTCTAAACACCCCGACCAAGTACGGCCCGTTTTCGGTGATCAGCCGCGCACAGTACCGAAACCACTCGGGTCCCTCCAAATGTGATTTTCGCAGATGCTCAAGGAGCTTTTTGGGGTCCACAAACTCACGCCCTAGCGATCGCCGTCTCGCCTCGCACAGCTTGCTTATCTGTCTCGCCTGCTCAGGGTCGATGGTTCTTGCTCTATTTGGCACAAGAATCACTCCCAGCAAATGCGCTCCGCTGCTGACTGCGACTTCAGCCTCGGTGAGAGATCTGAGTCCGCAGATCTTGACTACCTGACTCATGAGATTAATTTTGTAGTTCAGGCTGTGTCGAAATATTCACTGAAAATTGCACAGCCGAGTAAGTTCTCTTGCAATGCCACCACCAATTCCACCACGGGACTACCAAAGACGGCAAACAGCGGTGCAAGAGGGTCAAATGGCGTCCGGAAACCTGTTTGGCCCCATTTCGTGCGACCCCCCAGCCGTCCCTGCCGGATCTGTCCATCCAGTCCCGCTCCCCAGCTTCTACAAACAGGACAAGCCAATCCAGACAAATAACTTCTATGGCAACCTGCTGGTTGGCGAGCAGACGCTTCCGGTGTGGACACATCCATACAGTGTGTGGTACAGCAAGGAACCGGACTTTATTGGGCTCGGAATTTCGCACACGGCCAACTCCCAGAAAGTGTTTGGCGACGACCCGAACGCCAACCCTGTCAAGTATTTCTTCAATCCGGTTGGCATATGTTCTTTGATGTTAACCTCACAGCAATTCCAGCATGGCCACCAGCTGCTGGTTGGCGAATGCGAGCGTTTTAGCTGCGGTGTCAAGTTCAGCTGCCCCAACGGAAGCATGACGACCAAGCTGGTTCAGGGAATGGGCTTTGTGACGGCAGTTTACGAGAATATCACCCCTATGGTCAAGAGCAAGGTGGGAATACAGAGCTTCCAGCAAAAACAGGGCTCAAGACTCAGGAAGTATGTTGCTACGCTGTTTGACCAGACCAGCTGGGTGATCTACTCCTTGGGAGACCTGCAACTGGCCGACTCGAACACAGTGGTGGGAACCGCGCCTGGCCTTGTGCAGGTCGCCAAACTCAGCGGCGACGAGCGGCCGTACGACGCCGCAGCAGGCGCCTACGTGGTTGACATGACGCTTTCGGGCAGTGTTCATGAAGTCGGAAGGTATTGTTTCGACTACAAGCTTAACGGTGACTCCGCCAGCGGAAAGACCATCCAGTGGGCTCTTCCGCACCAATACACTGCATTCGACCAATCAACCGCCTCCGAGGCCGTCAACTTGGTTCTGGACTCCACATGCAAGGGCCCGATGAAAGCCTATTTGACGAAGCAGTTTGTCATGAACGAGCAGCCGTACCCGGCGGAGTTACGATTTGAGCCATGGTCTCAGCTGCGCGGCTCTACCGGCTATTCCCAGGACAGGCTGAACCGCATTCGACAGATTGCGAACGAGGAAGTAGAGGCGTTTGACGTCGTCACTGCTTCCAACACAGACTCCATGTACACTGCGGGTAAAATCCTGGACAAGGGAGCGTTTATGCTGTATGTGGTGGCATTCATTCTGAAAGACGCCCAGCTCACCAGAAAACAGCTCGACAAGATGAAACACGCTTTCCATAGGTTTATTTCCAACCAGCAGCAGGCTCCATTGGTCTACGAGACCAATTGGAAGGGAGTGGTATCGACCGGTGGTCTGAACGACGGAAACTTCTATGTCGACTTTGGAAACTGTTTCTACAACGACCATCATTTCCACTACGGATACCATATCCACGCGGCTGCACTCGTGGCTCTGGCTGACAAATCGTACGGAGACGGCTCTTTCCTCAATTTCTCAAAACCGTGGATTGAAACATTGATCAGAGACGTTGCCAACCCAAGCATCGAGGACCGCTACTTCCCCGTGTTTCGCTGTTTTGACTTCTTCAACGGCCACAGCTTTGCCAACGGTCTATTTGCTCACGGAGATGGAAAAGACGAAGAAAGTAGCAGCGAAGACTACCACTGCTACTACGGGATAAAACTCTGGGGTCTGGTTACCGGAAACAGCCAGCTGGACAAACTGGCGTCGCTTATATTGGCAATTGAGAAAAGAGCCATGAACATGTACATGCTGTACAGGTCGGACAATACTATTATTCCTCCGAATTTCAAGGCCAACAAAGTCTCAGGTATACTGTTTGAGAACAAGATCGACCATGCCACGTACTTTGGATTGAACAAGGAGTACATCCACGGCATCCACATGCTCCCAATCACTCCAGTCTCTTCTTATATCCGGGATCCGCAATTTGTCCAGGAAGAATGGAATGAGCAGCTGGGCTCTGTGGTTGGTAGGCTTGACGACGGATGGAAGGGCATTCTGATGCTTAACATGGCATTGTTCGACCCGAAGTCGTCCTACGAGTTCTTTGCAGCCCAGAGCTTCCAGTACAAGTGGCTCGACAATGGAATGTCCCGCCTTTGGGCTGTTGCTTTCAGTGCTGGCATCGGAGGTTGAGCAAGTGTTTTTGATAAGCATTTACATAAGATAAAAAAAATATCAGATCCAAGGGCGATTTTTTTTCGCCGTTTAAGGTATCAGGGATCACCAGCTACTCAAGCTCAAAAAGTGTTCTTGCGCAATTGACGTTCATAAGGTGACTAGTTGCTAGCTCTGGACTTACTCTGTTTTTTCTGCTCATCAATTGCTCGATACCACAAAGTATAGCTTGCAAAATGGCAGACTATAGTAAAATAAGGAGTTATTTGATGAACTCTCCTCGTGCAAGTTCTCCCCTTTCACGATCTGTGTCAGCATCCAACATGACTCGCGTGAACTCCTCTCTGCACCACGTGTTTCCTGACAGCCGGAAGAATGCAAGCGTTTCAGGACTTTCCAAGCCGTACGAGACATCTGAGGAGACAGAAACACTCATTAGTTATGGTCTGGACGTTCCTTACGACGACGACGAGACCATGAGGCTTCAGTTGGATGAAAACTCGCCTTTCTTTGCTACTAGAGTTGAGAAAGATCTCAACCCAAAAAAGCTGCTCCCATACAAGACAGAAAGCATTAGAGATCAGTATCAATATCTGAGCCACATTGTGAAGCATTTGTACATTGCCATTGAGAGCGAAGATCTCAAGGGAAATCTTAGCATCAGTGTCTCCGATCTTGAGAAAGCAAAATCGGTATTACTTAGCCAAAGCACCAACGATGAGGCGACGGAGCACGAAGAAGAATGCTATGAGACTTTGAACCAAACTGAAAGCGAGCGCGAAGATGCAGAGAGCGATGAAGATGAGTTTTACGAGGATTACGATGAAAGCTATCCTTCTGACGCGGAAGGCGAACAGTTCGCATCAACTCCGGTGCCGAATGTGCACATCAAATCTGCGGCTATTATCAGCCTCAAGCATTGGACAAAAGAATTGAAAAACCTACTGAGGATGGGCCTTGTAATTCCTGTGGCTCTCAACACTGCCCTGGTCAAGGTTTTCTACGCCGTGATTCTTTCTCGTGGACAGGAGATCAACATACCGTTTTATGTGAATGTTGTTTTTCTTCTACTGAAAGAGAAAGATGTTCTGTACGAAAGGGGTCTCCGCCTGGATTGGAAACCGTTATATGAGGAACTCAACAGTATCATGCCTGATGCAAGTGGCTCGTCTCATTTTAGTGACGACCGCAGGTTTGGTCACTTGGTCAAGTTTGCCGGTAAGGTCAACATTTTCTTCGACGAGGATAGCGTCCCTCAGATCATGGAGAAGATCATGTCGAGGTACAATAACCAGTCAGTTTCCATTTCGTTTGTTCAAATGGCGGTACTAGTGCCAATTGTGCTCAAGAAGCCTGTCCTCAAAGGGGGGTCTGTCGTCTACGACGAAAGGGATATAAGACACTACTTGCCGTTTTTCTTTTCGTGTTGGACATCTCAACGTCTCACTCCAGAAATTACCTCTCTGTTGAATGTTATTGCCAATATATCAGACAAGGTGTTAAAGGTTCAATCTAGCGACCCCAGTCTCGTTGTCATGGGAAAGTATGGTATATTCACCGAGGAACAATTTAAGTTCATCATGAACCAATTGTTATTAACCTCCAGATCATTTCGAAAAGATGAAAGGAATTCACAGTACATTAAGCTCTTGATAGAGATGATCATCAACTCTATGACCTCCAAACATGCGCTCGAAAAGGATGGTATCATGGACTTGCTCAAAACATTTTGGGGAGCTCTGCATACTTTGGTGCACCCCTCAAACTCGGGTGGATGGTCCGTCCTTTTGTCCCAGGCTGTCAAGAGAATGGTCGTTGTGTACCACATCCGACTGCTGGAGGAAAATGACGACAAATCGCTCAGATACTCATACTTGGACGACTATTCTAGACTTCCAACGGATGTTAAACTCTCGCCTCAGATTACGGAGCAATTTATCGACATGCTCTTGCCACTAATACACTTTGGAGTCCAATCGAAGTCTGTTTCGCAAAGAAAGAGATATATTACTGCTTTGGAAATCCTAGCCTTCATCAACCCAAAGAAAATCCTGGACGACGTTCTACTGGACATTTATAGCTCTTTTGAGTCTGTCAATTCTACACACAGGATCAATGTGGTTCTTCATGAGCTGACAGTTTTGGTAAGGTACATGGCTCAATTACAAGTTTACCGTGTCCACATCCCAAGACTTTTATCCATGCTGGTTCCTGGTATCGACTCCAATGACCCGGAGAAAACAATCCTCACTTTGGAATTTATTAAATCCGTTGCTGCTGTTGTGCCCCTCTCGGATATGAGTCAGGGTCAAGGCGACGGAGGGCTTGTGGCACTAGATTTCACAACGCAGCACCTGGCATATTTGGAGGCAAAGTACTACAGAGGTGCACCACGCCAACTATATTATGGTGAAGATATCCCTGACCATTTTGTTTTTGATCCTGACATTGAGCTGGAAGCTCTCAAATCGAGCTCATCCTCATTTGGAGATTTTATCAGACAGTTTGCTGAGAAATGTTACAAGTATCTGGAGTTTTCACCCAGTCTGGAGGATGATGGACAAGTGGAAACGCGCGCAAGTGTTTACATCTCACAAACTTTTGATTCATTGGTCGAGTCACTGTCTGACGAGATGTACAATATTCTAGCCGACTCTTTCTACGAATATATCAGCAACAATGTTCAGCATGCGGTTGCCATCGTATTTTTCAATATCATTGAACTCATCATCAGAAGAGATCCAAGGAATCAGTTTCCAAGATTCTATCAGTTCTTGGTGGAGCACGTGAATGAGGAAATTGACCACGGTGCTGGTGCCACACGTACGCAGGAAATACTCGCCAAGGATGCTCGGCTGACATGGTATCTTAAACTCCTTTCTGGCTCTCTGCTTGGTGCCAACGGGCTCAACGAAGAAACCTTCAACGAGATGAGGGATCTGATCTCCAACAGACTCATTAAACTTAGAGGCGAGGCCGCGTTTGCTGCTACTACAATTCCTGAGTCAATCCTCGCAGGCACCACATTGACAAGACTTTTGGAACGCAGGCTAATTCCTCAGTCTTGGATTGACAAGAATGGGCCTGTAGATGATCGCTGCTGGGGAGGTTTCCAATTCGAAAAGTCGAGATTCGATTTGGAGCACCTCGACTTTTCCTGGTATGTTCCTTCACCGAAAAGCGTAGATCTGGCTGTTGAGTTTTTCGACTTCACAACTTCCTTGGCTGTTACTGAGATTGATCAATTTGTTCAAGCGTTCAATGCGGACGAGAAAATCTCACTCGCTGTTTCTGACAGGATTGAGTTTAACGTCAACTTGTTAGAAAGCTGTCTTGCTGGCATATGCACTTTGTTCGACCCAAACTTCAGTATGGACTCTTTCAGCGCCAACAAACTGATGTTCAATGGTCTTTCATCTAGTGCTCTTTCATCCTCGGCCTCACTGGTATCATTGTCTAATGAGAAGCCTGACGTCGACATGGAGAATTCTCCAGAACCAATGGAGCTAGGCAGGGATGTTACGGGTGATTTGATGAAAGAGACACTGGATGGTGATATGGACCACGAGTCACATGAAGAAGCTTTGGAGGATACAGATGGCGAGTATCGCTTGAGATCAGATATGGAGCCTAACAGTCCTCCAACAGAGTCTGAGTCTCCAAGCGGACTTGTAACCCCTGCTGCAGTGTCTGATCCTGATTGCCTAGCTGGCTATCTTACTGAAAGACCTCCGGTGCTCTACAGTTTTGGCTACCACTATGAAGGACGCGATCAGCTCACAAATCATTGTGACCCGACATACATGAAGCTGCATCGTGCCCGTGAAAGAATCGGTAAAAGCTTACATGGACTGGTCAAATGCTTAATGCAGCAAGACGGTGCTGTTGAACTTTGTCAGCAGGTTGTCCATTGTATCAAATGTTGGCTAGAAAACTGCGGTAATTTTGGATCCAAGAACCCTATTTTTATTGACCACATCCATTTAGTGGACCTCCTGAGCATTCCGCATGTGAACTCGCCGTACACTAGAACGGTCATTGGTGCTCGTCTGGCTATTTACCATTGCAACAGACTCTCGATCTCGCGCTCGTCAAGGCTACCAGGGAACACGGACAAGCTGTTGATCAAGGATCTTGTTTCCCTGGCTGCTAGCAGGTACAACGAAACTGCACAGAATGCTACCATGGTTCTAGGTTCCGCACTCAACAAGATTTTGAACTGTACAAATCTCGTTTATGGTATCTTCAAAGAGTGGGAAGTGGCTTTGCTGAATGAAGACAGAGAGAGGCTCAAGAATGTGATGAGGTTTTTCCTGGTTAAGAAGTTCAAAGGGTTTGCCGAAAGAAGCCTACACAATTTCGGAAAGTATGAAGATCTTCTGGCTCGTTCTTTGGAAGTCAATGACTCAGAGGTCAACTCGCTGGCAATGAAGCTGTATGGTTCCATGAAAGACCATATTTTGGTCCCAAGTGTTGTCTGCATGATCGATCATAGCCTGGTTGATTCCATAAAACCGGCCTCGTCAACAGTTTCACTTCAGGTTAAAGCTTTAAAGTGTGCCAAGGATCGCAAGAGACATTTGATTATGGACCGTCTTATACGTTTAGAGCTCTCCGTGCTTAAGCGTTCTCAAGCGGATCTCCATTGGAAATTTAGACTCAAGGTCTTAGAGTTGTTAGCTGACGTGCAGTCCAACCTTGAAATACCTTTGGACAGTGAGATCCTTGTTCTTCTTGGGAAGTCGATCAACGGAGTTCATCCAGAGATCACCGAAGACTGCGTTCTCTGGCTATCTTCTATTCTCGATGCAACACGAACAAGGGCTGCCATAAATTATGACTTAAAACAGTTTTTCTCTCCCTCATTCCGTTTGGCCAACGTGTGCGCAATTTCCGATGTTATTGGCATCGACCAGCCAGATGAGTTTTTCAAGGAAATGTCAAATTTCGCAAATCCACGGTTCTTCATCGATAACAAGCTATGGATATCCACTTTGTGCTGGAACGATGAGATGGAGGTTGTCAAAAATGAATCTGTCGAATCGCTGAACCTTACATCACAAGACTCTGAGACAATCAAAGCCTTTGGCCGGCTGGTCACTAAACAATGGATCCTGGAAATAGTGAAGTTGCACATGGATGAAGGAGAAGCTAACGCAGAGTTTCAGCCCGATCTGGTTTACTTCTTCTACTTGATTATCCTCATCTCTTCGTATGGCTACACTCCCTACATGAAATACTCAGAATGGCTTGAAATTTGTGATGAGATCTACAACAAAGAGGAGAAACAATCTCATGTGGCACTAAGTGAAGTGTATTGTTCTCTGCTGCTAGCCAACAAATACAACTCTAAACACTTGGAGGAAACTGATGAGGCAATCTCTGCGAAGCTGGCTGAGATTTTCAAGACCGGCATCACTCAATCCACGCACAAAATCTGGAAAGTGTTTTGCTGGTGGCTCCCTGCTCATTTTGATTGCCGTCGGGCCCCTAAAGTTGTGTCTGTCATATGCGACTTTGAGGTTCCTCTATCGGGTGACACTTCCCCCTTCAATATTTCGTCCAGAATCGGATTCCTCAAGTCGTACATGTCTTCAGCGTTGAACCGCTACCACGACTTTGATGGAGTCACAAGGAGGTTTTTCGGCTCGCTATCGCACCCATACCAGATTGTATCTGAAAGATCTGCTGCTATCCTTTTTGATGCATTATCATACACTTCCATTAAACTGTTCAGCAATAAAGAAAGACTGCTCGAAGCTTCTCACGAGAATCCGAATGGAATGGGTCTCTTACCCTTCGAGACGCCTCCTGTGTTTGCTGAGTGTCTGACTTCATATCTCAACAGGGTGAAACAATTAAGTACCACGATCAAAGGTCTTTCCACTCAGGAAATCGTGGACTCAGAGTACATGTTCCACGTTCGTGGGCTTCATACACTGCTGCTGTATATTTTGAAAACTTCTTATGGAGTTCTGCTTGTTCCATATCTCAAAGACTACATTCTGCCTCATCTTTTTGAGCTCGATACCATGAAAGATGTGTGTCAATTGGCGCATCTGAACACAAATGTGATGTATTTCTTGATTGCCTCCATCCGCTATGACGAAGAACAGACCAAGATGTTCATTGATCTAATTGTGAACGATTTTGGTTTGGAGCATCCAAACATGGTGCAAAAAGAGCACTTGCTGACAATCGTTCAGAGCTACTACACAGTTCGGTACCTGACCATCACCTCTGATCAAAGGGCTCTGCTGATTGAGAAGGTTGTCTCATTTTTGTACTCAAATCCTGTATCCGTGAAGGAACAGGCCGCGGCTGTGTTCTCTGCTATTGTGCATGGTTCCATGTCTTTCGAGATGCAACCGCTGATTGAAAGTTACATTTTCAAGTTTACAAAAATCATCAACACGCACCGTCGTGTGAAGGGTAAGAAGTTGACTTCTGACGAACTTAATCTAGTTCACGGTGCCACACTAGGTTTGGGAGCCCTACTAAACGCATTCCCATACACTTCGCCTCCTCCGAAATGGCTGCCAAATATCCTATGGCTGGTGGCAGGAAGGTGTTCTAGTTACGAGGGTGTCATCTCGAGAACCGCCAAAAGCATTCTGTCAAAGTTCAAGAAGAACCGTCAAGATACCTGGCACATTGACTCAAAATTCTTTACTGATGATCAACTGGAGGAACTCGAGGGTGTTTCGGGAAAATCGTATTATTTATAGTTCTAAAAAGAGAGATGCTGTAATCTATGCTGAAGTTGATCTTCCTCCACTTTTGGAACTGCCTCCGCCGCAATAGCCAATTTTGCCCTGCTTGATTCTAAACCTTGAAGTAATAAACAAGCCTTGCATATTTTGTTGGTAGAAAGATATCCGCACTTTTCGCAACGATTTCCGTCGTTTTGTAGTGACACGGACCCGTCCGAGCGGATCTCAGTTTCTTGGCCTTGGATAGCAGGTTTTTGAGGTCCGGGCCTTTTCTTCCTCTGCTTCAATTTGAAATGCTCTCCCGAGTAGATGATATCCAGAATGCAAGATGGCCGCACGCTTTCGAGATTTTTCATCAGCACTCTAGCAGTCCCTCTGAACGCTTCTGGCGCGTAGGTGCACTCTGTGCTGAAATAGTCGAGTTTCTTATAGTGAGCGTAGAGAACGATTTCCTTTTGGTAGCAGTATTTGAACGGTTTCGATCTCTTGATCGGCGATCCTGTGGACTTCGTCGTGATGTTTGTGGAGCTCTCCAAGCGCGCGGTATCTCCCCTAAGTAAGTTCATGAGCACTGTTTCTGCCATATCGTCTGCGTTGTGGCCCGTCACCACATGATTAATGCCAAGCTTCATTGCTCCTCTATCCAGGGCCTGTCGTCTTAGTACACCGCAGTATGTGCACGACGACTTCATTCCTGAACATGACACAATCTCATCCATCGTCCAATTGTACAAGTCTTTGTAAGAGACGATCTCTAAGGGCATTTCGTACTGCTGCTGGTTTCTCTTCACTGTTGCGAGAGAGTCGTCTCTGTATCCAACGATACCCTCATCAATGCTGAGAAGCACCAAATGAACTCTATAGTTGTATCTTTCGTTCAACGTTTTGAGTATTGAAGCCAAAACCGTGGAATCTTTTCCTCCAGAAGCCCCTATAGCCACTTTCTCTCCCGGATAGAACAGTTTTTCTTTCTCTATGGTGAGATGGATTTCTGTCTCGAAAACATGAAAAAAGCACTCTTTGCACAGTTTCTGTAAGTTTTTGGGCCGACGCATCACGGCCTTGCTGGCCTCGCAGCGCTCGCACATATTAGACGTCCTGGAGGGCATGATAAAAAATACTTGAAATTTATTTATTTTCTAGCACAGCCCAAATCAAACGTTGATTCGTAATGTTTGTCTCGACACTTAGACTTGCGATTTTCCTGTTTCTCACAACGACTCTTGCTTCCGTGCTGGAGCTGGATGCATCCAACTTCAATGACGTGGTGCTGAACTCAGACAAAAACACGCTGGTGAAGTTCTATGCCTCGTGGTGCAGTCATTGTTCCAAGCTAGAACCTGTCTGGGAGGAGTTGGCAACTGCTTACGAAAAAGAGCCAAATGTACAAATCGCTCGTATTAACGCCGACAAACACCAAAAGGTGGGCAAGCAGTATGGGATCAATGGGTACCCGACCATAAAATTGTTCAAGAAGGATGACGTTCAACATCCAATAGAGTTTGAGGGCGCAAGATCTGTGGAGTCCCTCACCAACTTCATTTCTGCCCACACCGGAGTTAACTCTCCTAGCTCTGCGCCTTCTCTAGTGGCTAAACTAAACGATTTGA
Source organism: Ogataea angusta (assembly GCF_019207475.1). Taxonomy (NCBI): domain Eukaryota; kingdom Fungi; phylum Ascomycota; class Pichiomycetes; order Pichiales; family Pichiaceae; genus Ogataea; species Ogataea angusta. Next base: position 400,948 of record NW_025065222.1, on the reverse strand, counting down.
ACATTGAGGATGTTGTTGAGGGCAAAGATGCCTTCATTGCTGTCACAGCAGACTGGTGTGGCCATTGCAAGAAACTCAAGCCAACTTGGCAGAAACTTGCAGAAATTTACCAGGGGGACAGCGATATTGTTGTCATTGGACAAGTCCAGGTCACGGATCCTGAGCCATCGGAGTGGATCAAGGATAAATTTCAGATTCGCTCGTTCCCAACCTTGCTCTACATCAAAAATGGAGACTTGCAAAATGCAGAAATTTATGAAGCTCCAAGAACTCTTTCTGAATTCGTTGAGTTTGTCAACGAGCGAGCTGGTACCACAAGAGCCGAGGATGGCGGCCTTCATCCGGATGCTGGCCTACTACACTCCTTGGACGACCTTGTGTCCAAATTTGTTGGCTCTGCAAAACAAGAGCGCGTGAAGCTAGCTAATAAAGTGACAGAAGCACTTAACGATCTCAAAAAAGAAAACAAATACGCCAAAGAAATCAGATATTACACCAAGCTCATCAACAGTCTTGTTAACGGCCCTTACGACTTCATTCCCCGCGAGATAACAAGACTGGAGAAAATGCTGAGCGAAAATCTTGCTCCTGAGGCCAGAGACTCGGCACTTTTCAGACTAAACATTTTGAGATACTTCAACAGCTGTATTACACCAAATACATATAAATAAGATCACCACGTGACAGCATACTTGCGAGCATTTCTCACCAGCTCCGGGAATACTTTTCCTTTGCCAATCGTTTCTTGTAAAATTGGCTTGACGTTAAGGGGAGTACACCGCCCAAACCACACAAATTCTCCCTCACGATTATAAATAAGCACATTGGCAGCAAACTTGTGGCCTCCCACATGATTCACAAAGATCACTGGAACTCCACCAGGTCTGTCATCTCCGGGATCTCGATATAGCTCAAGCTCACGCAGCTGGGAATCAAATTCTTTCTTCATGATAGGAGCCGTAATGCCACACTTTTTATCTCTTGTACGGTGTGAACAGAGCAGAATGTACGACTTACTGTAGTCTCTCTCAATAGTGCAACCATGCAAAGATTCTGGGAGAGGTTGTTGATTGACGAATGCACTAAGTAAATCTTTCAGGACAGTTTCACAATTTTCTATGGTGATCCCCTTGCACCACACAAAGTATGGCATGAGTAGTACGTCACATTTCTCCTGTTTGCTGTACGCCTCGAAATCATCAGGATTCAGAGCCAAGGAAGTAGTGTTGATTTTCGTGGAGATATTGAATTCCTTGGATATTACGCCATTGACGGTTTGAGAGATTTTATTCAAAACGGTGTTCGGGGCATCGAACGCATCGTGACTCCAGTCAGTTTTACCCGTCGATACCAAAAGATGCAATTCCGGAGCTTTGGCACTCTCCCAAAGTGGCGTAGAGACGGCAGCGGGCGAGAGTTTGAAACAAGAGGCAGAGTAACGGGTGTGACACTCGGAAGCATCGCAAGTTGCGGGTTCGGTTGACACAGGCACGATCTTGGAGACTGCCTCGATTGCTGCGTCGGAGCTATTGAGAAACTTCTTGAGCACAAACATTATGTCGATTTCTTCATTATCCTACTCGCCCTGTATATTTAAAAGAAAAATAATTTCTTATCGTTCTGATCTCCGGCTTTTTCGATTATGGAAAACACCGAATTCCAGCAAAAGCCACACAAAAAATATACGGGCTTAGTCTTCACAGTCCGCTGAAGAAAGGATGTCGTACTCATCCATCAATGAATTATCGTCTGCCGATTGACACGAGTCAGAAAGATCTCCGTCCACCATAACGAACTCCGGCTCCGACTCTTTTAAAGTGCTACCGGTTTCCTCCAAATGTTCCCTAGGCACGGATTTCGGATCGCTGACACCAACAAGCAAAGACAGGGCATTTCCGGAGTTAAAATCTAAGCCACCTTTTGCGACAAGTGCTTGATCCTCCCAAACTTCTAGGTTGAACGCTAGAGTGCCGTTCAAGATCGAATCAGTGCTGGAAAACAGATCACCCCAGTCTGCAGTATCGAGCATCAGATACCGAGTACTTCCATTCTTGAACACATTTGGGGTAATCATGTATGTCTTCTTGACCTCTCCAACAGATGTTCTGAGCTCTGGTCTCAAGATATCGCGCGAGAGGCGATTGGTGAGTGCCAGCTGAAAAATTCTCGAATTCTGCTTCGCGCAAGAAACCTCGATGGCTTTAGTGCCTGCGTTGTAATTCTTCATCATATTGTGATCCTCAATCAGCTGGACAAGCAGAGGGACCTTTCCATCTTCAGGAGCATCCACCATCTCTAAAAGAGAATCGAATTGGGTGCACTTGAAAGTCAGCTCTTTTAGCTTCTCGCCGTTGTTTGCTCCCAAATCCAATAGCTCGTCTGAAACGTTCTTGTCGTAAACATGAGCTGATTCAATTGATAGCAGTGGAGACATGGTGTCCATGTCCATCCTGGATAGCGTCTCATTGACTGGAATCGAACCTGATTGGCCAGCTAGGTCTATTTTCAGTAACTGATGCTGGCTCGTGTGGCCGTTGACCTCCACGTTTTTGGCCTCGCAATTTGAACATAGGTCGAAGTTTGCACACTGAGTACATTTGTACCTGGTTTCAGTAATGTGAGCGTCGCATCCGTCACAAAAAACATTTCTGTAGGCCGACTTGAATTCAGAACTCTTGGAAGGCTCATTCATCTTCAAAATGATTTTGGAAAAGTTGGTGTCCACCAAGCTTCCCAAGAACTTGAGGATGTCCAAGTTGCTCAAATTGTCGGAGATCGAGTTGCTTAGATTTTTAAGATTTCTGTTGTCGTTGCTGCTAAATAAATCCTCAATGCGTTTCAGGATTTTCTGGACCTCTGCAGTGTAATCAATACCTTCTTTTTCCTCAGTAGCGGCGGACTTGATGAACACGTTCAGTTTCAGGTGGCTCTTCACAGTCAGGCTCCTCTTCAAACTGGAAAAATCTTCAACGGAGGCAAGTTCCACATAACGGCCTGATTTCTTACTCTTCCTTTGCAGCTGAATGTTCTCTGTAGAACAAGAGGCTAATGTGCTCTTCAGTTGAGGTGCCGTTGCGTGAGTGCAGATTTCTCTAATGATCTGTTCCTTGGACAGCAATTTGTTTCTGTCAGTGGTAAAAACGAGCTTCCGTGATATACCATCACCGATAATTGTCGCCTTGACGGCAATGTTGATACCTGAAAACAGCCCGTTATTCATATTAGAACCCATAAAACACCGATCCCAAGTCCCTATCCAAGCCTATTCCGTCAAACCGAGCCCTAATTATCACGTCAACCCAAAAGCTTAAAAACCTTGCTATCCCTTAATTATTTGCCTCTTTTGATAAGATTAATAAAATTCCCACCCCGCCGTCGACTGGCTTGTCGACCGTTGCGTGTCTGCGTAGATTCTAAAAAAAGATCTGTTTTTTGATCCAAACAAAAAAAATAAGTGTCTCTTTAGAACGATTTTCGCAGTCTAAAGTCGATCGCTACAAACATGATTTGGTTATCGTTCTTAACGTATCTCCTCTTGAGCTCCGTAAAAGGACTCGATCTGGACACCACTTCACAGGATTCTGTTTGTGATGCAGCCACTTTGATCATGGATGGTATTATGGATTACTACGAAGGAATCCGCTACGGAGGAACCGTGGGTATGTTCCAAGCTCCTTACTATTGGTGGCTTGCTGGAGAAGTTTTTGGTGGTATGATTGACACATGGTACTTTTGCGAAAATGATACTTACGAGACCATCATCTACGACGCCTTACTAGCCCAAATTGGTGCTGATAAAGATTACATGCCTTCAAATCAGACTGCAACTGAAGGTAACGACGATCAAGCATTCTGGGGACTCGCGGCTCTCCAGGCTGCTGAGAGAAACTTCACCAACCCTTCTGGAGAATATGAGGACGTTTCTTGGATGGGACTGGCCCAAGCAGTGTACAACACCATGTGGGCCAGATGGGATACCAGTAACTGTGGTGGAGGTTTAAGATGGCAAATTTTCACATGGAACACAGGTTACGATTACAAGAACTCTGTGTCCAATGCTGGTCTGTTCAACATCGCTGCGAGAATAGCCAGATACACGTCCAACGATACTTATGCCGACACGGCAGAGACCGTTTACAATTGGCTCAGAGATGTGAATTTCATCACCTTGAACGGAGATGGCTACCAAGTGTACGATGGAGCAAAAATTGGAACCGATAACTGTTCTACCCTGTCCAAATCGGAGTGGACCTATAACTATGGTATGTTGATTGGTGGCTGTGCGTACATGTACAATTATACTGAGGACGAAACCTGGTTGACTGAAGTTGGAAGATTTTACGAAGGGATCTCGGCAACTTTCCTCAACAATTCGATCATTTATGAGCGCCAATGTCAAGAATCAGGAACTTGCAACAATGACCAAAGATCGTTCAAGTCGGTGTTCAGTCGTATGCTTGGAGTAACGGCCAAGCTGGTTCCTGATTACCATGACAAGATCATGGACATTATCACTGCCTCTGCTAAAGGAGCAGCTGAGTCCTGTAGCGGAGGAAGTGATGGACACACATGTGGTATGAATTGGGCGTACGGAGGATGGGACGGTTGGTACGGTCTCGGTGAACAAATCTCTGCCCTCGAAGTGATGCAAAATCTGCTCATAGATGAGCACGACGCTCCATATTCTTACTACGGCGGACACCGTACGAACGACACAAGCTCTGCCAGTGGAGGTGGTTCGTCGTCCATAGACAACGAGGCGGGTACCAGTGCTGATGATGACTCTTTGAATGCCAACTCCATGAGTATCAAATCGAAGGATCGTGTTGGGGCCGGAATTATTACAGGAATTGTTTTGGCCATTTTGATTGCGCTCACTGTTTGGATGCTTGTGTGAACCTCAACACTTTTCCAATATCCAAAAGGGAAGAAACAACATAAAACTTCTGATCGATTTGTCGCACCGTTTCGGTTTCACCAAGAAGGCCAGATGTATGGTCTCTGTCGATCAAGATAGAGCCCATGCCGGCTTCAAGTGCACACTTCACATCATTGTCCACGTCTTCGCCAACATGCCACGCTTCATCAACATTTGTAGGATTTCTTCTTTGTACGTGTTCCAATATTAGTTTGAAAAATCTGCTGTTAGGCTTGGATACCCCTAGATCGTAACTAAGGAAGATATCCTCTGGTTTGAGAAAATTACCGAGCTCGAACTCGTCAATGATCAGTCGCACGATTCTCCGATCTGCATTAGAGGCAATACATGTTTTAACTTTCGAGTTCTTGATTGAGTTTAGAAAAGGCTGGACGTCGTCAAATACTTTGTAGGCTTCCCGCGTCTCAAAATGTCTGATTATCTCGTTGATAAAGCCGTAGTCGCCCCCATAAAGCGTAGATAAGACATGATGCCAAAAATTGTCTATCGGCATATCTACTGCTTTGCCATAGTTTGGATATTTCTGCCACACGCTCCTGAATGCGCTTTTAAACTTTTGCTTAAATTCCCCAGGGTCCACGACTGCGTCTGTGTTGTTTGCGCCTGCAATACGATTGTAAGCTATGGCAATTTGCTCCCGAGGTGTATACAAGGTATCATAAGCGTCCAGTGTCAACAAAGAACACCGCGGTAGCCTGAACTTAGTGGCGGTTTTCATTGCGTTCTAATATACAGATAATAATCTATGAATTTTTAGTAGCCTTTGCGTCTGCGTCTCTTTCTTGCGATGCGATTCTTAAATTTCTGTTCGCAGTCAGGACTGCAAAACCAACGTTTATCACCAGGATCTGCGTATAATCCAACACATTTGTAGTGAAACCACTCTATCGGGCACGACGAGTTGTCGCATGCAATCATTTTACCCATACTCGGGCCACGGCATATGCAATATTGCTCGTGAGGCGGTGTTTCGGGGGCTGGCAATGGGGTTGGTGCAACTGGCGACTCTGATCCCAGCTTGATAGAAATGCGAGTGGGCTTCTCATTATTCGCGATCTTCTCATTCCTTTCCTTTCTCTCTTTTATTGTCTTCCTGACCCTACTATCTCCAGCGCTTAGGACTATTTCTTGCTTCTGGGCCAGAGGATCCTCATCGTCAGCATCAGAATCATCGTGAACGGTAGAGACGAAATTGCGTTTGAAGTGAGTAAAGTCTTCCCAGGTTCGCGTGTTTTGTTGGTTTCTCGAATCCTTGAGAATGTCCATGAGGTGGAGTTCGTTGGAGGATAACTTCTGATGGTGGGCCAAGATCTGTGACAGCTGTTCGGCCTCAGCAACAAGTTCCCTGGAGTTGCGTATAAGTAGACCTCTCAAGTGCGCGATTTCTCGCAATGTCTCTACTTTTGTGATCTTGCCTGGTCTTTGATCCCTTAAAAGTGAGTCCAGTTTACTTCGTATTTCCTCGTTCTTCAAGCTCAAAGATTGCGTGATCCACAATGATCGCACTATATCACACGGCAAGTGGTCCAGAAAAGAAATAAATGCATTATTGGCGTTGACGACAGTGCTGACATTTACATCAGCAGTCATGGTCCCTTATGTTTTTTTCCTCGGAAAAATTATTGTACATATGCCTCCTTACACCATGTAGCAAAGGTGGCAGGTTTAACTGATGAGCAGAATGCTGCCTATTGCCATTCACTTCTTGTCGATCACCATGTCTTTGCAATTGGACAAGATGCTCACAATTGTGGCCTGAAAGCTTTGTAGTGGTGCAGTCTACGCAAAAAGGTACTTCGTTTCCGCGATAACCTACTTGAAATATCGACGCTGGTCAAGATAGTCAGTTTAGATAGATATACATAGGTTATAGACAATCAAGAACCAAAGCTCTTCAGAACGGACAATCTCATTAGTCTATAATTTTGAATGCTGACGTTTATTTCTTTGGTGGATGGAAGGTGATCTTTCTGTGCTTGATTGGAGCCCACTTGAACTTCTTCACCCAGATGGACAGGAAGTAGAGGGAGGTGACAATGATTAGTGCCTTGACACCAAGTCTCTTCCTCTCATCGTGTTCAGGCTCAGCGGCCCAGTTCAAGAATGTGGTAACATCCTTGGCCATCTGCGAAGTGGTAGCTGGAGTGCCGTCCTCGTACTCAACAAGGTCATCGAATAAAACTCTACCCATGGCAATAGAACCACCTGGGAAGTATGGGTTGTAGTTAGAACCTGGAGGAAGCTGGACGCCGGCTGGTGGCTCATCTGGGTAACCAGTCAACAGCGAGAAAATGTAATCACAACCACCATGTCTGGCCTTGACAATCAGCGAGAGATCAGGAGGCAGGGCACCCTGGTTGGCAGCTCTGGCAGCCTGTTCATTGGCATAAGGACCCGGAATGTAGTCGGCAAGCTTACCTGGTCTCTTTCTTGGGTTACCTTGGTCATCTGGTTCATCGTCGTATTCGAACTCTTCGGCCATGGCTCTGACTTCGTTCTGAGTGTGCGAAACACCAACAAGCGTTCTCCAAGCAACTCTGTCCAAGGAATGGCATGCTGCACAAACCTCTCTGTAAACTTGGAACCCTCTTCTAATGGAGGCATGGTCAAACGTATCGAACATACCGCCGTGAGACCATCCGTATTCTGGAGCGTGCAAACCGTGCTCGGCAGCAGTCATGGCCTGAGCAGTTTGGGAATCCTGGTAAAGAACATATCCAGAAGCGAGACCGACCGTAGCAATGACACCCTGCACTACTCTCTTGGTGCTGGAAGACACCGGAGTCTTTGCGGTAGAGAAGGCTCTGAGTCTCAATGGTCGCCTCAACGAAGATCCAAGTTGGGAATACATCTTAAAGCTCTATCAAGTGTCTGAATGACAAAAGATATTTTGCAAAAAAGTTTGAGGTTTCCGGCCAACCACCGCTCAGGAATTTTCTCACCACGGCCACTCTCGCACCAAGGCCAGTAAACAATTGTGCACCTACCAAGTCGAAAAAATTTTAAATAGCCAATAGAAGCCGGTATAAAAGTCAAGCTGTATGCGACCCGTTAGGTTGGCAGCTGGTGCAGGGGTGCGTACCTAGGTTTTAGAAAAAAAAATACCTAGTGCCCGCTCCCTCGTCTGTCTGGTGCAGAGATGCTGCGACGCGTTTAACGCGAAATCTTAACGTTTTATTTTCAGTCTTCTCATGACAAATACCGAAGAGCAGGCGTACCTTGATCTGTGCCAGCGCATCATCAGCGAAGGAGAGCACCGTCCGGATCGTACTGGAACAGGTACTTACTCTGTGTTTGCTCCTCCGCAGCTGCGTTTTTCACTGAAAGACAATAAATTTCCCCTATTGACAACCAAAAAGGTGTTTTTCAAAGGTATTCTTCACGAACTCCTCTGGTTTATTGCTGGTGAGACAGATGCCAAGAAATTGACTGAGAAAGGTGTCAAAATATGGGAAGGAAATGGATCTAGAGAGTATCTTGACTCGCTCGGCCTGACACACAGACGGGAAGGAGATCTCGGTCCAGTTTACGGCTTCCAATGGAGACATTTCGGTGCGGAATATGTCGACTGCGACACTGACTACACAGGCAAAGGCTACGATCAGCTAGCAAAAATCATCGATACTCTCAGAACCAACCCTTACGATAGACGAATCATTCTGAGCGCATGGAATCCTCCGGCTTTCAAAGACATGGCCCTGCCACCATGCCATGTTTTCTGCCAATTTTATGTTAGTTTTCCCAAGGATGCCAAACCGCAGCTTAGCTGCATAATGTACCAGCGGTCCTGTGACATGGGCCTTGGCGTGCCCTTTAATATAGCCTCCTATGCTCTTTTGACGCATATGATTGCACACGTCGTGGATATGGAGCCGGGCGAGTTCATTCACACCATGGGCGACTCGCACGTTTATTGCGATCACGTCGATGCCCTCAAGGAGCAGCTCAAGCGGACTCCACGTGAATTTCCAACGCTGAAAATCAATAGAAAAGTCGCCTCCATCGATGATTTCAGATTTGAAGACTTTGATGTGGAAGACTACAATCCATATGGGCCAATCAGGATGCAGATGAGTGTGTAGCGCATTAATTAATTTCTTCTATACCTCTAGCTGTGCGACGGAAATGCATGCTTTTTCTACGCTGTCGATTCAAATTCTCCTGGTCGGCATTAACAGTGGTCTCCATGAACTCGAAAACCGAATCTGTTGGAGTTTCGTCCCGATTCAGTGGTTGAGCGGGAACATTCGAATCCATTTGCGACAATGGCTCTCTTTGCGTTTTGCGGCTTCTTCTGACTCCTATGATGGTGGCACGCCGTGATTTGATGTCTGAGGATTCTCCGATAATAGATTTCCTTCGTAGCTTGCGAATTGAGTGGTGAGGCGAAAAGGACTTGCGCTTGTCTGCACGAGTAGGCATAGAGAGTGGGTCGACGTTGTCTTGGAAAACAACTGGGCGTTTTGGTTTCAAGAGTTGTTCTGGAGACGAGCTCTGAACCTCGATGGCTTTCGATTCTTTTCCTTTCGATTGTGGTGGTGTTGCCAAAAGCTCTGGAGAGACATTAGGGTCTAAGTTTGGACGGTATGACATCTCTTCATGCGGAACTTCTTGGACATCTGCAGGTTCGGACGTTTTTTGAGCGATCTCATTTTGCGCAACTTGGTCGGCTTCCACAGTAGCTGGTGTGCAAAGGTCATTAACTACTGGACGCTCAGGTTCAGGAGTTGGGATCACGACAGGCGTTTGCGGATCGACGGTTTCTGCTCGTATCGAAAGGCTTCTTCTCCTTCGTTTCCAACGTTCTGTGTTTTGCTGTTCTCGATTTCTAATTTCCTGTATCTTTGCTTCTTTCAATTCTCTTAGTCGGCTTTCAGCTATGGTTTCACTGACAGATAATTCGCGGCGCATTCGATTGATCTGTGAAAGTATGCCTTCAAACTTTTCTATGACGTCTATTTCCAGCGAGTCCAGATTCTTCCCAAAATTATCCCTTAGCTTAACCTCAGCATTTCGTAAGGAGAGGTTGTCGCTTTGTGCAGATGCCAGCTGGGCCTCCAAATTACTGATTCTCGCCATGAGTTCTGAATTCTTGGTGGCTAACACCTTATTCTGTTGAAGGAAGCGCCTTTTCACAAAATCCAGTTCAATGAAGTTGGATGAGACTTCTGGGGTTGCACGCGTTGCTGGCTTCGTATTCCCAGAAAGATCTCGGGATACTGCCGGATTATTAGCTAAACGAGCCATCTTAGCAAAACGGTTGGCGAGGTTTATTTTTTTATTTACGTTTCGTTGCAGGTCGATCGACCGTGTCGCGACCATAACACAATCAATATTTTGTAAGATGATAAGATTTAATACGCTCTATGCCCACCTGGCTCCGCAAACCACTCACTTTCTCGTAAAACAAAAAGAACATTCAAATATATACCGTTACTAGGCTCTAAACTCTAACTGACCTCGATCAACCTACCTTCGTATGGTTGCAGCTTGCCCGCGATGTTGTTAGAAATATTAGACAGGAGCAGCTTTCCTTGAGGTATTGGGTACTCGACCTCTCTATCAGTGAAGTTCAAAACAACAGCCATCTTATTTTGGCCCTTGTTGCTGGTCTTGGTGTAATAGAATACCTCCTGGTTATTGTAGTCTTGCACCTCGAAACGGCCAAAAGTCAGCGTCTCAGGATAAAGTTTTCTGGTCTTGATAGCATTTCTGTAGAAGTTTAGCACGGAGTCAGGATCGTTCTTTTGCGACGCAACATTGATGTCTTTGTAGTTGTCGTTGATTCTCATCCAAGGCTTGCCACCGAAACCACCGTACTCAGAGGAGTCCCATTGAACTGGAGTTCTGGCATTGTCTCTAGCCAGCAAATTTATGATCTTGAGCAGCTCGGCCTTCTCCTCATCTGAGTGTTCAGTCTCATTAAACGCGTTCCAGTAGTTAATGGTGTTGATATCCAAATACTCTGAGATATCCCATTTTTGTGGAACGTTAGTCATACCGATCTCTTGACCCTGGTACACAAACAGGGTGCCGGTCAGGGTTGTCTGCAACAGTGCCAGCATCTTTGCAGACCTGCTCCAAAACAGTTTGTTGGAGGTGTTTCCGAATCTTGTGACGCAGCGTGGTTGGTCGTGGTTCTCGATGAAAACAGTGGACCATGCGTCATTTAGTTCACCGGTCTCGTCATCAAAGATAAACTCCGACTGGTTGATGATGGCGTCCTTAAAGTCGGTCAGGTTGAAACCCTTGTATCTGAAACGGTCGCTTTTGTCGGATCCAACATCAACGGTGTCAAACAAAAACATCATGTTCATCTCCTTCTCTTTGGCAGACACGTACTTGAGAGCGTCCGCCTTGGAGCAGTGACCAACTTCACCCACCGTCATGGCATCATATTTAGAAGTCACTTTCTCGTACATTTCTTTGTGGAACTCGTGAATACGTGGACCAGAGTTGATAAGTGGACCAGCCGGCTGGTATTTCTCACCCGGGAAGGTGATTGGCGCATCCTCAAAAGTCTGGACTTTCGAGTAGAGGCCAGCTGTGTCGATTCTGAAACCGGAAACGCCCTTCTCGTACCAGAACTCAAGAGCTGACTTGTAAATGGCTTCGCGAGTCTCTGGGTTCTCCCAGTTCAAATCAGGCTGGGTTTCGGCAAACAGGCGAAGGTAGTATTGCTTGGTCTTTTCGTCGTAAGCCCATGCAGAACCAGAAAAGAAGGAAAGCCAGTTGTTGGTATTGTCCTTCCAAATGTACCAGTCTCTCTTTGGGTTGTCTCTGCTAGATCTAGACTCCTTGAACCAAGCGTGCTCAGACGAGGTGTGATTGATAACGAGGTCCAAAATCAATCTCATGTCTCTCTTCTTGATCTCGGCAAGCAGTCTGTCCATATCCTCCATAGTGCCAAATTGAGGGTTGATGGCATTGTAATCAGAGATATCATATCCCATATCATCCAATGGCGAAGCATAGTGAGGCGAAAGCCAAACCACATCAGTACCAAGAGACTTGATATGGTCGAGCTCGGAAGTGATTCCGTTCAAGTCTCCAATACCGTCTCCATTGGAGTCTTTGAAGGAAGCAGGCCAGACTTGGTATATAACGGCGGATTTCCACCAAGGTTCTTGAGCATCGATAGTCATAAAGAATTTATATTGTCAAGAGGGATAAGATAAAAAAATTGTGGAGGCGGAGGGTCTTTATATGGCTTGAACTAGCTAAAGACATTCTCTTCACTGTTGCGAGCGCGAAGTTCTGCACCCTCCCAGCTTCCCGAAAATAAAAAGAGGATTTCCGTTTGCGTCATGGGCTCCACCTGCTATGCACGTCCATAATCGTGATCTGATTGTTACCTGTACCCCAGGCAAGATCCTGTTTCAGCGAGCATTAAATCACGGCCTAACTGATTTGAGCGAGAATTAAATTGCGCATTTAATTCTCGCTGAAATTACTGCCAACAATTGAGTCTGGGGTACATGAATAGAAGTGACGTAATTTCCCCCACCCTCGCCAGCCACTGCGGAGTCACTTCGACCACATGGAGGCCACTAGGGAAGCTTGAGAAGCCAACATTAGAGGGTTTCAGGTAGACTTGTATAGCCCAAGTGCTTATTACGACGCTGCTAAACTCTTCAGTACACTGGTACGGCTGACTCTGTAGAACATACAAGGCTAACATGTCGCGCAAATGCACAGTGCCTGCTTTCCAGCGCGATACTCCCGAAGATATCCCTATCCGCATACACGGAACTGTAGTCCAAGTTGCCGAGGAATGTGAATGCTTGTCCAACACGCCGCTGCTCTTGTTTAGCCGGGGCTCTTCGTCTAGCTCGACCTGATCTGGCTCTGAACACTGCACGGACAGCGGCGTGCATTGCCAAGTTGTATTGATCCCTGTTGAACCTTCTTTCCAAGCCCCATTCCGACCCCGGAGAATTGCCCGATTATTATTCCCCGCAAATGCGACCTGCCAGAATCTCTCAGCCATGCGTCATAATTTAGATTTCACAAATATTTCGTGGAGCAATGGACCGCGGACGTCCTATTGTGCTGTTGGTTCAAACCTCATGCACAAAGCTGAGAATTTGCGAGAGCTTGTTTCTCCGAGGCGTGGCCAACGCAAATGCTCGCAACCAACCCAGTTCAGCTTAGTACACAGCTTCGTGGTCTTACACTAAAACCGCCTCCTCAACAACGCGGGGCTACATGCTGTGTCCAGAAATTTTCCGTGCGTAATTTGCGATGGTGCTTGCATGCTGCAATAATGCAGATGGGGTAATCAAAACGAGCACTCGCGAGCATTCATCCAAGAAAAAAAGCACCATTCTAAGCTGTTTCTGGAAGCAAACTTGGGTCGCGATCACGCGCCAAAAATGGGCCGGATTAAGAATGGGCAAGCGTCTCCCCACGTCATAGTTGTGTGGCACGAAGACTATATATAGTTGATACATTCTCGACATTCAGGTATCCACCATGACCGAGTTCGTCGAAAACATCGAGAAGCCTGAGGAAGTTGAAGTCATTCCAGACATCACAAAGAAGATAACCACCTTATCTGACAGTGATGACGGAAGCGGCGCTTTCAACGACTACATTGCCAGATTCGTGGAGATTTCGACGAATGCCCAGAATAACGAGCACCAGGAAAAACACATGTCGCTCAAGGAGGGTCTGAAAACTTTTCCGAAAGCCGCGTGTTGGTCGATTGTGCTTTCGACAGCCATCATCATGGAAGGATACGATACCATGCTGCTGAACAGCTTATACTCGATGCAATCCTTCGCGAAAAAGTACGGCCAGTACTACCCTGACATTGACGAGTACCAGGTCCCTGCCAAGTGGCAGACGTCGCTGTCCATGTCGACCTACGTCGGTGAGATTGTTGGACTGTACATTGCTGGTCTTGTTGCCGAGAAATGGGGATACAGACGTACGTTGATATGGTTTATGGCAGCTGTTGTTGGGTTAATCTTTATTCTCTTCTTTGCGGTCAACGTGCAAATGCTGCTTGCGGGCGAGCTGCTATGTGGTATTGTCTGGGGTGCGTTCCAGACTCTTACCGTGTCATACGCCTCGGAAGTGTGTCCCGTTGTCCTGAGAATCTACCTGACCACCTATGTCAACGCCTGCTGGGTTATCGGACAGTTGATTGCTGCTTGTTTGCTGAGAGGCACCATGACCCTGACCAACGAGTGGTCATACAAGATTCCTTTCGCCGTGCAGTGGATCTGGCCGGTGCCCATTATGATCGGAATCTACCTGGCTCCAGAGTCGCCCTGGTGGCTGGTCAAAAAGCATAGGGACGCAGAAGCCAAGAAAAGCATCATGAGACTGCTGAGTCCAAACAAAGAGGTGCCCGACGTTGCTCCGCTAGCCGAGGCAATGTTGAACAAAATGCAACTCACCATCAAGGAAGAGACTGCGCGCGTGTCCAACGTCTCGTACCTTGACTGCTTCAGACACGGTAACTTCAGAAGAACAAGAATTGCCGCCATGATCTGGCTCATCCAGAATATCACGGGATCGGTCTTGATGGGCTATTCGACCTACTTCTACCTCCAGGCAGGACTTGATAGTGGTATGTCTTTCACTTTCTCCATCATCCAGTATGCACTGGGTCTTATTGGAACGATTGCTTCGTGGCTGCTGTCGCAAAAAATGGGCCGCTTTGACATATACTTCCTGGGTCTCAGCATTAACACGTGCATCTTGATCATTGTCGGAGGTTTGGGCTTCGCGTCGTCGAGCAGTGCGTCTTGGGCAATTGGTTCGTTGCTCCTTGTCTTCACTTTCGTCTACGACTCATCCATCGGTCCTATTACCTACTGTATCGTTGCAGAAATCCCTTCATCGACGGTGCGTGCCAAGACAGTCGCTCTTGCTAGAAACTGGTACAACCTGTCTCAAATCCCGCTCTCCATTGTCACTCCTTACATGCTCAATCCGACCGCTTGGAACTGGAAAGCAAAAGCGGCCCTGTTATGGGCAGGTTTGTCTCTTTGCTCACTGGTTTACATCTGGTTCGAGTTCCCAGAAACAAAAGGAAGAACGTATGCTGAGCTGGATATCTTGTTCAAGAACGGCACCAGTGCCCGTAAATTCAAGTCCACTCAGGTGGAAACTTTCAACCCTGAGGAAATGTTGAAAAAAATGAATAATGAGGATATCATACAGGTTGTTGATGGTGACCTGGATGCCGGTGCGGCCACGGCTAAGGTTTAAGTGCTTTAAATGTATAGTTTCAGTTCTGCGATGTTTTTATTTTACATTTGAATATGCTCTCTCGAATATCCTATTAAAATTGTACTTGGCCTCGTTGCATTCAAGGGCTCAAAATATTTGTTTTCCTGAGCATTTTATTTTTGGGGACAATAAGATTTGGGGCGATTTCCCCACAAACTAAACACAAATAAATGTGCAATAATTTTGAGAAATATATTTTCTGGGGATAGTTTTCATGCCTGTCAGTACCGGTGCCAAAAACCATACAATTGGCCAAAAGTCCCATTTCAAAAGGCCATATACCAGGCCTTGTGATGCATGCGCACATAAAAGAGTGCGTTGCGATGTTGAGTTCAAGGTTGATCGAAGGTGCACTAATTGTCTAGTTCATGGAATTGAGTGTACAAACGTCAGAGTCAAACAGAGGTCTGGACCCAGAAAAATTCACAAAAAAACCGAACAGGCTATCAAAAGCCTCGTAGAAGGAAGTGGCGCGTTCAGCAATTTCCGATTAGCTACTCCGGCGGATTACAGATCTGATCTTATCAACCCTGCCACCTGTGAGAAGAGCTCAATTTCGCTAAGTGAGATTCGGCCATACCTCAGAATCTACAAATCCCGATACTATGCGCTCTGGCCGGTCTTGTCGGTAGATGACTGCCTGAATCTTCTCAACGAAAGCGCAGTCCACATAAACGATACGGCATTTTTCATATTGAACGCTAACAACGCGTCGTTGTATGCTCTATCATGTGCCTTGTGCGCAGTTATTGCAAGACATACCACCTTCTGGTCCCAGGAAGAGTTTGATACAATGGCTCATTTAGGGCTCAAAAGCTGCCCTCCGCCAGAAATTTATGTTAGAGAGGCAGAGAGAGCTATATACATGTTTGACCTTGACGGTATACTCACGGAAGATCAGGTGCTTACTAGCTTTTTCTTGCATATATACTTTTCATCTCTTGATGAGGACAACCTGCAGGAGCTGGTCTATCTCCGACAGGCAATCAGCTGCGCACAAATGCTTCACCTTCGAGATAGTGAGGTTTTGGGAGAATCGCCAAAAGACACCTCCCACAGATTCAAAAAAATCTACTACTTGCTTCTCATCACGGAGAGGTATGTTTCGTTCAAGAAACAACTTCCAGTGATTTTGGAGCCGACAATGCCCCTTCCAAGTTTGGAAGACGATGAAGCCCCGGATCTTTTATCTGGATTCATTGAACTTGCCCAAGTGTTCAGTGTTCCTGATTGCGCTTTCTTTAACAAGTACTCGCTCCGTGGCACGACTACTACCCTCGATCCTCTCAGCGAGAGTTTTGACCTGCTGTTCAAAAACGAGTGGATTCAAGACGTGCAAACCAAGCTCTCCAGGTCCGTCGTTCAAGTGCGCAACCAGTCTCAAAAGGTCAACATATTAATTTCACGAACATGGCTGCAATCAATTGCCTGGCTGATGGCTAAAGATCGACTTCTTCTTATGCAAACGACTGATCAAGCGAATTTCTTCGACCCGAGGTATCCTACTCATATCGCAAAAGACTTTCTGATACAGACTAAAGACATGCCGTACGAGGCATTTGAGACGAACGGTAGTGGTGTCATCGTGAAACTAAGTGAGGTCGCCAACGCCTTGCAAACCTTCATCCGATTGGCTCCTCGATCGCCCGAAACAGCTCTAGCGTTAGACGAGCTTGCATACATCCACGGAATTATCATGCGGCAGAACTCCAACAGCTCGCTAGGGCCTCTTATACACCCTATCACTGAAACTTTGGAAGCCCGTAGGTTTGGATTTTATCGAATTGGCTGGGACACTTCATGCCCAAGAATAGAGTCCGTAGATTATGAGGAAACTGCAAATGACCATGCGCCTGAAAACGTTGCCCCCATTCCCGAGAACTTAAGTCTGACACCTCTTCTGAGCGAGTTCGAGTTTCCAAGGTGAGTGAGTATTTCCTGCTCAGGCGTTCGGTGCGGTTCGCAATTAGCTACAAACATCTTCATAACAGGAAGTCATCTAATCATTAAAAGTGCTTATTTGTGTCTACTAAGGCGCTCCAGGTGTGTAGTATGGGGAAACATCAGGCTCTGGCTGTCCGAGGAAAAACGAAGTCACGCCCTTTGGTGGCGCGAGTTCATTATGCGCCGTCAGGGGATTGAATTGACCAGATGATACTCTTTCCAAAGATGCAAATAACGAGGAAGAAACATCCAGTCGGATACCGTATGTCTGCCTAGGCTGCAGACTGGCTCTTGATCCGGAGAAAGAATTGTTGAAAATGGCACTGTCTTGTCTTGTATTGCATCGTACGAGTGACCCTGAGCTTGTCAATGAAGGTTCACAACTGGAAAATTCAGAAGGAACATTGTGACCTGCTTCTTGTAAGCCATTCATTTTCCAATATTCAAGAAACTTAGATATTTTCGTGAAAAGGGCTCGAGGCAAATCTAATCCAGCTTTGTACTTCAGCACCATATCAAATACAGTAGCCATCCGTTCGTAGGCTAGCTCTGAGGTTTCCGGGTCAACATAGCTTTTAATTAGAATGTAAAGAGAGTCTGCTATCTCCAGTAGTTTCATTGATATATCGGGTCCGTTGCACCTGAAGGCATGATCAGGGAGATTCTGCAGACTGGCGAGTAGCTCATTTGCGACTTTCAAAGGAAAGCGGACACTGAAACATTCGTGTTCAACTGGAAGGTTCTCATCAAAGCTAACTAAAAAATTTGCAGACGCTATCAACCAGCCCAGAGACTGGAGCCAAGCTTTTGAAACGGTAACATTCACTTTCTGGGCACTTGTTGCAATTCGATCCATATCAATTCTAATCTGGAGCTTCTGTTGTAGCTCAAGAAGCCATAGTCTTTTCTGTTCCGTGGACCCGTTTAAGGTGAACTCCTGAAATAAGTTGGTTACCGGAATTTGGAACATGTTGTGAGTGCGCCCTGTCTCAAGCACCTTGGTATGAAGTTCGACGTAGAATTGCTTATCTGTTGCGCTGAAAATCCCACAGAGAGTGGTGAACCCGTAAAGTGAGTTTGAGGATCTTTCGAAATCTGCCTCAGGGAGTGGAATTGAAGGCTCGAGAAGAACGGGCAAATTAGTTTTGAAGCTGACATATCTTTCCGTGACGACGAGCAGGTAGTAGATTTTTTTCTGTCTATGAGCCTCAAAGGGTGAAAGATGAAGCAGTGACTGGGGTTCATGCATTCTCAAAACGTCCGCAAGAGATACGGCTTCACGGAGGTAGATAAGACCTTTGTGCTGTTGGCCAGGCGCAATAGCATAAAACTTATGTAGGAAAAAGGATGTGAGAAGGAGATCAATATTTGGCCTGCTTTTCAATCTGTACTCATATACTATTCTTCTTGCCTCTTGAGCGTATAAGCCAGCACTTTTGCGATCACTTTTGGCTGGAGTGTATGTAACAAAACTGTGATACTGTGCTATCGTTGCGCACAATGCGCAACAGAGAGCATACTCTTGAGCGTTGTCCTCGGCGATGGTAATACGAAAGTCATCCAAAACATTTGCCAGTTGAAACACCTGCTCCACATTCTCTAAGGGACTTGCTCGCGTCAACATAGAAACTGTACTTTGAATTGATACCACCGGCCAGATGTCATAGAAATTCGAATAATATATTTCGAGATAGGGAATGATTTGCTTCAATGAAAATGCGCACACATGAGCAGGTAGTCTAGACTGGATAAAAGTGCCGTAATTTGGATCCTCTGTACTCTTATTTGATCTAGTGTATTTCTTTGGACCAGATTTGTGCCTCACGCGGAGGTTAGTGCAAGGTACGTTGTGAGTGAGACAGTTCGAGCAAATCTCCCTGGGGCAAGAATCGATATCACATCTCACACGGCGGATGGCGCACGCGTCGCACGGTCTCGGGCGGTGATTTCTTTTGGTCGACGGCTGCGACATATGATATTCAGATAAGCTCGTACTTGTCTTCAACTTGGGGCTAAAAAGGAGGCGTTTCCTCGTGATATAAGCGAAGTACCGAAATTGATAATTCGCATACCAAGCTTCAATTATGGACCAGCGTGTAAGATTGATATTTACACAAAAACCCCGTTCGAGTAATAATGACCATAGCAGTGGTCTTTTATATGCACTAGGCTCCGTCGATCGACCGCATCGAAACTCCGTAAAAAAAAAAACATGGGTCGCGCGTTCTTATTATCATATGAAGATGGATTCCCTAAACGTGAAAGTGCAACAGAAACTCAAAGAACTCGAAAGCCTTCAGCAGATAAGAGACTTGACGAAACACCTGAATGTCTCACTTGAAGAGTTCGCTGGCCAAATAGAGCTTCTGGGTGAAGAAGCAGGAAGCATTGAAACCGTGACACAAAATTGGATGAGAATCATCAGAGCAGTGAGCCTGGCCTCTAACTCGTTGTCGAACTACAAGGAAGAGGACTATGAAACAGAGAGACCAATGACAGAGCGCCTTGTGAGATGCAAAATAGATGAGAGTCAAAAAATCATCACCAAAAATTAACTCAATTCGATCTATTTAACCATTGTTCTAGATTAAGCTTATTGTTCAATTCCAACAACAAATGGTTCTCCTTCAACAGATCATCACGGAGGTCTTCATCAGCTTCTAGGTAACTAATATCGTCCGGATCTATCATCAGATCTTGGACCTTAGAGGGAGGTTCCATTTTGATCGTCGATAACCCGGTCATCATTTTGAAGTACTCATCAGTATGCACGTCAGACCCATTAAAGAGCCCATCCCAATCCGTTGTCAAAAACAACCTTTTCCATACCAAGGTTTCTAGAATCTCGTGATAATGCGAATATCCACTCAGACTGCTTAGCACTCTCGATGGATTCGAGTGTTTGATAACACTCAACAACTTGAACAAGTTGGCGAAATTGTTGTGATTGAACTCATCGAATGTCACTAGTGTTAGTAACTGGACCATCTCAAACAATCCCAGCTGTTGATGCCGATCCAATTTTGTCACGATATCGCCAATTTGATTTTCAAAACGCGTAAACTTGTTATCGACCAAATATCTTGAGTCTTGTATAAATCTGTCTTTAGTTTTGGAATCAATCAGTCTCGCATAATTTGATTGAAGCTCAATCATTTGCAAGTGTATTTCTATCTCGTCCAGCAGATTGTCATGGTCCTCATTTAGCGATATTAGAGAAAGCTTGGCAATATTCAGCTCAAACTTCTTCTTTTCAATCTCCTCTGACTTTGCAGTGGAAACATATGCAATCAGCTTTTCTGCTGCCTTGAAATACTCGTCGTTTTCCACGTCGAGTATCCACGCAAATTTGTAGTTATCAATGTTTGAGTTCAGAAACTTTCGCACATAATCTGGATAACGAGAGAGGTAGTTGAGGATCAAACGAATCTTTTTGGTTCTAGCGTATAATTTAAAAAGCACTTCTGCAAAACTGTATCCGTAACGCTGAAAACACTCCTCAAACTTGAGTGTAATCAAAGCATCCCCTTCTGGAGCATGCTCTCTCTCGGAGTCAAGAATTTCGCATAAGCTTTCCAAATCGTTGTTCTTTTCTGCGAGCTGTATTATTTCTTGTTGCTGCCCTAGAACAACAAACAATCTGATCCATCCTTCTCTATTTTTGGCCAAAAGTTCCCCGTGCACGGTGATCTCGGTATAATAAAGGAAATATGCTAGAGTCAAAACTGTTTTGCTCACGCGTGTCTTCAGCTCGCTCTCTTCAACAGCTTCCAAGGTTTCGGCGTAGGTAATGGTGATATTTTTCAACATCTCATTCACGCTCGACAAAAACTCCCTTGCTCCTAGGAAAATGTTGGAGGATCGGTTTTCATTGATTTCAGCTTCCAAATAACCTTCTTTGAGCACATTGGCAAGCATTTCACCAAAAAGTAACAAGTCTCCAGGATCTTCAAGATCCGTGTTTGTTACCAGGAGTCCTAAAAAGCCGATTATTGACGAAGTCTGGTCGCTGAAATATTCATCAAGGCTTTTGTACTCCATCTTTTTTCTGACGAGCTTTTCCGCGATCAATCTCAATGGCTCGATATTGCTAAGCTTTTCGTAAAGTTTGCTCGAGAGCTCGACTTCCTCAACATGTCTCATGAGCTGAATCCATGTAGCCTCTTGCAAGTCAAAATTTTCGTTGCAAAAATGGCCAAGCTTCTTTAAACGATCGCCTCTTTTGTGAAGGTTCACCTGCAAATATGTGAAATCGGCTAGATCCTTGAACTTGTTTGATATTATCTCTTGAGCAATACCCAAGACTGCATTCTCAATATCCTCGTTGCTGACAGCCAACTTCAAGTTTGTGAGGTTGAAATCGAGCAGTTTCAGGCTACTGCTGTATTGCAACGCCTGTCTTATATGATTTTTCAAAAAAGCAACACTGGCAAACCTATCGACTGTCTTCTCAAGTTTGATTTGAAAAATACCCTCCTCAGTCAAGACAACTATGTGATCATGTTCGTCAGTGTCATGTCCGTAAAGTGCAACATCTTTGTTGAAATTGATAAAATCTTCCCACCTTTCACTCAAGCCAGAGCCCATATCTGTCATGATGATGGAAGAATCAGTAATTATACTTGCAATTTTGTTTGTCGCAGACAACTTTGGAAAATTATCTGTTGTGGTGATGCTAGTTATCTCATGAATATGAATCACAGAAGGATTATTTTCTATGTGCACCATGGATAATTGTAATTTGTTTCCAGTTCTTCCTTCACAAGATGTGAGGACAATATAGTCATTGTTTCCCATCAGTGCAATGTCCTTTATTTTGAGATTGTCAGAGTCCAGTATTTGTTCGGCCAGGAGTGCTTTAAGGTTATATTGTGAGCTGATGTTAATTGACCCATTCACCCAATCTGCAATGATCAGTTTTCCGTCTTCCTCTTGAATGCACAATTGACTTGTGACTGTATTCCTATTAGTACACTTGATAGCTATTACTTTGTTTGCATTTTCGTAGCCCGCACCGATATGCGAGGTCAGTCCAAGAAATATATTCATCAATGACTTTGGCGCATAGACTTCGTTGACAACAAAATTTGTTTTCCCAAGGTGATCATTCACAGACAATGTCAGCACGCGCCTATTGCTGGTAGCAATGACTAAGCCAATTCCGGTAAAGTATTCAACAATCGTCACAATTTCATTTCCTGAAAGTTTGACGGTGGTTGTTAAAACACCATCAAAGATATCGAGAGATGGTGCCAGACTCAATGACTCCACATATCTGATCTCCCCTGTAACAGTATCCACTATGACGACACTAGTGTCGTTATTAGTCGAGTTGGGGATGAGTTTGACTTGGGGCAGAATACCTTGCTCGTTCTTCTCGTAGTTGAACTCAAAGAATACCGGGTGGATATCTCCTGATTTGTAGTTATAGATGAGTATTCTCTCGCTCGTCACCAAAACAGCTTTCTCAGTTGCAGAATCGAGGGATCCATAGCATATGGTTTCGTCATTTTTGAGTTGGGGAAGCTCACAAGGGTACTTCGAGATAACAAATGAGTCTGTGTGCACAATTTCTATCAGTCTCACTGTATGTACCGGCTGGCTGGAATTTGCCGGTGTGGAACTCCTCAATCTTTCAAGGTTGAAACTGAACATGAACGAAGACTGATAGATTTGTTTGGTAAATAAAAAAAATACCCAGCCCGGGTAACGCTTTCCAATCTGGGATCTAAAAAAATATTTTAAAATATTTTTCGTAGAAAAAAATAATTTAGCTACTATGATTAGGACAATCAAGCCCAAGAACGCGCGTTCGAAAAGAGCTCTGGATAAAAGACAGCCTAAAATAGTTGAGAATGTGAAGACAGCCTTGTTTGTTCCGGGGATTACTTCGAACAAAGCCCTTCATGATGTCACCGTGGACTTGGCTGCTCTAAAAAAACCAGACATTAAACGGTTTACCAAAAAGAACGAAGTGCTACCATTTGAAGATGCATCGAAATTAGAGTTTTTCAGCGAGAAGAATGATGCTTCATTACTTGTTTTCATGAGCAGCAACAAGAAGAGACCAAATAATCTAACCTTTGTGCGCACATTTAATTATAAAATATACGATATGGTCGAGCTTCTCGTGCTGAATAACTACAAGCTATTGGAAGATTTCAAGAAGGCAACATTTCAAGTCGGTTTGAAACCGATGTTTGTGTTCAACGGCCCAATTTTTGATACTCATCCTCTTTTCAAGCAGATCAAATCCCTGTTCTTGGACTTTTTCAGAGGAGAAGTTACCAAACTACAAGACGTTTCGGGACTACAACATGTAATTTCGGTGTCAGCAATTGAAGAGGACGACAACGATGAGAGTATTTCTAAGCTACCCCTGGTTCATTTTCGCGTATACAAATTGAAGACTTACAAGTCTGCTGAGCCAAAGCTGCCAAGGGTGGAGCTTGAAGAGACAGGTCCTAGACTTGATTTCAAAATTGGTAGACATCAGTATCCTGACGCTGAGATGGAGAAGGAGGCACTCAAGGTGCCTAAGCAATTGCAACCAACTCAAAAGAAGAACGTTGATGTGGATAGAATGGGTGACAAGATTGCCAAGGTTCACGTTGGTGCCCAAGACTTGAGCAAATTACAGACCAGAAAAATGAAAGGTTTGAAGAGCAAGTACGATCAGTTGAGCGACAGCGAAGACGACGTGAGTGGGGATGAAGATGGAAGCAGTGAGGGTGAGGACCAAGATGAGGTTATCGACTCCAGCGCTGAACAAGAAGAAGGTGACACAGAATTCATGGATGCCGAAGAGGAGCTGCCAGAAAGAAAGAAAAGAAAGGTTTAATCGATTATAATTGGCAGTATATAGGAAGTATTAAGCGAACAGTGGGTAAGCGATGATGGCGATTATAGTACACCAAATAGTGAATGAATGCTTTTGCTAATAGAAATTGTGGCCAAATTTGTTGTCAACTTGTGACTTCTCATTAGCGTTGTTATCGTTCAAAAATGAAGACACAGTGGAGGGGCTTTGAAAAAAGCAGTAGTTCTCTAGTAATTGTTGATATGACTTTGAATTGATCTCCGGCTTACGCGAGTGGTTGGCGACGCCTGTATATTCGGATACTGGTGGGATTTCACTTTCAGGCACTTTTGTCGTTGGCGATATTTCCCTATCGTCTTGGTTAGGTTTGTTATCATTCTTGACTTTCAAAGGGAGAGACGGCGACATCAAGTCCGTGAATGTAGGGGCAGCACTCACATTTTGAAATATCAATGGGGTTCCCGGAGAGTTCATGCTGCTATCTAGGACTGTTTCTTGGTGGAAATCATAAGGTATTTGCTGACTAAGTTCAGCTTTAGAAGGTGCTGGCAAATCTAAGTCTCTGAGAGCGTTCTCCAGCTCAGGGAATGACCTGGGGTTTGAAGCGTTTGTGGAACCCAGCCTGGAGGAGACATCTTCAAAACTGGCGCTTTTGCGAAGGAACTTCGATGAATACAGGTTTTCACGGTGGGGGTTCTTTCTAGGTCCCTTGGCGCGAGATGCCTCTGTGAAAAACCGCAACTCGTAATTTTTTTGATAGTTGTTATCCCAAAATACTTGATTATTAGAAACGTATCGGACACAAAGAAAAAAGTATGGATTCAGGTCAACCAACGGTTGGTGGCTAGAATAGAACTGTGAAAACAGAGTTGGAACTGATAGTTTGAAAACAAATCTGTCGTAATTGGCACGTCTTAGTAGCCTTGGAATGTCTGGAACATAAGAAGCTTCCATATTGATGGCTGTCTCCCAGTCGTTAAAAGTGTATCGAACCGTCACTGATTTTTGGAAGGACAGGTTTTTCACGGCAATTTGTCCTATCAGTTCGGTCTTATCCACGCTCAAAAAACACCGTTCTAGGAAAACAGGTGTTTCTTTATCAATTTGATCTCTGTAGGACACTTTTCGGAATTGATCCGAATTGAGGTCCCATACTTTGATCAACTTTTTAAACTTTTCAATTGACCTGCGGCTTCCGCATTCAACATATTCTTTTGAAACGCTGTAGATAGTATCTTGGGAGCCAAAATAATCATCGTTATCAGATTCGAACTCTGAGTCGTATTCGTCATCAGAAACAAAAGGGGAGTTGCCTGCGCTTATTGAATTGGGCTTATCTGCCTCATCAAAATACTTGACAGCTATGCTTCCGCCAAAATGCACTTGTTTGTAGGTTGGAGTGGTAGGCAGAGACTTGGAGCTACCACCCAGAGTATTGAGCTTGAGGGACGATTTGACAAGCTCCCCTGACTTCTTGCGCACCAATGGAGACATTAGCTCATATTTGGAGTCCGGCAGTGACACCGGGCTACCTATCGGCTCTGGAGTGAGCTCGTTATCTATTTCCGCTATAGGCACTTCCTGGGAGGGCGGTGGAGGTGGAGAGTGTGTTTTTGAGTTCAGGATAGTGTTGTGTTTCATGATTTCATCGCTCTCTCCTGAGAAGCTGGATCTAGATGGCCTCTTCATGAAGCTTATCGATAACGGTAAGTCATCATTTGAGATTGTATCACTTGAACGTCTTCGGTATTTTTGTTCGGGACTACTTGATGTGCTCTCGGAAGATGAGGCAAGGCCTGTATTTGTGACTTTACGGGAACGCACAAAGGGCATTTTAAGCTAGCTGTCCCAAGGAATGTATGTCTGAGTTTTCCTAAAAGTATGGCACAACTGTTTTATTCTCTAAAAGATTAATGATCTGACCATAAGGTGATGTTTAGTAATTAGAGCGTCACGGGATTGGAACATTCGCCAGAAGCTTCCAGTTGATTCGTTAGACGCAAAACCTTAGATGGCTTGGGGCTCCTAATATCCCTTCACTAGCCTGTTGGACCGACTGCACACCGTTCCTACCAAGCCAAATTAGTTTGCGGTCCTAAAATAATATCCCTCTAAAATTAAGATAGAAGAACGCGGAAATAAATACGACGTCTATGTAAAGTCCGAAAGAAAATACTGCGCACTTTCTATTTGAGTTTGGCCTGGCCCTTGTTGTTTCAGATTGATGAACTTCACTGGTCTTTATGTACTAAAAAGATCTGGTTGAGCTACAGGTCTCAGAAACTTGTCAGCCTATTACCCTTTTGACATGTATTTAATCTAATCTCCCTTGTCCATAAATAAGCTTAGCTGCCAGCGGAGGGGACCCGAGCTATCCGGCATAGAGAAGCCTTTAATATTCAGTCAGATTTATGCATGCATTGCCTACCATTCGGCTTTCGCCCAATGAAGAAACAGTTGACGCTGGATGTAGCACAATTGGCCGTTCTTGACCCAAAACGCTCCTCCAAAAAAATAACCCCAACTGCCTGTCTAAAAATTTAATTCGGTAATATTCTTCAGTGCAGATGTCCACCCAGTATAATTTTTCGCTGTGGAACATTTGGGTGGCTTCTACGCTGCTTAAAATTCTGCTGTTTCCAGCCTATTACTCCACAGATTTTGATGTGCATCGCAATTGGCTCTCAATCACTAAACTTCTGCCCCTAAACAAGTGGTATTTAGAAAACACGAGCGAGTGGACTCTTGATTACCCCCCATTCTTTGCCTACTTCGAGTGGTTTTTGTCGCTTTTTGTTCCTACCAGCGTATCAGAGGATGGTTGTATCAGCCTTGTGGCTAAAGGGAACTTTGGAATGCCAACAGTTATTTTCCAAAGAAGCACAGTCATAGTGAGTGAAATAGTGCTCTTCATGTCTCTTCAGTATTATGTTAACAGATCGTCTAATCTGAAAGAGAAAAAACGCAATTTTGTGGTTGCATCCTCTATTGTCCTTTCGCCAGGCTTATTCATGGTGGATCACATTCATTTCCAATACAATGGATTCTTGATGGGCATTCTAATTTTGTCCATAGTCAACGCCAAGCTCGGTAATTATCTTCAGTGCGGATTTTGGTTTGCCACGTTGTTGTGCTTCAAACATATCTTCCTTTATATTGCCCCTTGCTACTTCGTTTACCTTCTGTCTGCCTACTGTTTGAATCCACAGGCCAAATTTCCGACCACTATCAGCGATTTGTTCAATTACGTAAAATGGAAGAATCTATTCAAGTTGGCTTTGGTTGTGTTGGGAGTGTTTGCAGCGGCGTTTGGCCCTTTCATCTATTATGGGCAATTACATATTGTATTTCAGCGTCTCTTCCCCTTTTCACGAGGACTAACGCATGCCTATTGGGCTCCCAATATATGGGCCATATATTCTTTGATTGATAGGGTCTTGATTCAGGTGGCATTGAGAGTACCCGGTTCAGCCCCAATCCTTTCGCTGATCTTCAAACAATTAGACCTCGAGAAACTGGAAACTGCCAATACTTTGACTCGAGGACTGGTCGGGGACGTTGAGTTCTTCGTTCTGCCCAATATACAGCCAAATCACACCTTCCTATTGACGTTGTTCTATCAGTCGTTGTCCCTGGTGCCATTGTTCCTGAGCCCAACTTTTGAGCGGTTAATCGGATCCATGACCTTGTGTGCATGGGCATCCTTCTTATTTGGTTGGCATGTTCACGAGAAAGCTATCATGCTGGTCATTATACCCTTCACTTTTTTGATTCCACGCGATCGTAAACTGCTTCCACTTTACGAAACCCTCACTGCCTCTGGCTATATTTCGTTATTCCCGCTTCTTTTTGGTTCTGCTGAATGGCTTTTCAAAGCACTGCTCACATTTGTGTGGTTTGTGATATTTTCTAACAGTTTCAATGAGGTTTGCGATTTCAGTTCCACATTGTCACGTCGTGTCTTCATATTGGATAGGCTCAACTTCCTCTACAGAGTGGGGCTTATTCCGTTGTCATGTGTGATACAGCTGCTTGACATACAGTCTAGGAATTTTAAAGTGTTACAGAGATTTGAGTTTTTGAGACTCATGGCATATAGCACCTACTGCGCTATTGGTGTGATCAGCTCCTGGAACATGTTCAGCTGGCTATATTTTCTCGATGATAGTTTGTGGGAGGGAAGAGAAGCCAAACAAAAAGCGCACTGAGTCGATATTTGCATTAATCATTTTATTATTCTATCAGGAACCATTTTCAAACTTGTGGTTGATGAAATCTTGAATTTTCGACAAACAGTCATAGTTCTCGTCAATCAACCTTGTCCAAAGCAGCATGTTCCTAATTGCATTCGCATCCTGACACTGAAGCGCACGCCATATATACATGAACACATAATCGGATATAGTAACCAATTGCATCTGGCTAGTAAAAGTGTCTTCCAACTTGTCCAAGTCGCTCAGGAAAAACAGTATTTCAGGACGTTTTTTCGGATAGTATTGGCCAAAGTTCAAGAGCAGGTCCAACAACACAGTGCCTTCATCTTTGAAAAGTTTCAACAGAAGCAATGCACCCAATTTGGGGCCGTCCTGCTCCACTTCGGGAATGCGAACCAGATCTGTGGTCAATTTTTTTGGCTCCTCTTCGACGGCTAGAGTTTCTTTCTGGCTATCAAAGAACAGCTCGCGCGCTTCAGGAAACTTTCCTAGTCCTCCAGATTGAATCAACCAACTCTGGAGCTCGATTCTGAATTTCTGGATGCTGCGCACACAAACCCCCTTGATCTTAAGTGACTTGAGCATTATGCAAATGACTTTTAAAGGAATCGCATATGAATTCTTGTCATCGCCCACCTCTCTCAACTGGTCAAACTGGTTTGACAAAAAGGTGTCGACAACAACGCTCTTCTCATGATCGGTCAAGATCAAAGGCCCTTTTCGACTGAAGGGGTATTCTGTTCGTCCCAAAGGAGAGTTCTTATCATTTTGTCTTCTTCCACGCTCCTCAATGAGTAAGTCGTGAAGATACGTGACCTGCCAGTGGTGATACTGTTGCATGCAAAGATGGCGTAGAAGTTTTAGTCTTGCGCCAGGGGTCATCAGAAGCTCGTCCATCATGGCAAAATAAAGACTTGGGTTTCGTTTTACCAAGACTTTGTAGTTGACCGAGTCGCAGACAACGTTGATTAGCTCCTCGGTTGAGATGGCGGGGTCATTCTCCTTCTGTAACAACTCATCTTCCGTCATCAAGCTCGCCTCATATTCGTACATGACGATCCATGCTACACTGCGCACCACCTTTTCGCAAGGACAAACGCGGTCTGTGTCGTCAAACACATAGTCGAGGTGGTCAAGCAATTCGTCCGGAGATGTGAAGAATATGTCCACGTCGTCTTGGGACCTATGCAAAAGCTCAACGAATTCGTCGGTCAGCTGTGTATTGGGTCCCCGCGGGATTTCTCGCAGGTCGTTTCCTAGCTCATCGAACTGGAGGGGAATTGGCGAATAATGAGGCTGGAGAATATCATCTGGCAAGAATGGATCTTTTTCATTTGACATGCCCTTGGAAGGATCGCCCAATGACTTTATGATAGCCTGTTGCCGTCTTCTACTCTCCATGTCGCAGGGGCAGCTTGGATGGAACTCGCAGTCGATATCAAAGTCAGAATCATTATCCGGATGGTGGGCAAAATATGGATCGTCCTTCACGTCTCTCGTCAGACTCAGCTCAAACATGTACATAACATCTTCGTCGTATCTATCATTCAGAATCAATTTTAGCGGCAGATTCTCGAAATCAATGCTACCAACGCGGGCCGGCAAGGTGTGGATGTCGTTCTTTTTCGCCAATGACCCGGTAATTGCTCGACGCCCAAGAGGTCGCATGAACGTGAACAGCGAGCTGTGTTCAAGATCGTGCTCATAGCGATCGTCTTTCGCTGTTATTGCGGCAGCCGTGACTGATCTCAAAGCAGCACATCCTTTGATCACTTGTCGCACAATCGGCGGATATCCTGGAAAGTTGAGCTTTTCGTCTCTGCGATCGACCTCCAAACCGTATATGATAACCTGGGTGATGTTTTCCCACAGTTGGAAGAAGAAGTCTGCGAACGGGTTATATGAGCCGTTGTCTGACCAGTGGTCGAGATCTTTGTATAGGAGATATATGCAGTAAACCGAAACTGTGGCGATGTTGTAGAGCAGTTTCAAGTCATGGAACCCATCCGCGAGGCTCGTTACACCAGAAAGTGTCTTATGCGGCGTCCAAATATGTAAGTTTTCCTGCCAGTGAGTATCGTCGTTGTTGACTTCTGCGAGTCTCTGGTAGTCCGAGCAGTTCAGTAAAACCGTTATCTTTTCAACTATGTTGGCTAATGAATAGGCAAGATCAAATCGAGGGGTCTTGGAGCGGGAGTGTGTGTTGTAGTTCAGCGCAATTACTGCGTCGGCAATCCGTTTGAGTGATAGTACGTGTTGGTAATTGTAGTCCATGTCGGAGGGCTGAGTATACACATCGCAAAAGCCTGCTAGCGACGCGAAAAGAGGCCAATGATCATATTGCGAGGGCCTCTTCGGGTTGTGGATCCGCAAAAGCTTGAACAAGGCAGAGTGTACTTTCACCGGGTCGAAGTTTACCACTTGGTGAGAAAAATCAAAATCGAACGTGTATTCTTCCTCGAAGAAATCATCGTATTCTTCGCCATCTGATGACTGTGATCCAGCGCTTGGTGATTCAGGTTCGTTGTGCCCCGTATTGGGAACAAACGACCGTGTAGATTTCTTACGTTTAGGCGGAATGGTGAATAAAAATGGTAGAAAAAATATTCACTCAAAATATTAATAATGATATAAACTTAATGTTGAATTAGAATATATATGTGTATATATATTTGTATGACCTAGTCTTTCTTATCAATGATATCCCGTTTTATAGCATCCAAAAATTCGCCGATGTCGCCCTTGTCCAACTGCTTGAGACCGCGTTTGGCCAGCTCGAAGTTCTCCTGGACCCGTCTATTGATCTCTTGCTGTTGCTTGAGGTTGCGCTCCTCTATTTCAAGCTTTCGGACATAAATAATATCGTCCCTGTAAGCCTCATTCCCTGGACTTGGGGGAGCCTTGAATGGCTTAAGTGACTGTAAGTAGCTTGTAGGTAAATTCAGCATCTCCAGATTGTGCTCCTGAGTGTCCAGAGAGCTGTGGGTCAAGATCCCCGCCGACTGACTTTTTTTATGAGCACTGTAGAATGGGTGGTAATTATCATCCAACTTCTTGCGTTTCAAGTCTTTATACTTCTTCAGATTATCCAAGATCGATGAGTTCTGGACCTTGGATTTCTTATATGCGTTCGGAGAAAATGACAAGGAAGGCGTGGCTGGGTGGTTGTGCTCTATAGGTTTCGTAAGCGGAAGGTGTCCGTTGAAAAACTGCTCCAGCAGCAGATCTTTCTCGCGGATGTTGTTGGTGCTTGGCACGCGTGGGAAGGTGGAAATGTAGTTTTTGCGAGTCTTCTTGGGGCGTTGCACGTCACCAGAGGACTCCTGGTCCACTGCATGCTCTGGCGCAGACTCTGGCGCGTTGGAGGCGCTGGAGGCGTTCCGGATGACCCAAGGACGAACGGATGACTTGAGGGTAAAAGATTTGCGGCTTGCAACTTTGAACATGGAAACAACTCAAAATGGTGTCAAAGGTGATATAATATATATATGATTTAGCTTTTGACCGATAAGAACCGGTGTGGGGAGGGAGGTAGGATAAATTTTACATTTCTTACAGTCAAGGTCGATCGACGCAAATAGTTTCCTCCCCTCATGTCTTCTACAGAAAAGCGACTTCTGAAGGAATACCGTTCTGTTCAGAAAGAGCTGGCCGACAAAAGGTCGTCAATTCACGACACGGGGATTGTCGACCTACATCCTTCCCAAGATGGGCTTTTCAAGTGGAGCGCTCTGATCAGAGGCCCAGATCAGTCGCCATTCGAAGACGCATTGTGGCGACTAGAAATCGATATCCCTACAAACTATCCCCTGGACCCTCCACAAATCAGGTTTGTGGTGTTTGGGGACGAGAAAATTGGACAGCTGCAGGCAAAAGCTGGTGCCGGTGCGCGCAAAGTATGCTATAAGATGCCCCATCCAAATATCAACTTCAAGACAGGAGAGATCTGTCTTGACATATTACAAAAGAAATGGTCGCCCGCATGGACTTTGCAAAGCGCACTGGTAGCGATAGTTGTATTGCTTGCAGATCCAGAGCCTTTAAGTCCACTCAACATTGACATGGCTAACCTGCTAAAATGTGATGACACGATAGCCTACAGAGACCTTGTGCGCTACTACATTGCCAAATACTCAGCATACGAATCGAATGATGTATAATTCACAGTGACATTTTAATTTGATTAACCTATTTCTTAGACTTTTCTTTCTCAGCTTGGTCCTTCAACACCTTCTTGACAATCTTTTGTTCTTCAATCAAGAAAGCTCTAATGATTCTCTCCTTGACACAGTTAGCACATCTGGAACCACCGTAAGATCTCGAGACAGTCTTGTGGGTCTTAGAAATGGAAGCGTATTGTCTTGGTCTGAGGGCAGCGACACCAGGAAGAGCAATTCCACAGTCACCACACTTTGGTCTGGTGCCGGACTTTTTCTGGTGTTGTGCGACAAGCTTTCCACCAGGAGTCTTGACCACCTTGATCTGGTTAGATCTGGTGTTGTATGGGTTTCTTCTTCTAAAAGTCACTCTCTGGGCCATGGCTGATGTTTAGAAAGAATTTTTGAAAAGTTTGAAAATTTTAATATACGTGAAACCCGGGTTTGTATCACGTGATGGCGCTTCTTAATTTTGGAGCCAGAGATTTTATTCGGCTATATACTTAGTTCTCCAACGCAACAACCTCCATCTCCACCTCGACGCCCAGTGGTAGCTGTTTCACAGCAACACAAGATCTAGCTGGCTTGTGAGAACTGAAATACTTGGAGTAGACCTCGTTGAAAGCTCCAAAGTTCTCCATGTCGGTAAGGAAGACGGTGACCTTGACGATCTTCTCGAGGGAAGAGTTGCTGTCCTTCAAAACACCCAGAACGTTTTGGATAACACGGTCGGACTTCTCCTGGAAGGTTCCTTCGACCCTTTTACCCTCAGGGGTGAATGGGATTTGACCGGAGACGTAGACAGTTCCGTTGGCTTTAATTGCATGCGAGTAGGAGGCAGCGGCTGGCGGAGCATTAGTAGAGATCACTGGAGTCAACGTAGAAGACATTCTTAGGAATTGGCTGGTATAAACAGGTTTAGTGGCAATTCTGGCAATGCTTGCAAATCTGTACATGGTTAAAAAGCTATTGGCTGCCAGAGATTACCATATGGCTATATCGGTACTGACACGACCGTCGATTTACTTGGATTCGACTCCTTCGACGATCTCGCCAGAGAGCGGCTGGCTAGCCTCGAGCTGCTGTCTGAGCAGTTTCTGTGCCTCGAAGTCCCGAGCGTTGGCTTGCTGCTTGGCATTCAGCTCTCTTTCGCGACGCCTCTGCATACGCTCCGCGTCCTTCACGGGGCCGTATTTCAGGTTCTGGAATTAGTAAACGCACGGTTTGTACTTACATCGTTCTCCTCCTCTGCAAACAAGTACACGCCGACGGTTGTGGCTGCGCAGAGCAGCGATGTCACTCCGAGCGTTATTTTGGAAGCTCTCGACATTATTGAAATTTTTTAGCACAGCCAGATACAGGCTTTTATATGGCCGATTGCAAGCGACGTTGCAACGATAACGGCCCATCGGCGCATTAACGGCTGTATTTTGGGACGTTGACGGTAGCACGGCTTTCTGCACGCTTTTCTGATCAAAGTAGCCAAACGTTTCCCTTATCGACCACGCGTTGCAAACTCCGCCGTGTCGAATGTTTACACCTGTATATGTAGTAGCCACGGGCAGGTCCGACTCCCAACCTCTAAGCTCCTTCAAGTAGCCCTCAGAGCCACAAAATGCTCGAGACACTCTGGCAGCGTGTATTTCTATTCTGTGCGTATATCGTCCGCATTGAGGAATTTGTCCATTTCTCTCATACCCAATAATATTAATTAATAACAGAATAAGCGTACGAATCTCATTTGCTTATGTTGAATAATTACAACAATCCCACGCCGCAGCCCATCGAGCAATACCAGGACCAGGCGCAGCACCAATACCACCAGGATGTCCAGTCGTCCTCGTATACAAGCATCACATCGCCGTCCAACTTCGTCAGCTATCACAGTCCGTCAGCGAACCCGCCCCCAGCGTTTGTTCACCGCAACTCGTTTTCCAGCAGGTCCAACTCGACAGACGGGTCGTCCTTGAATATCCGTCAGGGATCTGTAGGCTCGATTTCCGGACTGCCTCAATCTTCGTTCCTGGCGTCCTCTTCCTCTCACATTGCCCCGGCAGGACGCAGATCGCTGCTCACTACCAAACTACAGCAACAGCAAGACCAATCCTCTCCTTCTGCGCAACAGCTCACTCATTTCGGACAGCACGCGTCAAACCTCCCTTCTCACGTGAGCTCCTCCTACCACGACAAGTTCACGCCTACCTCATTACAGATGAGCCAGCTAGGGTCTATGCCGCAGCACATGTCCACCCAATTTGGGTCGTTTGGGAACTCGGGCTTCCCTCCTCATCCAGCCCCGGCCACTGCAACTACCACCATCTCTAAAGACATTGCGTTTTCCACTAATTCTTCCTCTAGCACCTTATATCAAGACGCACAACAGTCTATCAACACACCCACCAACGATCCCCACAGGCCGCACTTCATCTCTGCATCGGCCCCCACTCAAACATACTTCCCATCGTCCTCCTTCCCTAGAAGCTCAATTGATCACCATCACCAACAGTTCCAGCAGAACCTGCCTCACTCTCAGTTTTCCTCAACTTCACTTTCGAGGCATCCGGATCACGTGCCACTGAACCCAATGTCCCATGTCAGAAACGACGACCATCTGGACATTCCTAATCACCCGGTGAACGACCTCCTGCTAATGCTGTCTGCGCTGTTACAGAAAATTGTGGAAGCCAACGACTCGCTCCATCCCGATCACTACAACAGCCAGGATAACCAGATACAGACCGGGGGTGAGCAGAACAAGTACACCACGAACGTGCTGGCGTTCCACGGCCGCAACATTCCTGCCATCTCGCTTCACGCCTATCTCACGAGAATATCTAAATACTGTCCCGTGACAAACGAGGTTTTTCTGAGCTTACTGGTATACTTTGATCGGATCGCCAAGCGCGCAAACAACGGCGACTTTAATTCAACTTTCACTTCTTCTCCAAAGGCGGGCTTTGAGGATCCAAATGCTAAACAGCAGCTGTTTGTCATGGACAGCTACAACATCCACAGACTCATCATTTCTGGGATCACAGTGGCATCCAAGTTCTTTAGCGATGTCTTCTACAAAAACTCTAGATACGCAAAAGTCGGCGGCCTGCCCCTCGAGGAACTAAACCATTTGGAGCTGCAGTTCTTGCTACTGCTGGATTTCAAGCTCATGATCCAGGTAGAAGAAATGCATCGGTACGGTGACCTGCTGATGAAGTTCTGGAAGCGCGAACAGCTGAAGTTGTCACAACTACGCGAGCAATGATTATCCAAACAGTCCGTATAATATTGGTCGTGCACGGCCTCGTGCAACGGTGACTAAATAAGAAAAAATTTTGGAATTTTCACCGTAGCTCCAACCGTTATGGATTTAGTTAATCACCTCACGGACAGACTGCTGTTTGCGGTCCCAAAGAGTAAGTCAGGCCAACATAGCGAGGCTACTAACACCACTAGAGGGAAGACTGTACGAGAAATGTGTTAATTTACTCAAAGGATCCGACATCCAATTTAATAGATCTAGCAGACTCGACATCGCTCTGTGCACAAACCTCCCAATTGCGCTCATATTTCTACCAGCAGCTGACATACCCACCTTCGTTGGAGAAGGTCGCTGTTCGATTGGAATCACAGGCGTCGATCAAGTGAAGGAGAGCGACGTTGACGTCGACATCGCCATGGATCTCTTGTTCGGAAGATGCAAGTTACAAGTCCAGGTCCCGGAAAACGGGCCGTACGAGAAACCTGAACAACTTATTGGAAAGACCATTGTTTCCTCGTTTACAAACCTCACTAGACAGTATTTCGAGGAGCTGGAAGGTGTCAGACCAGGAGAGCCACTCAAAACCAAAATCAAGTTTGTTGGCGGCTCTGTCGAGGCAAGTTGCGCTTTGGGTGTTGGTGACGCCATTGTTGACCTTGTTGAGAGCGGCGAGACCATGAAAGCTGCAGGGTTGCACGCAATTGGTACCATTTTGAACACATCCGCACACCTGATCATCTCTAGAAACCCATCCCACCCTGAGCTTGTCGAAGTGATTAAATCGCGTCTCGAAGGTGTTTTGGCTGCTCAGCGCTACGTGCTGTGCAATTACAACGCTCCAAGATCGATGCTTCCAAGCCTGCTCAAGTTGACTCCGGGAAGACGTGCTGCCACCGTTTCTCCCCTCGACGACGGTGAATGGGTTGCTGTCTCATCGATGGTGGAACGTAAGGACATGGGAAACATCATGGACAAGCTCAAAGAGCTGGGAGCGTCGGATATCCTTGTCTTCGAGATCTCCAACTGTAGAGTTTAGAGCTATGTGGTGTAGAGGTGTTAGATTAATTTACTATTGAATGAATTGGGCTGAGCCAGTTTCTACAAATTATATTAGCCAGATTTACACCAAGTTTGTTTGCGACAGCGAACTGAAGCATGACCATACGCCGAGAGGCTCTCTGATAAAGATACGCAACCTCTATTTGATAATCATACTCTCAATTAGAAGTTCTTTTACAAAACCATAAGCTTTCGGAATTAATCTCTCTGGAGTTCGATGAGCATCCCTAACTCTGGAGATACGTCTAGGACTAATTCAATTATTGATTTTGCCAAAACTAGGATTCCAAGCGGCAGAACAGAAGCTACCACATCTGGTCCCAGCTCAGCACGCCATCAATCAAGACAACAAAGTTTGAACCAGTACACGCTGGACAAGGACTTTGAGGACACGTTGAATGTTGCATTAGAAAACATCGATTTGAACCCCTTTATAGACAAAAGTGTCCACCAAGCAACAGATAATACAGACGCATATTCGCTCAAAAGCCTGAATAAAATGAATACGCACTCATATGGTTACGGACTTGACGACGGCGATATCCCGTTGATCCCATCCAATGACTCCAATTCTGATCCTCACAGCTCCCGCCCTTCTTCTAAAGCAGACTCGAGAACCATCTGGAGCAAAGGAGTCCAGTCACTGATTCATTCATCCAACCGACTCGTCCTAGGATCCGGGAATAAGAAAAAGGGCATCCATCTGCCCTCGGAAGATTCGACCACCAACAGCATCAATCTTGGCGACGAACGCACTATCATACCGCATATGGACGGCGGATACTCTTCCAACGCGGTTTCGAATGCCAAATACAATGCATTCTCGTTCTTCCCAATGATCCTTTATGAGCAGTTCAAATTCTTTTTCAACCTGTATTTCCTGCTCGTTGCGCTCTCGCAGGCTATTCCCGCGCTCCGAATCGGCTATTTATCTTCTTATATTGTTCCGTTAGCATTTGTGTTGGCTGTGACGATGTTGAAGGAAGCCATTGACGACATACAAAGACGTCGCCGAGATATGGAGCAAAATAATGAGCTTTACGAGGTGCTCGGATCCATGAAAAAAGTCCCTGCCAAAAATCTCAAATGCGGAGATCTGGTCAAGCTCTACAAGGACAGAAGAGTGCCCGCAGATATGATCCTTCTCCAATCGTCTGAATCTAATGGGGAATCCTTCATCAAAACAGATCAGCTGGACGGTGAAACCGATTGGAAGTTGAGAATCGCATGTCCCTTGACTCAGAATCTCTCTGAAGACGATCTGGAGCTTATCAAGGTTACCGCATCTCCACCGTCAAAACACATCCACTCGTTTTTGGGCAAGCTCACGTTTGGCGACCACACCTCGGCATTAAACATTGACAACACAATGTGGGCAAACACTGTTCTTGCGTCTGGAACGGCCATAGGTTTTGTTGTGTACACCGGCAAAGATACACGTCAATCGATGAATACTTCTGTTGCTGGCGTCAAAACTGGCCTACTTGAATTGGAGATCAATAATTTGTCCAAGATTCTGTGTGCGTGCGTGTTTATATTGTCCTTTGTATTGGTTGCTTGTCAAGGTTTTGCAAGCGACTGGTATGTGGACGTGATGCGCTTCTTGATCCTGTTTTCCACAATTATTCCGGTGTCGCTAAGAGTGAATCTTGATCTGGGAAAATCTGTGTATGCATACCAAATCGAGCACGACAAGTCAATTCCAGAAACTGTGGTTCGTACTAGCACCATTCCGGAGGATCTTGGGCGCATTGAATATTTGTTGAGCGACAAGACAGGTACTTTGACCCAAAATGATATGGAGCTGAAAAAGCTGCACTTGGGAACAGTCTCCTACGCGGGAGACAGTATGGATTTGGTTGCAGATTATGTTCGCAACGCAAACGAGCACGCCAAAACATCGAGAAGGGATCTTGGCTCAAGAATCAGAGACCTGATTACCACCCTCGCAATTTGTCACAATGTCACTCCTACATATGAAGACGGAGAGCTTGACTACCAGGCTGCCTCTCCCGATGAGATTGCCATTGTCAAGTACACAAAGAGCGTCGGACTATCTCTGGTGAAACGTGACCGCACAAGCCTCTCCATTTTGCACGAGGCCACCAACAAAACGTTCGATTATGATATCCTTCAAGTATTCCCATTCAGTTCAGAGACTAAACGGATGGGGATCATTGTGCATGATAAAAACCGAGAGGAGCTCTGGTTTTTGGAAAAGGGCGCAGACACCGTGATGACGAAGATTGTGCAGCAGAATGACTGGCTGGAAGAAGAAACGGGAAACATGGCACGTGAGGGCTTGCGGACTCTAGTCATTGCTCGTAAACGACTCACCACGAATGTCTACGAGGAATTCAAGGCTAAATACGAAGACGCAAGCTTGTCTATGTTGAATAGAGACCAGGCTATGTCTAAAGTTCTTGCACAGTACTTGGAACGTGACCTGGAATTGCTTGGACTCACAGGCGTGGAAGATAAATTGCAGAAGGATGTCAAGGCCTCGATTGAGCTTTTGAGAAACGCTGGTGTCAAGATCTGGATGCTCACGGGTGACAAGGTCGAGACTGCCCGTTGTGTTGCTGTGAGCGCAAAGCTAATTTCCAGAGGACAGTACATCCACACCATAACTAAGCTCAGCCGCCCTGAATACGCTCTTCAACAAATCGAATATCTTCGCACAAACAAAGATGCATGCTTATTGATCGACGGAGAATCACTTGGCGTGTATTTGACATATTTCAAGCAGGAATTTTTCGACATCGTTGTCCATCTACCGGCTGTGGTAGCCTGTCGTTGCTCGCCTCAGCAAAAGGCCGATGTGGCTTTGCTGATTCGCGATGCCACCAAGAAAAGAGTCTGCTGTATTGGTGATGGAGGCAACGACGTTAGTATGATCCAGTGTGCCGATGTGGGTGTCGGAATTGTTGGAAAGGAGGGAAAACAGGCATCACTAGCTGCTGACTTCTCAGTGACTCAATTCTGCCACCTGACAAAGCTACTCCTTTGGCATGGCAGAAACTCGTACAAGCGCAGTGCGAAGCTGGCACAATTTGTGATTCACAGAGGACTCATCATTTCTGTTTGTCAGGCAGTTTATTCCATCAGCTCCTCGTTCGAGCCTCTTGCACTCTACCAAGGATTTCTCATGGTTGGGTATGCCACCTGCTACACCATGGCTCCGGTTTTCTCTTTGGTTTTAGACTCTGATGTGAGTGAGAATTTGGTGTCGTTGTACCCGGAGCTCTATAAAGAGCTGACCGCTGGACGCTCGCTGTCATATCGCACCTTCTTCGTTTGGGTGTTTGTGTCCCTGTACCAGGGAGTAGTGATCCAAGGGTCTTCTCAAACATATGTTGGACTGAGCACAGATGTGTTCACCAAAATGGTGGCTGTCAGTTTCACTGCTTTAGTGCTGAATGAGCTGGCCATGGTTGCTATTGAAATCAATAAATGGAACAAAGTGATGATGTTCAGCGAGATCATTACTTTGGCGATCTACATCGGGTCTATCCCTTTCTTGTCCGATTACTACGATATGAATTATGTTAAAAGCGTCTCGTTCCTCTGGCAGACTTCCTCAATTTTGGCCATATCGTTGCTTCCTATTTGGGCAGCCAAAGCCATCAATAGGAAACTGAGACCGCCAAACTACGCCAAAGTGCAACAGACATAAACTCCTCACTGTGCATCCTCATCATCGCTGTCGTCCTCATCTTTCCATTGT
Source organism: Ogataea angusta (assembly GCF_019207475.1). NCBI lineage: Eukaryota > Fungi > Ascomycota > Pichiomycetes > Pichiales > Pichiaceae > Ogataea > Ogataea angusta. The sequence goes on along the minus strand of NW_025065222.1, from coordinate 360,587 downwards.
TTGGATGTCTTCCTTCTCTGGAAATCTTTGATGTGCGCGCTATTGAGCATTCTGGAGATTTGGCCGATAACAGTGTTTCTGCGAAGAGATTCTGCGGCAGCTTCATCTACGCGTTCTGCTTCTGCAGCCGTCGGTTCGCTAGGAGCTGTGGCCTTTCTAACAATAATAGGATACGGCAGCGGCAATTCCCTCGATGCCCTAGCAAGATGAACGTTTGTGGCATGCTCATTTTCCATTCTGAAGAATATCCAGATAAAACGTCTAATGATCTCTGCCAGAGCAATGAAAAAACTAGTCACTGCTGACTGTTGGATCTGTGTCTTGAAGAAAGCATAGAAGATCCACTGAAAACGCAGAATAACATCCGTCACCATGGCCGTATAATAATACCATTTGTTCTCAAAGATCAAATGATCTCTGAGTAGATAATTGTGCGAGTCAAATTGTAAAAGTGACCAGTCCATGAAGATATCCCACATGGACGAGTAAACGGAATTGATTGTCGCGAACGTGATCAATAATGCTCTGTACTTGGTCACGGTCTCGATACGATACAGACTCAGGGACATGTAGTAGAGAATTGAGCCGGTATATTTCGCCATGTTGGCTAAATGAGGGAACCACTCGCCAGTATCCGCGTATCTCCTGAAGCACTGTAAAAATCTCCAAATGCTAGGCAAAGTTGACAAAAACCCAAGCAATCTTGATCTTGAAGAGCCGCACTTTGTCGTTCCAGAACCGTCCAAGCACCCTTGCCAGTGAGTGGCGTACAAGCAGAAAAACATCGACAAATTGGAAATCGAGTACGTTAGGGAGCACAAAACGTCTCCAAGAAAAAAGTCTCTAAATTCCACCGGGTAGAGTCCTGAAAGGATAAGTCTGAAAAATGAGGATAGTAGCCATGTGCGAGAATTCAAAAACAGGATGTCGAATGGGCACACAAGAATGAGTGCACAGACTCCAAGATAGATCCAGGGCCAATTCCTGCCATCAAATGTATTGCTCCAGAAATTCTCAAAACTGAACCAGGCTAAAACGCATCCGAGAAAGAAGAAGACAGATGACATAGCAAAAAACTGACGGTAGTCCAGAGCATCTCTTGGATTGAACTCAAATATGAATTTATAGTTCACTTTGTAAATACTCCAAACGTAGCAGTTAATGGAAAACAACAGGCCCATCAGGCAGCAAAAAAAGAAGCCACCCCAGATCTGCAACAAAAACCTTCCTTCTGGTAGTTCACCTATCTTCATCTTATGCAATGCCAAATAAATAGTGTAAGCGAATACAGGTATGGCAAACCCAAGCAAGAAAGACCCTGAGAACGTGGAGATGTAGTACTGTTTCTCAGCTTCGTTGGATCGCAATTTTGTCAAAGCCACCTTGCGGTTCCCATTTTCAAAGACATCCGTAAATATTGTTTCTATCTTTGCCATCAGATTGTCTAAGAGGTCGGAAGTGACAAAATAAGAGCTGTCGACCTTGCGCATGTATATTGGAAGAATGTTGTCATCTGTTGCCTTGTCATATTTCTTGATGAGCTTGCGGAAAGCGGTACGGTTCAACACTTTGTACGATTTGAGGAGCTCCATTGAACGGTAAAGCTCATAAATAGCCTTTTTGAGTGTCTTTCTTGCTGAATAGTATGGTATTGCCGGCTGTGCGGATTGGCGTCGTCTATAATCGCGCCTGTTGTCGTAAACCTGTTCTCTGTCTTCGTCATAATACTGCTTTTCAGCGGACCCATTTTCTCTGAGCCATTCGAACTTTGGAAGGGAAGGAGTGTCAAATTTGTTGATTATTCTGAATTTGCGTTTGGTCAAGTAAGCAACAAACCAGAAATTGCTATGTATGGCACGAGTCATAGCACCCTCCTCATCAGACGATTCCTCGTAAGAGTGCATCGTGCTAGTATCTGACGAATGGCGTCCTTCGATCGGAACTGACGATACTGTGGACACCACGTTGTTATCAGGGCCTTTGCGTTTTTTACGCAGGTCACGGAGTCTGGAAAGCTTGTGGGTTGATCTTTGTTTCTGCTGGTTGAGTTGAACAACTTGATCCTGCAAAACAAGAAACCGGTCCAAGCATGCATCCTCCCGTTCCCTATAGAACCTCTCAACTTTATCAAACTCCGAATTGACCCACCCAATGAAATCCTCGCGAGCAGACCGTGCCAATCCCTCCATTTCGGTACCAGTAGCAGGACTTGTATTGAGTGAGTGAACTCTCTTGAGGTTCACAATGAAACGCGATACCGTCGATTGGTGCCTCGAAATTTGTCCTGCAAGTTTCGGTGATTCCTTTATACTACCTGTGCTAAGTTTTGGGTCATCACTGGATAACAACGGAGTGGTATCGCTAACTTTACGAGGAAGCGTCTCTGGAGAAGATGATTTGCGGTCTGAGGGAAGCAAAGCTGGAGAGGGCAATTTGAAGGACTGCAAACGCTCAATTCCTGGATCTTCAGTATGGAGAGCGCTACTATAAACAGGCTTTTGCGCATCAGAGGATGGAGACTCTGCCCATGTGCCCTGATCTCGATGTTCAGATGCATTGTTTCTGCCTTGCGTCAGAGAGCTTTTCAATATGCTTGGTTTCTTGCTAAGCTTCTTGAGCTTCTTCTTCCCCTTTTTGTAATCCAGGTACTGAGATTGCCACTCAGGCACCCGGTGCTCTGCAAGATCTTGCCCAAACTTCATGCAATTAATTATTAAATAAGCAATAATATTAAATTACATAGCCATACATCCCTGCACCTTTTGATGGATCACATTACAGCTGCCTACCGTTACTATCGTGTATAAGGTTTTTGAACAAAGTACTCTCTGTAGAGGCCACATCGCGCGTCCTTCCCACGTCTTTTATCTCGCCTTCAGGTGTATATATCCAGCTGGCCGTTTTGGCAATACAGACTTTCCCCTGGCAACCGCACTTTGAGCTGCGCGTCAGATCTGAGACGTGGTCGGCGAGTATAAGAGACGGGTGGGATGGTGGAAGGCGAGGCGGGGCCTTATTCTCTTCTGGAGGAATGTATATGTTATCCTTGATATACCGGATCTTAGTTGCTTCCATGCTATCAGTGATAAAATCTCAAAACAGTCGTTCGACTGACTATATATTAAAAAAAGACGCTCTGCGGCGCTGCGGCGGCGCGCTTTTTTTTATACTATTCCTCAAAAGAGAAATCGCGACCAAACACTGCTGCGGCACATCAGTTACTGATTCACCGCTTCAGCCATAGTCACCAGACGTCTCACACCCACCATCCAGTCACCGCACTCGCCAACGTGCTCCAGGGCTATTTGATTTTGCAAGGCTGCTGCCGTCGCGTAATCGGATTTGGCCATGGCCTCACATAGTGACACTAGCTCTTGGATCGTTTGCTGGCTCAGCAAGTCCTCGTTATTCAGATGATCGAACAGAATATTGATTCTCTTTTCGGAGTCAGCCAGATGCTTAGAAAATTTGTCTGGAATTTTGGTTTTCAGCTTCTCCAGCTCACTCGTCAAGACCTGGTAGATAGGCTGCGCCGACTCAGGAATATGTGATCTATCTCCCGGAGGGTATTTGGGCGCTGGTGGTGCTGGTGGTGCTGGAGACGCTGCCGGGGTTTGTGCTTTGAGTGAAGGTGGAGGTGGCGGCACGGATTCTGTGTGGCTGTAAGCCGAAGGCACAGTCTGACCGGCAGCAGGAGGGATGATGTTGGTCACCGGGGGTGGGATTATGTTGCTGGCGGCAGACGGAATTCCTGGAGCCGGAGCCGCAACCTCTGTCTGCTTTGGAGCATATGGGTTCCTTGGGGGTGGGGGCATAGCAGCACTCATACCAGGGGAAGCAACTGCAGGTAGTCCTGCGTAAATCTTAGGAGAAGCCTGAGGAATTTTAGCAGGTTCCGCAGCCTGGTTGTTCACTTTGGGTGCGTATGGGTTAAAAGGAGTATTTCTGCCACTTGATGGGGTAGATAGCTCGGCCTTTCCTGCTAGCTGAGGTGATTGCACGGCAGAGCTCGCTGGTCCGTATTTATTGGATCTAGGAGGCTGATGCACGTTGCTTGCAGGGGGTGGTGGAGTGGTCTTGGTCACCGAGGTACTGCTCAGAGTACGAGGAGGAGGTGGCACTCCAAATTGCTGAGACGGGGTTCTCGAGATAGGAGGCGTGTTGTTCTGTTCCTGCATGGCATGGAAGTTGTATGCTGAAGGAACGGACGGAACAGAAGTCTTCCTGGCCGGTTGCGAGCTCAGAGTACTAGGCAAGTCATTCCAGCCTCCAACGTCTTTTCTAATGGTCGTCTTAGGAGGAGGTGGTGGAGTCATGGATGATGCCAGAGACGGATGTCCGGGCTGTGGAGACTTTTGCAGTTTCAGTGAGTCTAGTGCTGTTCTTGGTGCGTATGGATTAGTTGCCAGACCCGCTGGCGCCGCTGCGGGCACCTTAGAGGGAACTGGAGTTGCAACCGATCCAGAACGCGATGCGGCAGCACTATATGGATTGAATGGTGTAGCCTGGCTGGCTGGGTTGGTGTGCGGACTGACACCAGTACCATTCGCTGGAACAGCGGGTGTACCAGGGGTGTACCCTTGTGCTTGAGGAGCAGCATAAGGAGATGCTTGTGAAATGCCGCCATATGCCTTTGGTTTAACGGCGTTTTGCTTTTTGCTGAGAGACTTTGAAATACGCTCCTTCTCCAGCTTCATGCCAGGTACAGTGTCTGGTATTTTTCCCAAAATCTTGCAGGCCAAATCAAAGTGTCCGTTGTTTACAAGAGCCTCGGCGTATTCTCTGTAGGCATAACCCAAACCTTCCAGGCTTTCTGGCGAGGAGCGGATTGTGGCAAGATTGGTGGATTGGTATGCCAAAACTTTCTCAATGGTTTCCTCTAAAGCTTTGAAACGAGCATCTGCCGGAGTGCTTGTATCATCCTTTAGCTTCAAGAAGAAAGACTCCAGATCTTCCAACTCGGAGACCCAGAAAGCCGAAACTTTATCTAATGCGTCACCGGCAATGTAGCATGCGATAGCATTGTCTCGGGCATCTGGGCTCTTGGACGCTAAGAGTCTATCTCCCAACTTGACAAAATTATCGCTGAACTCTGGTTTTCCTTCAGAATGAGCCAAAACAGAACTTGCTATCGCCTTCCAAGAAGAAATGTCTGCGTTTTGAACAATGTCTCCGACGTTTCCGTTCGACACACTGTACAGCACTCTAGCCAATGTTGACTTGGACGAGTACTTGGAGAAATACGCATTTTTCACCTTCTTTTTCATGCTTTCAGAGCCATTGAGTGCAATAACAAGCGCCTCCAGTATGTGGTCGTCTTCGATACATTGCTCGAGAGCTTCTTCGTTCTTTCCTGCCAGTAGTTTTTCTGCTGTCTGGCCCTCAAATGATCCATCATTAGCCAATGTAAACTCGCCACTTGGAACAAAATCGGCCACGATGTTCTTTTCTTTTCCAAGCGAGGCAAAGAAATCCTCATCATCGACAGAGGTCTCGTCAGCTGTTCTTTTGTCCTCGTCATTCTTCTCTTCGGGAACCAGTTTTCTTATAAGAGAAAGTTTTCCATTGTCGATTAGATCACGCAAGGCAATCCAGTCATTGCTTCCTGTGTATTTCTCGGCTGCCTCGGCTCTTGCTTCACAAAGTTGTTTAAAGTCACTATTTTGGATTGCGGAATCCAACTTCTCGGCAGCTTCCTCGACTGCTTTGCTTGCTTTGAACTCGGAAATCTTGATATACGATCCTTTCTGTTCGTTCTTGGTAATAACTACCTTTCCTCCGAAACCAAATGTTGCAGAAACTGGTCTCTGTAACCAGGTAGGGGCCTGTTTCACCTCAAAAACAGGCTGTTGAGTGTCAGTAGAGGACAGCTGGTTCCAGAAGTCATCCTCGTTAGCAGAGTTAACTTTAGCAGACACAGGTGGTGAAGTGTCTTGCAACGACTGCACTAGTATTTTTTTGTCTAACGATGCACTAGCAAACACTTCAGGAAGTTGGGGAGCGAACTTGGTCTCATGAACCCAGTTAGGCAGCGATGGATATTCGCAAAGTTTTTGGCCAGTAAGAGGGTTCCACAAAATGGTAGAATCGTCTTTTCCACTCGAAAGCAGTAAGCTGGGATCCTGTTTACACCAGTCAAGTGACAAAACACCCTTTCTATGTCCTTTCAAAACCAGCTCAGGAGTTGTATGTTTTCTAAGGTCCCATGTCAAAATAACCGGGGCGCCGTCGGAGTCAGAGGCAGTAACAAGTTTTGTACTCTCTGTTGGGTGCCATTCAACCACCGACAAGTTTGATCCAGAGTAACTCAGTTGAAGCACTTCTCTTTTGGCTTTGAGTTCCCAAATCGATGTGTAGCTGGTATTTCCCGCAGATGCAAAAATGTGCGATTGGCTGTTGTTCCACGAGAACGAGGAAATTTTGTCCATTGGCGACATTGCCTGTCCGGGCGAAACCGACGACCCTTTGTTTGTATCCCAGATAAAAATTTCGCCCTTGGTTCCAGAAGAACCAAGGATGTGGCCTTGTAAGGGATTGAATTTCACCTGTAGAGTAGATTCGGTGTGTTTCTGATATTCAGCCACTGAGCTTGCTGCAAGGTCTGAATTGTCAAGCAAAGAGCCAGAGTTCCAAAGCTGGATACTTCCATTCTCAAAGGCACCAGCAAGAAGCCCTCTTTCGTACTTTTCAGACGGTTTGCTCCATGCCAGCGAAGTGAACTTGTTGTCAAGAGAGAATTTGGCCAATGGTACGTCCTTGCTGAAAACATCCCATATTTGCAATGCGGATTCCGAAGAGAATGTTTCGTCCATGGCACCTGCCAATGTTCCAGTGGCTATCAACGGCATTGAATCATATGACCAGGCAAAAGTTGCCGTTTCGGCGACTTCCCTCAATTTGACCATGGTTGGAGATCAAAATCAGTTGGAAGTGTGAAATAAACAGGGTCTAGAGGCAATTGTACAGAAAATTATAGCGGGTGACAATGCAGTGCGTGAAGTAGAGTCTGAGAGGATGAAATGCCGAATATGGAGGGTGTATTTCAGATTCGGTTAGGAGGCCTCGCTTTTGATGATCTTAAAATCGTGTTTACAATTTTTCGAACAACTCATCCGCACACGCCTGGAGATTATTTGTTGGCGCACGATCGATCTTGTGGCTAGTGGAAAGTTTTCAAACTTCGTTGAGGATCAAATATGGAGAAGCCCGAACAAAGACCGCTCGACGACGACGAGCCAGACGAATGGTATGGATGCCATCTGGTGCTACTAACTACAGGGACAAACGGATTATCAAAACTGGCTGCGCAGGTAAGTACGAATCGTTTCAATTGCTGACAATCAGAGGAGAACTTAAAATTGCAGCTTTGCCATGCTGACACAAATGATTGGAGACAGTGTGTGAAGGAGGTACGTGTCGCTGATAAAGTACTAACAACTAGATGGCAGCATTCCGTAAATGCTGGGAAGCAAACATGAACAACGAAAGAACCAGAACCGTGAACAATACTGAAGGCTGGGATACAAAATGAACATAGCTCGTATAAGATAAAGAAGCTCTGTATATAGTAATCAGAATATTTTGGGATTTTTTTTATTTTTTTCCCTTTTATTTATTTTATATGGAGGAAGTGCAAGACCTCGCAGCGGCGAGAGTCCGATCTCTGGCGAAGGTCAAGCGCGTATGGCACAACATCATTCAAAAGTATTCCTCGCTGGGCGAGGACGAACAGGGTGATGTTTTGGATATGAGGACAGGGGACATTGTCCAGGATGTTGGCCACCTCCGATCCATGCGCGATTCCACCACAGTCAAAGGTGAAGTGTGGAATAGTCTCATCGAGTTGGAACGCAATAGGAGCCCCAAGAGTGAGAAAATACGTCGCAACTCAGGAGACTTGATACCGTCAAGTCCTTCTAAAAAAGCAAGGAACTCAAGTGGTAATTCCGCATTCACATCAATACTCATAGCAAGCGATTCTGAGGACGACGTGACGCAGTTTTTCGACTCTTATAGGAGCTCACCGCGTCGCACAACGCGTTCCTCCATCGCTCAAAAGGACAATCTTTCGGTCGTGCCGTGTCCCGATACGAACGCGTCTCCGCTTACGCCAATTCGCAAAATGAGACGACCCAAATCCATTGGTGAAGACCCGCTGCGCTTATCCCCACCGGCATACAATCTTGACGAAAACTACAAAATGTCGAGAAGATCGCTATTCAAGACCAAACCTGAAAATTCCGAAGGCCCGCTCATAACTCCGTCCAAAGTGCGTCGGTTCAAGGCTGCGCTTGCTCGCAAATCTGATGAGTCCGGAAACACTCGCTTGAAACGTTTGCTTTGGCTAAACAAACAAAGAAAAGTGTGAACGCATCACAACAACCAAGGTGTCGCGCGACACGGCATGGCATTTGCACAGCCCTTGAAGCTAAAATAATTTCTAGAAAAACTGGGGACCTCAAAATAAATAGTCCCAATCAACTCTTTACATTCACACGAAAATGAGCCGCTCCCAGGTGTACTTCGACGTTTCTATCGGAGGTGAAACCGCAGGTCGTATTGTCTTCGAGCTTTTCAATGACATTGTTCCGAAGACGGCTGAGAACTTCAGAGCACTCGCTACTGGAGAACCAGGCTTTGGTTACAAGGGATCTATTTTCCACCGTGTGATCAAAAGCTTCATGATCCAGGGTGGAGATTTCACAAACTTTGATGGCACGGGCGGTAAGTCAATATATGGCGAAAAGTTCGAAGACGAGAATTTCGAACTGAAACATGACAAACCATTCTTGCTTTCCATGGCCAATGCTGGAAAGAACACCAACGGATCACAATTCTTCATCACTACAGTTCCAACACCGCATTTAGATGGTAAGCATGTGGTGTTTGGTAAGGTGATAGCAGGAAAATCTGTGGTTAGGATGATCGAAAACACAGAAACAGACTCTGGTGACAAACCTCAACTCGAATGTAAGATCGAAGCATGCGGAGAACTCAAGCCTGGCGAACCACTGAAACTTGACGATGGCACGGGTGATCCATACGATGAGTTTTTAGAGGACGAGGAATCAGTTGATATCAACAACCCTGAATCCGTTTTCAAGGCTATTGAGGATATCAAGGCTATTGGTACCAAATTTTTCAAAGAAGGGGATATGAGTACCGCTTTCAAGAAGTACAAGAAAGCAGTCTCTTATCTCGAATCCTACTTCCCTGATGATTTGCCTGAATCAGAGATCGAGAAGCTGAACAGACTCAAATGTTCCTGCTATTTGAACGCTTCTCTAGCTGCATTGAAATTGAAAAAGGTTCAAGAATGTATCAAGTATTCTACTGAAGCATTCGAGGCGGAGAATGCTGACGTTCAATCCAAAGCTAAAGCTCTTTTCCGTCGCGGAAGCGCAAAACTGATTGGCCATAACCAAGAGGATGCTATCGCTGATTTCGAGGAAGCAAGCAATCTTGCACCAGAGGATGGGGCTATAAAGAAGGCTATTGTGGATGCAAAGAAGAGCCTAAAAGAAAGACTAGCCAAGGAGAGAGCTGCATATAGCAAGTTCTTCAAATAAATAGATAGATAATAATGGATAATGACTTTAACGTCGGTGCAAGGGCGCGTTGTGAGCCCGTGGATTTTTCGAAAGTTCGCCACTTTTCATCGAAAGGGAAAAAATAATTGAAAACATAACCTACTACTTTATTACTTCCTTTTGGCAAAACGTTAGGGCCAACTGGGTTATAATAGCGGCGGATTCAGAACATTGGTAACATATCGCCTTTAATCACTATATTGCACTCATTCAGTTGATCGTTGCAATAGATACAAGTAATAAAAAATTTCAATTTTCCGGTCGCCATCTTGATAGGAAATTGAACAACGGACAATCAGTGGGTTTCAAATACACGAACTAGTGGTATTTGTCCATTTTCTTTTCACTACCCTGTATTATACGTTAGCTAACTCAAAACACAACAAAAACATATTAATAAAACCAAAAAACAACATCGTCATATAAAAATGAGTAAGTTTCCTTATTCGAGCGCTCCTTTGCGCACTGTTCAAGAAGTCCAGTTTGGCTTGTTGTCGCCAGAGGAAATTCGGGCTATTTCTGTTGCCAAAATAGAATATCCAGAGATTATGGATCCGACCACTAATAAACCTAGGGAAAATGGCTTAAACGATCCTCGACTCGGTTCAATAGATAGGAACTTCAGATGTCAGACATGCTCGGAGGACATGCAGGAGTGTCCTGGACATTTTGGCCATATTGAGCTTGCCAAGCCTGTGTTTCACATTGGTTTTGTGTCTAGGATCAAGAAAGTCTGCGAGTGTGTTTGCATGAACTGTGGTAAAATCTTGCTGGACGAGGCCACAAATCCGCAGTTTGCGGCTGCTATTAAAATCAGAGACCCTAAAAAGCGTTTCAATGCCGTTTGGAGTCTTTGCAAAACGAAGATGGTGTGTGAGGTGGACCAACCAATTGATGACGAGTCTGGACGTACTCAACATCTGCGGGGAGGCTGTGGGGCCAGCCAACCAACTATCAGAAGAGATGGTCTCAAACTTTGGGGTTCGTGGAAAAAATCTAACAGTGATGATGATGGAGATCAGGCAGAAAGGAGGCAAATCAGCGCGGCAGAAGTTCTCAACATCTTCAAGCATATTTCTCCCGAAGACTGCCATAAACTCGGTTTTAATGAAGATTACGCAAGACCGGAGTGGATGCTTATTACAGTTCTTCCTGTTCCTCCTCCTCCTGTTAGACCATCCGTTGCCTTCACCGATTCTAAGAGATCAGAAGATGACTTGACGTATAAATTGGCCGATATTTTGAAGGCCAATATAAATGTTCAAAGATTCGAAATGGATGGTTCCCCTCAGCATGTGATCAGCGAGTTCGAAGCGCTATTACAATACCATGTGGCTACTTATATGGACAATGACATTGCTGGTCAGCCGCAGGCTTTGCAAAAGAGCGGAAGACCAATCAAATCTATCAGAGCTCGTTTGAAGGGTAAAGAAGGTAGACTCAGAGGTAACTTGATGGGTAAAAGAGTGGACTTTTCTGCCAGAACAGTTATTTCTGGTGACCCAAACCTGGATTTGGATCAAGTCGGTGTTCCGAAATCTATTGCCAAAGTTCTGTCCTACCCAGAAATTGTCACTCCATATAATATTCAAAAGCTCACGGAGCTGGTTCGTAATGGACCAAATGAGCATCCAGGAGCAAAGTATGTGATTAGAGATTCGGGGGATAGAATCGATCTTCGGTACAACAAAAGGGCGGGCGATATTCAATTGCAATATGGGTGGAAAGTTGAGCGCCATTTGATGGATGACGATCCCGTCTTGTTCAACCGTCAACCCTCTTTGCATAAAATGTCCATGATGGCTCACCGAGTGAAAGTCATGCCCTACTCCACATTTAGAATGAATTTGTCTGTGACCTCGCCTTATAACGCCGATTTCGATGGTGATGAGATGAACCTGCACGTTCCGCAGTCTTACGAAACTAGAGCAGAACTCGAGCAGATTTGCGCGGTTCCCCTGCAAATTGTGTCTCCCCAATCTAACAAACCTGTCATGGGAATCGTGCAAGATACTCTTTGTGGTATTAGAAAGATGACTTTGAGGGATACCTTTATTGAATATGACCAGGTGATGAACATGTGTTTTTGGATTCCTAATTGGGACGGTGTTGTTCCACAGCCGGCAATTCTAAAACCGAAACCATTATGGTCAGGGAAGCAGGTGCTTTCGATGTGTATTCCTCAGGGTATCTTCTTACAGAGACTGGACGGCTCACTCTTGTCTCCTAAAGACTCAGGAATGCTCATTGTGAATGGTGAAGTCATGTTCGGTGTGGTCAATAAGGCCACTGTCGGATCGAGTGCGGGTGGTCTTATTCACACCGTTATGCGTGAGAAGGGGCCTAAAGTGTGCGCACAATTGTTTGGAAACATTCAGAAGGTTGTGAACTACTGGCTCCTTCATAACGGATTCTCTATTGGTATTGGTGATGCCATTGCAGACTCTGAGACGATGAAGACCATTACGGAGACTATCGCTATTGCCAAGGAAAAAGTGCAGGAGGTTATCATGGATGCACAGAAAAACCTGTTGGAAGCCGAACCCGGAATGACCGTTAGAGAGTCTTTTGAACAGAAAGTTTCCAAACTGCTGAATGAGGCAAGAGACTCTGCCGGTAAATCTGCAGAAACCTCCTTGAAAGACTCAAATAACGTGAAACAGATGGTCACAGCCGGATCGAAAGGTTCTTATATTAATATCTCCCAGATGTCTGCCTGTGTCGGTCAACAGATTGTGGAAGGTAAGCGTATCAACTTTGGTTTTGCAGATCGTTCTTTGCCTCATTTCACGAAGGATGATTATTCTGCCGAGTCCAAAGGTTTTGTTGAAAACTCTTATTTGAGAGGTCTTACGCCACAAGAATTTTTCTTTCACGCGATGGCAGGAAGAGAGGGTTTGATTGATACGGCTGTGAAGACTGCCGAAACAGGTTATATCCAACGTCGTTTGCTGAAAGCACTGGAAGATATTATGGTTCATTATGATGGAACGACCAGAAATTCTTTGGGAGATGTTATTCAGTTCATTTACGGTGAAGATGGTCTTGATGGTACTCAGGTGGAGAAGCAGACCGTGGATACCATACCTGGCTCAACGGAGGCCTTCGAGAAGAGGTACCGCGTTGATTTGATGAGTCCAGAGACCTCGATTCGTCCCGACTTGATTGAATATGGCGCAGAGATCATTGGTGACATTGAGCTTCAGAAGTATCTGGACGAAGAATATGAGCAGCTTTTGGCTGACAGGGAATATTTGAGAACCAAATGTTTCACTACGGGTGAAAATAACTGGCCACTCCCGGTGAATATTCGCAGAGTCATTCAAAACGCTCAGCAAATCTTCCATGTCGATCAAACAAAGGCAAGCGATTTGCCGATCAAGGACATTGTGGTTGGTGTGCAGGAGCTTTCTAAGAAATTCAAAGTTATTCGTGGAAAGGGTGAGATTTTGGCAGAAGCTCAAGAAAATGCCACTTTGCTATTCCAGTGCCTTGTTCGTTCCAGGTTGGCAACCAGAAGGGTTCTCGAAGAATTTAGACTCAATAAAGACGCATTCGAGTGGGTTCTGGGAACCATCGAGCAACAGTTCTTGAAATCGCTTGTGAATCCAGGTGAAATGGTGGGTGTCATTGCCGCGCAATCCATTGGTGAGCCTGCCACCCAAATGACGTTGAATACCTTCCATTATGCTGGTGTTTCGTCCAAGAATGTCACTTTGGGAGTCCCAAGACTGAAGGAAATTCTTAACGTCGCTAAGAATGTCAAGACGCCTGCATTGACGGTTTACCTGAAGGAAGAATACGCATCGGACATTGAAAAGGCAAAATCTATTCAATCCGCTATTGAACACACGACTCTGAAGAATGTTACTGCATCCACCGAGATTTACTATGATCCAGATCCACGGAGTACTGTTGTTGATGACGATATTGACACTGTGGAAGCCTACTTCGCCATCCCTGATGAGAAGGTGGAGGAGAATATTCACAAGCAATCTCCATGGCTTTTGAGATTGGAGCTCGACAGAGCGAAGATGTTAGATAAACAGTTGACCATGAGTCAAGTTGCAGGTCAAATCATGGATAACTTTGGTGATGATTTGTTTGTCATCTGGTCGGAAGATAATGCCGAGAAACTTGTGATCAGATGTAGAATTGTTCGTGAAGAAAAGGCTTTGGATGAAGAAGAGGAAGAGACCGAGGATGGACTCCTCAAAGCTCTCGAAGCTCAAATGCTCGAATCGATCTCTCTGAGAGGTATCAGTGGTATATCAAGAGTCTTCATGATGAAGTATGACAAAACATATATCGATGAAACGGGAGATTTCGCCAAAAAGGAAGAGTGGGTTCTGGAAACTGATGGTGTCAACCTTGCCGATGTTTTGGCAGTAGAGGGTGTTGACACCACAAGAACTTACTCCAATTCCTTCGTGGAAATTCTGTTTGTTCTGGGTATTGAGGCCGCGAGAAGTGCGTTGTACAAGGAAATCTTGAACGTTATTGCGTTCGATGGTTCCTATGTCAACTACAGACATTTGGCATTGCTTGTTGATTTGATGACATACAGAGGTCACTTGGTTGCTATTTCGAGACACGGTTTCAACAGAAACGATACCGGAGCCCTCATGAGATGTTCTTTCGAAGAGACTGTTGAAATTCTGTTCGATGCAGGTGCATCTGCTGAACTTGATACTTGTGAAGGTGTTTCTCAAAATGTGATTCTTGGTCAGCTTGCACCATTTGGAACTGGCTCCTTTGAAGTGTACTTAGACGAGGAGAAATTGTCTATGCTACCCTCGGATGCCACAGTTCATGCATCCAATGTTCTTCAAACCAAGAACGTTGATGGTGGTGCTACACCTTACGAGGAGGACAATTTGAAGGATGACTTTATTGATGCTGAGATGGAGGATGATAAGGTTGCATTTTCTCCGATGATCACATCGGGCGTGAATGATGACCGTAGCGGAGGATTCACAGAGTATGGTGGTATGAGCTCTTATGCTCCTACCTCACCTTTTTCTGGATTTGCCCCAACTTCTCCAAGCTATGGTGCCACCTCCCCGTCCTACGCTCCAACATCCCCATCTTACTCCCCTACCTCACCTTCCTACTCTCCTACCTCACCATCATACTCACCAACATCCCCATCTTATTCACCAACCTCCCCATCATACTCTCCGACATCCCCATCCTACTCACCAACATCCCCATCCTACTCTCCAACCTCACCTTCCTATTCTCCAACGTCCCCATCCTATTCGCCGACCTCCCCATCCTATTCTCCGACCTCCCCATCTTACTCACCAACCTCACCTTCCTATTCTCCAACTTCACCTTCCTATTCACCAACATCCCCACAATACTCTCCAACCTCTCCATCTTACTCTCCAACATCCCCACAATACTCCCCGACGTCCCCACAATACTCTCCTACATCACCCCAATATTCACCTACATCACCCCAATATTCTCCTACCTCTCCTCAATACTCTCCTACCTCTCCTCAATATTCTCCAACATCTCCTCAATATTCTCCTACATCTCCACAATACTCCCCAACGTCTCCTCAATACTCTCCAACGTCTCCACAGTACTCTCCAACATCTCCAACATACTCATCAAATAACAACCGAAACTAAGGATTTCGTTTTATGCCTTTGCGTTGTGTATATGTAAAAAAGATAATAAAGTCGAACGGTTATATATAATAATAGGCCAGTAACATTTTCTAAAGTTTTTTGCTAATTAGGCCTCTGAACATATCGAAACCATTTCCGTCCGGTTGCAGTTCGTAAGTGTTCCCGGTGAAGTTCCCGTATCTGTCCACTTCTTTAGCCGTCAGGAGTCCAAACTCTTTACTGATTCCAGTGATAACTGCTTTGGGGCTTCCTGGATGGTCGAGAGTGACTTTCTGGCCTGTGTGCAACCACTGTTTGTAGTACAGATCCATAAATGGTTCCATTCCGTCCACTTTAAATCTCTCGAGCATAGTGTAGAGAATCGAGAGATACTTGGCCGTCAGCTTCTCTGTTGCTATCGGTTTGAGTTTCGTACCAAGCGTCTCATTCATCTCGCTGATCACAATATTCAGAGAGGTCGTGGGTCCCTGGTTGAAAAGGTTCAGGCCTGTTCCGATGGCGACGAGGAACTGATTTTCATAAACAGCCGTCTCCACGAGAACACCACCTATTTTGGTGTAGGAATCGAGATCCGTCTTGTTCAAGCAATCAGGACGTAAAATGTAGACGTCGTTAGGCCACTTCAGGCGAACTGGAATTTTCTCATAGCCGGGACCGTATGTTTGGACGGCCTGGACCATCGACATGCTAACGAGGTACTGGAGTAGAACCACAGGCGTGGAAAGCGGCATCCTCAAGAACAATGTCATGGCGAAAACTCCCTTTGGATTCACCCAGACATTGCCTGTCCGTCCTCGACCTGCCACTTGCATGGTACCGATGATAGCGAACCCGTGAGGAAGGATACGCATGAAGGGAGTGTTGTACATCATCAGAGAGCTACTTGAGGTCAGCACCTCGCCGTAGAGAATGGTGGATCCTAGCTCTCCAACAGTGGAATATCCCAGCTCCTTATACGCGTCCTCGAGATCATTCAAATACTGGTGGGTGTTGAAGTACGGTGTTAATTCTGGCTTTGGGAGCGCTGTGTCGCAGATATAGACATCTTTGATAGCAGTTTCTGGGTCAGATAGATCACTCTGCTCGAATTTATCCAAAGTCTTGTGGACGCGGATTTTGTCTTTTCCAAGATCGATGATGTTTTCAGATTCGTAGCCCAGCTTGTGTTCCATGTCGTACACAAGTTTGGCAAGCTGCTCCTTTTGCCTCGAGACAAGCACCAGAGGTGTCAATGATGGACGAGTCGACTCCTTGTTGACTTTGAGACCCAAGCTGCGGAGACAATGGCGCATGAACTCCAATCTTGCGACATCGTTTTCTTTCAGCACCTTAATAGATTTTTCAAAATCAGTTCCTGGCTCTGCCTCGAGCAGAGTAGGATTGTACTCCGGGTGGGTGCCGGTCAGCAGAACCTTTCCCTGGCCAACAGAGCAAAGGATCACCGCAGCCTGGGGGCCTGGACACTCGACCTCGACGGGTTCCTCGTATTCTGCCAGGATTTGGGTGTTTGGGTGCTTATCAGCATCAATGAAAACGGCACCCCCATTGTAGTAGTTGTAGAGGGGCTGTTGCAATGCAAGGTCCGTCTTCAGCTTTACAGGACGAGTTCCTTCTTCAGTGCCGTATTGGAAACCCTTGAAACAGGCACCGCGAGCAACTCCTGGGAAGAACTTGAGCTCTCTGGCACCACTGACTTCCATGTCGGGATTTCCAACCTCGAACTCGCAACGAGCAGAACCGTAGTAGCCACCCGAGCAAAAACCAATATACTTGCCCCCTCCTGAGACGAACTGGCGGATCTTTTGGTTCCCCATACCGTTGAGATTGGAGCCCACCGCCAAGTCAGCACCTCCAGGAATGACGATCATGGCAGTTTTGGCCTGCCACGGCTGAGAAAGCAGGGTTCTGGGCTCGACGGGTCCCACTGCGTAGTAGGGAGACAGCAGCAGCCTCAGCGTGTCGAGACAATGCTTGACACTGTCTGAAGCTGCTCCAGGGCCATTATAGACAAGAACGTTCATGGAAATATTTTTTGTTGAGAAATGTTGATCAGGGCCGGTATTGGAAATATTGCGCTTGTTGGGAGACCTTTCAAATTGGCCCCCTTGCGCGGCCCAATTGGCAGAAAGTTAATTTTCGGGTTCCCGCCCAGCGCAACCGCTAGCATATTTGTGCGAGCGAAGTGTGACAAAAAGCACACCACAATTCCTACTCTGTCCGAAATTCGTGAAAGTCTATACACCGTCCCCAATGCGTTGACTTTCACCAGACTCGTTGCTGCGCCCGTGGTCGGGTATTTGGTGGTTTCTGGACACACCACGTGGGCCCTGGGTCTTTTTGCATATTCCTGTGTGACAGATTTCGTTGACGGCTTCATTGCCAGGCGTTACAACTGGCGATCGAAAGTCGGTTCCATTATTGATCCAATGGCAGATAAGGCACTAATGGTGATATGTACTGCCTGTCTGTCCCACATTGGCGCGGTGCCGTTGTATTTGGCAGCACTTATACTCGGCAGAGACATAATGCTGCTACTGGCCGGCATCGTGATTCGATACATATCGCTGCCTGCTCCAAGAACATTTCGACGGTACTGGGACTTTTCGCTTATCACAGTCGAAGTGCGCCCAACAACGATTAGCAAGATCAATACCGCTCTCCAGATGGCATATCTGGGAGGCCTGATGCTGAGTCCACTTATAGACCTGGGTGCGGGCCGTTTGGAATACCTCGTGGCTGCCACCACTGTGCTGAGCGGGTTGTCCTACATATTCAGCAAAACCGCAGTGCGCAGAATTGCCAAAAACTAGTATATATACTCAACACTGAATTACCTATATATTCACCTACTGAAGCAAATGTCATCGATACGCAGAATCGATTTCACGGTCTCTGCAGCAAGAGTAATGGCACTGGTGTTGACAAGGACAGGCTGGAGCACGTGCTCGTCAAAGGTGTTGGTAGCTCCAGACCGTCTCACACTGATTCCGGCGTTCTTCTCGCCCAGCTCGTGTTTGTTTCTGAGATCCGTGACGATCTCGATCGGGTTCATTCCGGCGTTCTCTGCTAGTGTCGTTGGAATGACTTCCAATGCCAGCGCAAACTCCTGGAAACACAACTGCTCGACACCGGAGAACTGGTTCGACTCCTTGAGTAACGTACGCGACACCTCGATCTCTGGAGCACCGCCTCCGGCAATCAATGCTCTTTCCTTCACCAAACAGCGAACCACACACAAAGCATCGTGCAACGACCGTTCTGTCTCGTCAAGAATTTGGTTGTTGGCACCGCGACACACGACAGAAACAGTTGGCTGCGTAACGTTCTTCACGCCAGTGATTTTGATGATCTTGGAGCCAGAAGACTCGACTTCCTCCACCAGGTCTGCGGTCCCCAGACGAGACTCCACAAATGAGTCGACATCTGCAATAGGCTTGCATCCCAGACTCTTGCTGATGAACTCGATTTCGTCTCTCTCGATGTCCTTCACGACCAAAATGTTGAGCTTTGCCAGAAAGTGCAAGGCAAGGTCATTAACAGCGTCTCTAAGAATAGACTTTTGGATCAACAGCACATTGCACTTTGCCTTCTTGATTTTCTTGCAAATATTGAGCAGATACGCCCTTTCCTCTTTCAGTATTTTATCCATTTGTCTGTAATCATTAACCACGATATTGTTTTCCATGTCTGGTTTTGGAGGAGAGAGCTGGAACTGAATCAGTCCGATCTTGGCCTTCTCCATTCTCGTTGGTCCGCCAGCGCTCTTGATAACGTTTTGTGTCAAAACGACGCCTTCCACTGTTTCTGTGTCATCAATAGTGCCTCCGATCTTCTTAATCAATCTGATATCGTTCAAATCCACATTCTTGGCCTCAGGGCCAACAACCTTCAGGACTGCATCGACGGCCAAGGGACCCAATAAGGAGGAGTGCTGAGAAACAATTTTCGAGGATAATGACGTGTTGGCTGCCCGAATCAACGCGTCTCTGTCGTCCAAGGAGATTTTGTGAGACATCTCAAGCAGGATCTCCACACCCCGTCCAGCCGCTTTGGTGAATGCCTCTGAGATGATCGTTGGGTGGATCCCTTTGTTCAGGAGCTTCTCTGCCGCTCCAAGCAGGGCACCCGTGATCACAACCACTGAGGTGGTACCGTCTCCGGCTTCAACGTCCTGTGCACCTGACAAATCGACCAGCATTTTGGCCGCCGGATGCAAAACAGCCATGTGTTTGAGAATCGTGTGGCCATCGTTGGAGATGATCACCTCGCCACGTCCGGTCTTGATCATCTTGTCCATACCCTTTGGGCCCAAAGAAGTTCTGATTGCATCTGCCACGGCTCTTGCAGCCAGTATGTTCGCTTTGCGCACCTCCTGTGGCTTTTCTTTGTTCTTAAATGTCGCGTTTGACGGAAGAACCTTGGACATGTCGAAAATAAATTGAAAAAATATCCGGGAAAAATATATAAATTTCTAGTAACTAATGCCTGAGAACTCGCACAAGCCAGCGGTGTTCCACGATATAATTGTCACCAAAAATGATATACTCAACTGCTCGTATGAGAGCTGGTACTCGCTTTTTGGAGCGCACGCCTACTCGCGAGCTGTGATATTGCCTGCACCCCAGGAGTTCATAGACTATCTGGAGAGTGATGATTTCACGATCCCGGGTGAAAAGTCAAATCCAAATCCACCGAATGATTCTGATTGGGACTATACGCCTCCAAGTCGGCCTGATCCAGCTTCCCGTTTTTTGGAATTCCACAGTAAGATCCAGGAAACGTTCAAGTCATTCAAATACATTGCCCCAAAACTCAATTGGTCAGCCCCTCAGGATTCCGTATGGATGCTCCCTGGCCGAACGATGAAATGTTCCTCACCCTCAGATATTTACCTACTGCTCAAATCCTCCGATTACATCAATCACGACCTGAGCCACGCATTTGATGAAGCTGATTCTGTGCCCGACAAACTACAGTATAATCTGATTCTACGAGAGTGGAAAGAGATCAATCCTTCGCTGGAGTTCAGATGCTTTGTGCGCGATCGACAATTGTTGGGAATCTCCCAGCGAGACCTGAACTATTATCCTTTCTTGGAGGAACTTCACGATACCATAATTGAGAGAATAGCAACCTTCTTTGACGATGTTCTCCTCCCCAAGTTTGGATCCAACAGCTTTGCCTTTGACGTTTATCTCCCAAAGCCATTCACAAAAGTGTATTTAATTGACATCAATCCATTCGCGAGAAAAACGGATTCATTGTTGTTCACCTGGAACGAACTGGCGACAATGGCTCCTCATGACGATGACGTTGTTGTTCGTCTTGTGACACAACATAATTCAGGAAGGTTTGCTACCAAAGCTCATTCACAAAACCATGTGCCCAGGGACGTGCTTGATGCTTCGATGGATTCGTCAAAAATGGTGGAAATGCTTCAAAACTGGTCTGCTATGCTATCAAAGGAGAATGACGAAACAGAGGAAGGCGAGTAAAGCAACTTAGTCATCCAGGAGAGCCCCCCGTTTTGTGGGAGGTGGAAACCTGATTTCAGCTCCTTTCAGTGGTCCGTCTGTGTGATACAGCCTTGGCCGATAACCAGGGTTTTCTCCCATAATTTTCGAGTTTCTGAACTTGTCTATCAGTTTTGCTTTGCCCTGCACTTTCGCATACGACATCTCGCAAACTTTTTCTGAGTTGAACTTGTTCCATTTCTTTCCGGCTCGCTCAATATAGAACCTGATAATGTGTCTTGGCTCAACGAAAGAAATGAAGGCGTATCCAACGTTGCAATGGTTCTCAAAATCAATGCGCAAGTAGAGGAAGTCATATAAATCTTTGCTCGTCAGGTCTATGAACTCCTTGAGCTCATTGTGGTTAACTTTGTTCGGAACGTTCCTTATCATGATGGTTCTGCGTGGATCTTGTCCCAAACGGATCCTTGTAATGTCTATTTGATTTTCGTGCGGGACGTAATTAGTCCTGAGAGAGCCTGAAAGCGGCCGCCGTGTTTTCAGATGCTGACTCTTTCTCCACTCATCATTACTCTGTTCTGTGTGCTCGCTTTCCATGCGTTTGATGTCTCCTGTCATCCAATTAATGACTTGCAAGTTTGGTTGGCTTTTTGTGTCTCTGATTGCGGGTTTTTCGCAAAGCTCTTGTAAAGATGAACGCATGTGTATTAGAGTGTTGCTGATGTATGATTGGGGAACCGCGCGTGCTTTGAAGGACGCTCTGATGTCATCAAACGTACACTTGAATGTATTTTTCAGATGAGCAACTGTTTCGAAACTAATAATGGCACCGAACTTGCCAAGATATCCTGCGAGCTGATCTCGAAATCTGTTCACGTCGACCTCTTGGTCACAGGAGACATAAACGGTTGCATAGCTATCCTCCAGATACTTAAACTCGTGATTCGAAATGACGTTTGCCAGAGTGGTCGGGTCTGTGATGAAGCAAGGTTCGAGAGTCTCTGCGGCAGCGTTCCCAAAAAGCTGTTGTAATTGTCTTAAGTGCTCGGGCACTTTTTGAGCCTCGAACCAGCCAACTGCAAGCACTGTCTCGTTCTGAAGTGCGAGCGGCTTATATGCTAATATGTCGCAGAGATCCTGGAAGTCGCGCAGAACCGCGCTGAGTACTGCGAGTCGCCGACAGCGAAAAAGCACTATACGCGAGTTTAGCACGCCCGTGGGAAATGGCAAAGCAATAAAAGTTGTCTGGTAGGCGCTGTCTCTAAGAGATGACGAGCAATTTCCAGGGAACATGTTAGTGAAAGTGTGCTCATGTGGATGCACCCCAGGGTTCATAAGAAGAAGGGATAATTAGCTAAATATTTATTTTATAATAAGTTTTGGGCTTTCGAATTTAAGGATCGGGCTTTATAAATTTGCGGAACTGATAAAACTATATCCCAATTTAAATGCATTGCCTTTACATACATAGTGCTCTTTTCATTGCAGTTTGACGCTCTTCGAGAGGTTTTTCTTGATACCAGTTGTTTCACCAACATAGGGACCGTGGTCTTTATTGTACACTGCGCGCACAGACTTGAGTTTCTTCTGTGCCTTGGCATACTTCTTCCTCTTTTTGACACGAGCATTACGGTTGTCCTTGTTCCTGTGGGGAGTAAGACCGCGATTTTTGAGGATCTGATAGTTGAGCGCGCGCTTCCCGCTTTCTCCAATGGTCTCCTGTATCTCTGCCAGTTTTCCATCCCTTGCAGCTTTCTTAGCCAGTTCATGTGCTTCTTTTCTTTCCTGTTTGGATTGTTGCTTTTTGGACTTCACCTCGTCATAATAATCCGTATCAGGCTTTTCTGTAAATCGTTCCTCCGAGTCTTCTTCTCCAAGAGCCAGCCCAGGAGCCGAGGCGTTAGCTCGATCTCCTCGTTTCTGTGCCTCTTCCAAAAGACGCTGTCTTCTCTCAAATAGTCGCTCTTTATATGGAACGTCCTGGTCACCCTGGTACTTGGCATCTTTCTTCTTTTCCTGCTGGTCGATCTTGGAAGTATAGAACCGCAATGTGCGTCTGCGGCCCTTCTTTTCCTCGAGATCCACTTCGTCGATATCCTCTGGTCCCACGGCGCGGAGTTTGCGCACCTTCCGTTCTGCAAAAACATCTGGCTCTTCGTCCTCAGCCTCAGAAACTTCGTTTTCATCCTCTTCGTCTGACAGGCGATCATCGTATTGGTCTATTAGTTCTTCCTCTGGTACGCTTGACTCTTCGATTTCAGCCTCGGAAACCGTCCTTGCCCTCTTTTTCTGTGCCTGTCGCCAAACCTCTCTAGCGCTCAATAGACCCGTCATGATAGGTTCTTCACGCATACTGAACGGCTCACCGCTTTTCAAAAACGATCCAAATAGAGCGAAATATGTCGCGATCGTGCCCAGGTACGCACTGAGGGCATTAAAACGAAGCTCTGCAACAGGGTCAGTATTTTTCTCTTTCGAGAGATCATCTAGGACCGGTTTGAGCTCCCGCACCTCCTTTGTCAGCGGAATGAATTCAGGATATTGATTTTCCATCACTTCAGAAAAGCCGGCTTCATCAAGCTTATTCAGGTCCAGTTTCTGATCATTGGATTCCTCTGTCTCTTCCTCCCCTTTGGCCCAGTCTCCCACAGTGTCATCCATCATATAGTCATCCATATTCAATTCCTGTAAATGTTTCTTTTGTATTCTCAGTGCTTCCTCTTCGAGCAGCTTTGCGTCCTCCTCTTCCTCCAGTTCGTCTCCTCCATAATAATCATTTCGACCACCCCAGCCTTCTTCTTCGTCCTCTTGTTCTTGTTCCTGTTCAGAACCAAAATACTCCTCCTCGTCTTCATCTACATGGCCTGTGAGCTTTCGTTTGTACCGTTCGATTTCTTCTTCACTATCTTCCTCCTCATCAAGACCCAGGACTTCTTGTTCGCTATCTTCACTCTCTGGCTCTTCAAAATTTGCCTGATCAAGCAATATCTTCTCTCTGCCTGCGTGGAACTCATCCACCTCGTCTAATCCGGGATCCTGTTGCATGAGGGTGAATCTAAATATTTTTTTAAATTTTTTTGAAAAATTTCTTAGATTATTAAATTTTTTTTGATCGAGGAATTATAATAATCAACCATGTCCAACAATCGATTGGACTCTCTATCTAGGCCATCTGGCAATGTTGCCGGAGGAGGCTCTTCCAAACAAAGCTTGAAATTCAAGCCTAAGGTGGTTGCGAGACGAACGAAGGAGGAGCGAGACTCGAATGTTCCAGTGGCCACCCCAGGCGTGAGCAAAAAACCGGGATCGCTAGCCAAAAACCTGCAGAGAAATCCTCGAACTCCCGGGATGCGGCATCTTCAAAACACAAAAGTCGTGATGGCAGGCCCTCTTGCCATGGGAACCGTTTCGCTAGCCAATTCGGGGCAGAGCAAGGGAACAAAAATGGTGAAGAAATCTGCTGATACATATGATCTGGCACAGAGTCTCAAAGCACAGACCGCCAAAAAGGCTAAAGGAATCACGGAATCGGATGATGAGGGCACCGATGATATGACTACGCGAATCGACCTAGGACAGGCGTACGATTGGAAAGATGTTGATACGCAGTATTTTCCTGTGAGAGCTGAAAGGCAGCAGCATTACGAGTACGGTGAAGAGCCTATTCCAGACAGTACAATCAAAACCGAGATTCATCGTGAGGTTTCCGTGCCTGTTGACTCAGAGCCGACATCTAGAGAACAGAGTGTGGAGATCAAACAGGAGGAAGATGCTACGCTCAAATTCATTCCTGACGAGCAAGCAAATGTAGACGATTCTATTATTGACTATCAAGGCAAGCAAGAAGCCGCGCGATTAGCGGATGACTATAGAGCAATAATCACCAAGTTGGATGACATACAACTTGAGGAAAATGCAGAGGAGATGCTATTTTTGCAACTTCCGAAACAATTGAACGTGGAGAGCGCTTCTCACGATGTAAAATTGGAAGATGACGGTGACCTTTCTCAAAAAGTAGATACGACATCGGATGTGGTCGGTACACTGCGCGTGCATGAGTCAGGAAAAGTGACAATTAAAATGGGCGATACGGTGCTGGACGTGACCAGAGGAGCTGCGACTCACCTTGTCCAGTGCATAGTGCAACTGGACGAGGACGCGAAAGAATGCGTGGAATTGGGAACCGTGAACGAAAAGATCATTGCAAGCCTCAGCTTGTCTGACGAGATATAAATCATCTGTAATTTTATTCGGTTTCCAGTTTGACTCTTTTTTCATCACCTCCCTCAGTAATGCTGCCAGATCGTTTCGCAGGTTGTTCGCCATTCTGTTTCATCAGTTTTCTTCCAAACCTGATTGGCTCCAAGCACAATTTGATTTTGGCCGAGATGGTCTTGCTTTCTTCTTGGGACGGGTCCAGTGCTTCTTTTCGCACGACATCTGCACAATGTCGTATTATGACCATTAATTTGTTGTAGTGCTGTATTGCATCTTCGTCTTCCTGTTCGCTCTTCTTGACCAGCCCAAACTTCTTTGATAGATACTTTTCGACCAACACATCATCACACAACCACAAGCAGGCCAAAGCTATTTGCGGTGGGGTGTATAAAAATGGTAGATCGGTAAATAAGCTCTCGTTGACCAGTTCTCTCGCACCGTCATAATTTTTACCAAGTCTGTTGAAGTCTAGTTTTGGAAGAGTCTGTTGTATGTCAAGGAAAAAGCCATATAATGGCTGAAACGGATGGTGGCATTGGAGAGAAAATTTCATGGTCTCCAAAATAAGGTACTCGTTCTTCAATATGGCTTCCGGGGTCGTCTTGGGAATGTTCTTGCAAAAAGTGTTTATCCCTATAAAGTGGTTCTCAACCTTAGCAGATAAGAACAAACAAGTGAGCATGATGTTTCCCGGATGATATTCCATAACAGAATGATATAGGTAGAATTTGTATAGATACATGATGGCGGTCGATCTTACCTGAGCAGACAAGTGAAAAAATGCGGCAAGCTCTTTACATCGACGTGCGTAATAGCTTATGAGTCTCTTTTCTTCATCAAAATGGACGAATTGGAACTGGTCTTGATTCTCTCTCATTAGCTTCACTTCTGGTAGAGAATCATCCAATTCATTGATTCTTTCCTCGGTCTTTTGTATTCCCTTTTTGTTGGCAACAATACGCAGCTCCTCTAGCTGTGAGTGAGTGAAGGACCAAAACCTATATTGCGTAGAACGCCTGAAAAGATCATCGTTACTAACAACCATGATTTTAATTCAGTTACAATTTTTCCACCACTACTAACTACTATATTTTCGGAATATCTTTTCTCTTCTTTCTATTGATGTGTGCTATGTCAAAAGAAGATCCAAACATCATACATTCTTGGAGATAGAGGAAACTATGGAGCTCCTCTCTTCTAAAATGAGAGTCTCTAGTCGCTTAGAAGGTGGCGACAAAAGTCTCGGTGGCAGACTTAAGCTTGCCCAAGAGCTCGGAAGAAAGCTCACCCTTAGTTCTGATAGCCTCCAAAATGTCACCCTCGTTGGCCTTCAAGTACGCAACGAATTGCTCCTCAAATTCTTGGATTCTCTCGATTGGAATGTTGTCCAAGTAACCGTTGACACCAGCGTAAATGACTGGCACTTGCTCCTCAGAAGCTTGTGGAGAGTATTGCTTTTGCTTCAACAATTGGGTCAATCTCTCACCTCTAGACAAAGTTTGCTTGGTAGAGGCATCAAGATCGGAACCGAATTGAGCGAAAGCAGCAACTTCTCTGTATTGAGCCAAGAACAACTTCAAAGAACCAGCAACTTGCTTCATGGCCTTAACTTGAGCAGCAGAACCGACTCTGGACACAGACAAACCGACGTTGATAGCTGGTCTGATACCCTTGTAGAACAATTCGGCCTCCAAGAAGATCTGACCGTCGGTAATAGAAATGACATTGGTAGGAATGTAAGCAGAGACATCACCACCCTGGGTCTCAATGACTGGCAAAGCGGTCAAAGAACCACCTCCGTGAGCATCGGACATCTTAGCAGCTCTCTCCAACAATCTAGAGTGCAAGTAGAAAACATCACCTGGGTAGGCCTCTCTTCCTGGAGGTCTTCTCAGCAACAAGGACAATTGACGGTAAGCAACGGCTTGCTTAGACAAGTCGTCGTAGACAATCAATGCGTGCTTTCCATTGTCTCTGAACCACTCGGCAATGGCACAGGCAGTGAAAGGAGCCAGGTATTGCAATGGAGCGGCCTCAGAAGCAGTAGCGGCAACCACAATAGAGTACTTCATAGCATCGTTTTGCTCCAAAGTTTGGACCAATTGAGCAACAGTGGATCTCTTTTGACCAACGGCAACGTAAACACAGTAGAGTTTCTTGGACTCGTCATTGCCATCGTTCCATCTCTTCTGGTTCAAGATGGTGTCAAGGGCAACAGCAGTCTTACCAGTTTGTCTGTCACCAATAATCAACTCTCTCTGACCTCTTCCAATTGGGACCAAAGCGTCGACGGCCTTCAAACCCGTTTGCATTGGCTCGTAGACGGATCTTCTTGGCAAGATACCTGGGGCCTTCAATTGAGCGATAGCGTAACCAGTGGCCTCTATTGGTCCCTTACCATCAATTGGGTTACCAAGAGCGTCAACAACTCTTCCCAACATACCTGGTCCAATTGGAACATCAACAATCTTTCCGGTTCTCTTGACGATCTCACCCTCCTTGACTTCTCTGTCGGAACCGAACAACACAATACCAACCTGGCCAGGCTCCAAGTTCAAGGCCATACCCTTGACACCGGAGGCGAACTCAACCAATTCCTCAGCTTGACAGTTGTTCAAACCGAAAACTCTGGCGATACCGTCACTGATCTGGTTAGTAAACAATTTCGGGCTGTGCGGAGAGTAGCGAAAATCCAGACTGAGATTTGGAAAATTTTGAGGTTATGAGATTTCGTGGGCTATGATTGGCCAACAAAATAGTGAACACACCTTTAATTCCAGCGATCTGGCATGCAATTGACTATGCCAGACTAATCGTCTCGTGTGGTCTGCACTATTCCGTACTCTGCACAATGTAATGTACTTACCCAACGGAAAGAACTCTTCCGGTCTCGTCCAAGTTGGCCTCATCGGAAACACCTCTAATCTTGGACTCCAAGATCGAAGAGACCTCGGTTGGCGCAGCCTTGGCGGTGGCATACGATCTAGCGGATAACAGAGGTCTAGCCTGTAATATTTGCGACAAGGTCGCAATTGTGTTAGTATTCCAAAATGACAAGCTGTCCGCAAAAACCTCGTGGAGTTTCCCATTGAAAGACAAAAACAAGCTCAGTGGCTAAGACAACGGCGTTCCGTACGCCATTGGACACATTGGCACCGAGGAAATAGATGTCAGCCATTCAAGGGCACTTTCCATTGGCTGGCGGGCGACTGGATACTCACAATTCTTGGTGCAGCTCTAACAATGTTAGCAGCTAGAGCTGATCTAGCAGCTGCTCTGATGGCTGGTCTAGCAGAAAGCATTGTTATACGATGATTGATTCTTGGGAAAGAACAAATCTGGTTGTATAAAAAATGGAAACAAAAGTGGAAGAAAAATGAAAAAACGACACAACAACCACAGTGCACAGCACGGCCTGTGAGCGCGCGGTCGACTGGGGGAATTTTTTTTCTCCTGGTGGACACCACGGCACGCACATTATTGGTCGATTTGGAGAGTTACCCGGACACAGTATTTCCGATAAAGCAGGATCGGTCACGGTAGACATGCGGGCAGGGGGTGTCTTCGTTACACTTGAAACATCTCAACTGGAGAGCCACATTGGCGCGAGCCTGAGGCCGTTAGCTCAATTAATGAGCTGGAGAACATGCTGAGCTAGCTGGCTACTTCGCGATCCATCTGTGCACCAGCACTGCCCGAGGAAAATTTCAGTAGTAGACAGAAAGCTCTTGTTATCGTTAGTATGACAGCCACCGAGCCTCAATCTCCCCGATATTTCACCGAGTATTTGCCCCGACTGTGTTCTGTCTCTATATGTGTGGAAGTACAGAGACAAGGGCTTGAAGAGCTTCTCATTAAAGACAATCATTTGCTGGTCTCCACGAAGACGCAAACGATCTCCATCCCGCTGGCGGGAAAGACTGCAGACTACAATGAAATCCTGTCATTCGCGCGAGTTGAAAATGGCTTTATTACCTTAAAAGTTCCTGCTGTGGCTGACAAAGCCGCTAGTAGTACCGATCAGCTAACAAGCACTGACGACTTGATCTGGTCGATCAGAGACTTGAAACAGCACCCAAAAGGCGTCTTTGAGTGTGCCGCATGCTGCCAGCCAATTGCAGACCTCTCAAAAATACGAAAGCTCCATTCTATGCCATCGGAAATGTGGTATGAAATGATGGAGTTCTGGCACTGCCACAAACCAACGAACGGTAACTATACCAACGACAAAATCGCGAATCGGTTCAACAGTCTGAAGCCTGCCTCAGACACATTAATCGTGGGCGCTTACTACTTCCTGGCTCCTTCGCTGCCTTCAATATTCACGGAGAATCAATTTGTTAAGTGCGCTGGCTGCCACCAGATTCTCGGGGAGCAGGAAAATAATAACCACAAACTTCTTAAATGGAAGCTGGCACTGAGAGACAGGAACGCGCAACAATATTGTTCATGCCTGATCTATCTATATAGTTATTTGCTTGACTCGATTGCCTCAACCGCAGTGCGTTTTTTCCTTGTGAAAAGCCAATCGACAAGGGTTTTGCTATGGTGTTTCAATTTTGGAATAGACGTGACGTTTTCATCTTCATATTTGAAAAACTGCCTCAAAGTGATGTACATTGACGACGAGAGCAAAGTCTCCAAATTTTTGGAGCAAAATGACGGCGAGGGAACAAATCAAAGGTCACTGCATAACCGATATGAGGTGGTTGATTTGGAAGACGACATGATGACTGAAACTATCAATGAGCTTAACACGATCAACGAAAAGTTGCCAGAGTCGCAGCGACAATTCAATCAGTGGAAAGTGTCCTATCTAGGAAGAAGATTATAGTCCCTGAGCATCCAGCCATTTATCCACTAGTGGTGCGACCTGCTTTCTAGAGTTGACGGGTTCACGCTGTTCAAAGCTAAACGGATACTTGTTCAAAGGCAGAAGTCCCAGGGGTTCTTGTATCTGGTCTAAAAGGCTCCTAATCTTTGCATCGTCGCCTTGAAAAAGTATTTCCCTGTGGAACTTCTTGTCGCTGTAAGATGTCATAATGATTGCAATATCTAATTTTCTCTCTTTAATCCAGCTGTCCAAACCTGCCGCGAGATCGAACTGCAACAGATAATCTAAGTTAACAACCATTGAGCTGATACCAACGGTTCGATACTCTTTGTAGTCCTTGCGCAGCAAGTCTCGAAGTGACAGTCCTTCCACGTTCTGTTTGGCAGTGTTCAGTTCATCGGTCCAGGCTTGTAGGAAGGCCTGGTCTGCCTGCAACTTTGGGAGCAGCAGCTCAAGAGCATCCTTGTCAACCTGCTCCACCCTATGCTTCAGTCCCGAGGTATCGATCACCAGTGGACTGAGAAACAGCCTAACAAGTTTGGGATCGATTTGACCAACCTGCTCCTTGAAGTGATTGAGCACGAGGGAAATACAGGAGCCCGATTTTTGTATGATTCTGGGGCTGGCATCAGTGAAGAGTTTTTCGTCTTCGTGGTGGTCGATTATTCCCACGACCTTTGCTCCAAGTTTCTCCATGAGATTCTTGACAACATCGCCTTGAGGTTTATTATGATCCACCAGTATCAAATCGACTTTTGCTTTCGCCAGCTTGTCCCAGCAAGTCTCTATATCGTCCAGAAAAATCAGGTCTTTCACGTTGATGTCTGATTGTTTCATAACGTGCACGATGTCCCTTCTGAGATCAAAGTCTTGTCTAGGAATATTGATCAAGGGCAGAACAAGAGACTTGGATGAAAGCGTCGAGTACGCAATTGCAGAAACCACAGAGTCCATGTCGGCACTTTGGTTACCGGTAACTAAAGTGATTCGAGACTTTTCAGCGATGTTGCGTAGAAGACTGCCAAACTGCATCAGCATTGTTTTACGCGAATGTAAATTATCTTAACAAAGTAAAATAATTTTCTTGATTCTGCAGGGGAAATTTAGTGATTTGGTAATCCGGGGGGGCTTTTGACATTTGTCGAAAAAGCTTTCTCCATGGTGTCCATTCCACGGAAAATTGCCCGACTCTTGGCATTTGCGCTGATCGTTTCAACGATAATACTCGTGGGAGTCAACTCTGGAGGCTGGAATCTTCAAGCTGGCTCGAACTCGCGAGTCTCTGGAGACAGAAAACTGGTCTTCTCGCACAAGAGTGCCAAGACGCCCCAGCAGATAGTGGAAGAAAATTACAAAACGTTACAGGAGATATTGAAGAGACCGATCCACGAACCTAAGACAGGGAATCTTGTGCGACCCCCCTCTGATCCAGATCAGTACGATCGCGCCAATGCCACTATGCTGGTATTGGTGAGGAACCGAGAACTAGGCCAGGTTGTGCGAACAATCAAGCAAATAGAGGCAAAGTTCAACCGAAAGTTTCATTACCCTTACGTTTTCCTCAATGAAGAGCCATTTACGGAAAGATTCAAGGAAACTATCAAAAAGCATGTTTCAGGTAAAACGTACTTCGAAAGCATAGATAAAGCGATCTGGGAGCAACCAGAATCGATAAATGTACAGCGACAGGACGAGGCAATGCAGCAGCTGGAAGCCGAGAACGTTGGATATGCTAAATTGGTGTCCTATCACAACATGTGTCGATACTATAGTGTGAACTTCTATAACCATCCTCGATTACAACAGTTCCGCTACTATTGGCGTTTTGAGCCGGGCACCGATTATTACTGCGATCTTGACTACGATGTGTTCAAGTTTATGGAGATGAACAAGAAAACCTACGGTTTCGTGATAGCGTTATACGACGTTGAACAATCTGTCAAAACGCTGTGGCCAAGAACAATGGAATTCTTGGCTGAACATCCCGACTATCTACATCCAAACGGAGCCTACGATTTCCTGCTAGAAAACCTGCAAAATCCTCACAAGACGCTCATCGCCAATGGGTACTCTACGTGCCATTTT
Source organism: Ogataea angusta (assembly GCF_019207475.1). Classification (NCBI taxonomy): domain Eukaryota; kingdom Fungi; phylum Ascomycota; class Pichiomycetes; order Pichiales; family Pichiaceae; genus Ogataea; species Ogataea angusta. The sequence continues at coordinate 328,744 of NW_025065222.1, read as the reverse complement.
TGGTCCAATTTCGAGATAGCAGACATGGACTTCTACAGAAGTAAGCCGTACTCCGACTGGGTCAACTTTTTGGACTCCACAGGAGGCTTCTACTATGAGCGCTGGGGAGACGCCCCCGTCCATTCTGTGGGCATTGGCCTGTTTGAGGATCGCGACAAGATCCATTGGTTTAGAGACATAGGCTACAAGCATCAGCCGTACACTCTGTGCAGCAATTGTCCGTCGTGTAAAGGATGCAAGACTGCAGACTTTACCTACAAGCATCTGCGGGATCAAAACTGTCTGACCAACTGGTGGAACTACGAAATGTCTGAGGAGCAGAAGAATATATATTAAAAGCTGGAATTTTATTTTATTAGGTGTCGGCTGAAAAATTGTCCAATTTAATTTTGTCTCTGAACATGAAGTCTGTCAATGTTGCCGTTATTGGAGCAGGTGTCGTTGGCTCTGCATTCCTTCAGCAGCTTGCCGGCGCAAAGTCTGCCATCAGCTATAATCTAATTTACCTGTCGACCTCGAAAAAAGCAGTTTACAACAAGGACTACTCTCCATTTGAGCTGACCAAATGGTCGCAGCTGTTGCAGTCAACTGCTTCTAGCCCATTGTCCGTCGAGGATCTTGTTGATTACCTGAAGAAGTCTCCATTGCCTGCAATTCTTGTCGACAATACGTCGAACGAGACCTTGGCCAAGTCCTATCCACTTTTCCTGAAGAATGGTGTTTCTGTGGCCACTCCTAACAAGAAGGCCTTTTCCAGCTCGCTGTCTTTGTGGAACGACATCTTTTCTGCAGAAAATACCGGCTTGTGCTACCATGAGGCCTCTGTCGGCGCTGGATTGCCTCTGATCTCCCCTCTCAAAGAGATGATAGCCACTGGCGACGAAGTGGAGAAAATCGAGGGTATTCTGTCCGGCACGCTGTCCTACATTTTCAACGAGTACTCTACGATCTCGCCAAACACTTCGAAATTCAGCGACATTGTCAAAGTCGCCAAAGAGCTGGGCTACACCGAGCCAGACCCAAGAGACGACCTGAACGGTCTCGATGTCGCCAGAAAAGTTACCATTCTTGCCAGAATCGCCGGCTTGCAAATTGAGTCGCCAACTTCGTTCCCAGTGCAGTCCCTTATTCCAAAGCAGCTTGAAAGCGTCCAGTCTGCAGACGAGTACATGCAAAAATTACCAGATTTTGACCACGAGATGGAAAAGCTCAAGTCCGAGGCTGCCTCAGAGGGCAAGGTTCTGAGATTCATCGGAAAGGTCGACGTGGCCAACAAGAAGACCAGCGTCGAGATCGCCAAGTACGATGCGTCCCACCCTTTTGCGTCGCTCAAGGGTTCTGACAACGTCATCTCGATTCAGACCAAGCGTTATCCTAACCCGCTGATCATCCAAGGAGCAGGTGCCGGAGCCGAGGTCACGGCCATGGGAGTCCTTGGCGACGTGATCAAGATCGCCGAGAGAATTGCTGCTTGAAAACAATGGATAGTCGTATATTACAGTAAGCGTACATCATTTACTATTGAAGCTGTTGTGGCTGGACGTGTTCTCCAGATCGTCTTCGAAAAGCGCAATTTCCACGTCCTTGCTCACCTCGAATCTCCTCTTCGCCTCTCTGAAAAGCCTGCGAAGCTTGTTCTCGTCCTGGCAGATCGACATGAAGTCCAGCATCACACCCTGCGAGTCGAGGTACACAGCCTGGTTTTTCGCCTGCTGGCTAACAGAGAGGTTGACACGAGCCACGTGGGCGTTGTTTGGAGCTAGAAAGAACCCTCCGTTCTCCCGCAACTCGGCAATGTATGCGCCGGTCTTGTGAATGAACTGCGCGTACTTGAAAGATGGTTTTCCCCAGGAATATACCACGTCAAAGTCGTCGTCCCTGAAATACGTAGCTGTGCGGTTGTCTAACAGGAAACCGCACTTTTCAATGATGTAGAGGTGGTAGAAGTATTTGTTCTCCTTGAGGAGGTCTCCCGCAAACTCAGGATCTGTCCAGGGATCAAAAGCTAGCGAGATGTCCACCGTGGAATGCAGCGGGTTGCGCGTCGGCAACGTGCAAAGCTCCTGCCACGGAGCCTCGACAAGAGTCAGCCCGTACCGTTCGCAGTGCTTGGCCCAGCTGTTGACCGTGTCCTCCACCAGTTTGGAGGTGTTGTTGAGCCACTCCAGCCGCACATGGAAACAGTGCTCCGGGTTGTGCACAATATCGTAATGGACAGTGATAAGCTCCGGCTGCCACGAGACGCCGTTAGGGTCGAGGTCGCACGTGACCTTACGGCTCAGGACAACGCGCTTCTTGGACCCAGAGTCCTCTGTAGGGCTTGAAAAGACGGAGTTCTCGCTATTTTTCTCAGTCTCCGACTTGCGCAGCGAAGCAGGCGACTTGGCTGAGCCCGCAGCCGAGTCCTCGTTGATGAGCTGGTAGAAGTAATGGCCGTCCAGAAAACGGTGTCTGGACTCAACATGGCGGAACAGACCCTGCTCCATGAGCTTGTTACCGTACTCAACAGCCTGTTCTCTTGTATCGATGTCTTCGAAATTTTCTATCATCCAGCTGACCAGGTCCATTCCCAGGAAACAGTTGGGATGGGTTCGCAGATGCCATTTCCTGTCCACCACCTGGATGCCTTTGTCTCCCTCGATGGCCTTCTTGAGCTCAGATAGGTTGACTTTTTGGTTGAATCTGGCTGTCTGGAAAAGCGAGCTCGTCTTATTTTCTTCAGATAGTTGCGCAGACACCGCTCTCAGGTAGCTAAACAGGTTGCCTGTGTAAAAGTTGATTTCCGGGATAATCTCCAGCCTCTTGCGCTCCGTCTTCTCGCCAGCCGTGCGGTATTTCAGTCTGTTAATGATGGAAATCAAAGAGCGTATACCTTCCAGCCGGATTTCCTCTGGAGTGAGTTTTTCCGAGGCCAGATTGAAAGCGTTGGACGGAATCTCTGTAGGCAGAATGACGAATTTGATGCGGTGGCTGCGCCGTTGCGCAGGCTCCACCGTCTCCTCGTATCCTGCTAGCAGCTGGTCCAGCTGGTTCCAATTGTAGTTTCTCGGCTCTCCTTGCAACGCATGGATCACCATAGACTTGTACTCCTGGGAATACCGTGTGCGAACGTACGGCATGTAGTCCGACCGCGACGACCTCGTGAGCACGTCGTCCGGCCGGCTCATCCTTTTGTACACCTGGACGTTCACCAGTCCGTCGAAATCGCAGCTGATGCGGTGTATCTCGTTCGACAGACTTAAGTATATCCGAGACCCAAGATAATTTTTCTTGGTGAGATACCGAACCAGCAGCTTAGAGTCTCCGTTGGGTTTGCGCTGGTTTTCGACTTTGGCCACGTTTTCTGCCACACAGATCTGGAAGCCCAGAGTGAGCCGCAGTGATATCATTTTCCGCATCAGCGTCTCGCTGTTGCGTCCCTCGTTGACGTCTGCCTGGCTTAGAAACACGTCGTATATTCTGAAGGTGAAGTTCTGATTGAAATCAGAAACGCTCGGGAACACAGGAGTCATCAGCGGGAGCGAGGCTGGCGTGGAGATGGATTTCCATTTGATGCTTTTCCGCTTCACATTCTGCGGAAAAACAAACTGCCATCGTCCGTACGAAACCATGCCCAAAAGCTCACTGGTTTCCGCATTCGACGGATTTTCGACTTGGGTCCAGTAGCTGTTGAGAAGCGAGTTTTTTTCCTGGCGTTCGTGGCGCGACTTATCGCGCTCCTCGGCCGTGCTGCGAGCACGAGCCGGAGTTTTTCTTAGGGACGGATCCGAGCTCATTTTGCTCATCCGAGGACCGTGGTCGGTGACGGAGATCGTGTCGAGCTTCGGCACGTCGTCGTCGTTCTTTATCGGGATCGATTTCACGCCGGGCGACGAGATGATGCGCTTGACAAACTCAAAGGCCTTTGGCGACGTCTTTTTGGGTTCTGTCTTGGTGATGGATAGCAGTGACGAAAAGGCACTCACGTTGGACTTCGACGTCGTTGTCACACCGACAACGGTCGACGTCGTGGGCGACGACGCCTTGAACGTATTGAGGTCCGGCGGCTCCAGCCCGCTGCGCGCGCCAGCACTCACGGCCCTGACAGGCTGTTTCATACGGGCAACGGTTTTTTTTGGCAGGGAGGTGCTGGTCTTAGTCCCAAAAAGCTCGCTGTCATATTCGTCCATTGCTTCCTGCACAGAAGTGACGCCAGAGAACACCAGCTCCCTAACGTTGATTGCACTGAGGTCATTTTCCATAACTCCCATCATCTGGAGCTCGTATATTTTGCACCGTGGAAGCCATTGGTGCACCGCCTGTGTGGCATCGCTCCAGAAAGAAATGTCCATCCAGCTGGGTATGCAATGTTTCAGCTTCTTTTGGCTATCCAGATACCTCACCAGCGGAACAACATGGAGCGGCGGCTGCGAAAGACAGATGACATCGATCGTCGCGTCGATCGTCGTCATCAGCTTGCTCGTCTGCACAAGAATGTCGTATTCGGTGTCGAAGATGCCGGTTCCCGGAGAAATCACCAGAAAATGGTTGGTGGTGTGCCGCAGATCAGGGTCTCTAAAATCGTCACTCACCAAACTCATTCCCAAGTTGATGGCCTCAAGAAGATTACCCTTCACAGAGGGCAGAAACGAGCCCTCGATGATGTACTCTTCGGGATGCAGGTGCGTGCGACGGGGATTCTTGCGCAAGCGGATATCCTTGGAGAAGTTGGCAAACTCACGGCGAAGGGCAGCCATGATCTCGTTCCACAGCAAAATACTCACCTGGTCCACAACCACGCGGTAGTAGTCTTTCCGGTTGCTTGGCTGCTCCCCGGCACGATAGCGGTTGGTTTCTAGGTTCAGGTCGACACTGCTGAACAGAACGATGGTGATCAAGTGGTGGGTGCTCAAATCCTTCCAGCGCTGGAATATCCGCGGCAGCAGAGAATTAACCAGCTTGTGGAACATCTGCTGGCCGCTCTCTTCAAAATGCCACATCTCAGAGGATATCTGAATGAACACAATCAGGCGTGCCGACTCCGACCGAAACACTATCTTGGTGCTTGGGCCAACGTATCCGGAAAACACTTTGCGGCCATTTCTGTAGATCTTGCCTACGGTGGCCCGGATTGAGCTTTGCAGAAAAGATAGTCTTTGTGATCGATAAAGACACTTCTCTGTCAGAATGGACGACAAGTTCCACATGTCTCCGCGCGACAGGTGCATGTCCTTGACATACACCTCAATAACGTCGGCTTCCACCAGCTCAGGAGCCTTTATGCGGACCAATACCTGGCTCCGGAGCTTCAGGTCGAGCAGCTGTTGCAAAGGCCCTGATTGCAGCGAGATGTAGTTGTTGTTGCCCAATCCTCCCAGTGACACCTCTGACGGCTTGTAGGTAAAATAAAGTTTGCGGGCAGAGCCATCTAAACACTCCAACTCACAGACGGCGCCCTCCTTGATCCCCGGTATCACATTTGAGTCTAGCAAGACGTCCTCGGCAGACGTACGGCTTTCGTGGAACCGCACGCTCAGCTGAACCGGCTCTGTCAACAGCGGAGTTGGCGTCTCGGACACGGCGGCCGAGTGCTCTGAATCGCGTATGGTGGAGGCGGTTTCCATATTCCACTGGTCTGTTGTTCGTACGTTCAGAAGACTGCTGCTGGAGGAACTGCGGATCTCGTGTAGACTCCTAGACTTCCCCACCACCAGGCTGGCCTCATTGGTGCGCTGGCTCATGCGGTTCCTCGCACGGTTGAGGTCGAAATTGATCCGCTGTCGCTGCATGAATGGGAGTAATTTTACAATCGAATTTATTTTTCGTAATTATTTTATTTTTATAGCTCCACCGTGTGAGTCACCGATTTGCGGCCCTGCAAATACGTGCCCAGCTGTTCTTTGGCAGCAGTCTGCGAAACCAGCGACGCCACGCTCAGCTTGTCAAACTGCTGCAGCAGCTTCGTTACAGGCTTGTCTTTGGCTTTGTACTCGCTGATCTTCTCCTGTAAATACTTCAGCTGATCGTAGTATGTTCTCAATTTGGCATCAAGACCAGAAACAATCACCTCAAAATTGGTTGGCGAATCAAGGATGCGCTCAGGGAATAACCTCCCGTTCAGAACAAATAGCCGTGCATGCAAATCATTTTCCATATCGCGGAGCTTCTCGTATCCCTTGCGAATGGCATCCAGCTTTTGGGACGCGGCGGGAGACAGATTCTTTTCCAAGTGAGGGTGTTTCCTGTTTTGCTCCAACTCCCTGAGCATTGTGTGTATCTCATCACTTTGATTTGTTATAGCGTTCAACTTGGAAAGTAAAGAGCTCGTATCGTCAAATGTAGCACCCAAATCAGCTTTCAGCTTGGAGTAGTCTGCTACGTTTTGGTTCATGACCTCGGAAAGTTTTCCAACCTCAGACAGCCTCCAGGATGTAGGAAACAAACTGTGGTCTCTGAAATTGCGTGGATACTTCCCTGATGCGTGATCCTCCATAAACTCCTCAAACAACCGTATGTTTTCATGCAAAATGTTGAACTCTGCATCGGTGTGATAAACGATCTTCTCCATTTCACGTAACACCTCGTTGGAGCTCAGCTCTGGAACAGCCATGGACCCCAGCGAGACTAACTGGGGAACGGCTTTCGGTCCCTTATCTTTGTCAATCTCTCCAAAATCGACATTTTTTTCCACCACTTTTGATTCAGTCGTGGAGACAGACTTCTCAACAAGAGGCGATTTCGGTGGAGGAATGAGATCTGTCTTTCCTGCTTCTGGCTCGCTCTGAGCCGCTGTAGAAGGCACGGCTGCTGACCCAGAACTACTTTCAGATACTGACTGATCGGCGTTGGAGTCACTCTGCGGCGATTCGACAGTCGAGTCCTGTTCTGTCTCAGCAGCGTCATCTGAGGGCTTGAGTTCGGACGGTTTGGCGACTTCCTGCGGCTGCCCCGCGTCGGTTTCCTCAGTCCCTGATTGAGACACTTTGCGCTCTGCAGATGGGGGCACTGGCTGTTCTTCACTATCTTTTTCACTATCCTCTTCAGCCTTAGCTGCCACATGCAACTCCTGTGTTCTCTGAGCAGAAGCGTCCAAGCTCTCCGGCCTTTCGATTTCCTCAAAGCTTCCATCCAGCTCGGCTGAGTGTTCACTGAGGTCGGAATCTTCCAGAGAGGGAACTTCTTCTGGAGTTTTCACTTCAGCCTCACCCTCGTTCTCCTCAAGTACATCATCTTTCTCATCTTCATCAGAATCATCGCCGTCGAGGGTTTCGTCGCTTTGATTTTCAGAATCTTCAATAACTTCCTCAGCCTCTTTGTCAGCTTCCTGCTTTGATTGTGAGAAGTTGAATGCAGGAGACTTCAAGTTCGAAAAAGGTGTGCTCTCCTTGTTTCCCAAGGATGCAAACGGACTTTCTGATTTTTTATTCAGCGAGGAGAATGGACTTTCTGTATTCCCTGAGAGATTTGCAAATGGACTTGGAGATTGGGATTTGGAGCCAAGTTTCAGGTTGTCTAAACCAAGAGAGCTCTTGAAATTCAATCCAAAAGGACTTGAACCAGAGCTCAGCTGGCTGTCCTTCTTCTCCTCTTGGCTGACTGGCTTTGAGCTTAATTGTGCAAATGGACTGTCTTTGGAAACTTGATTGTTGGACCCGAACTTGAACGCTGAACCGCCCTGTCCGAATAAACTAGAGCTAGTATTTCCAAATGAGCTTTTGGTTTCCCCAAACGGTGAGCTGCCCTTTTTGTCAGCACTTGCAAATATGTCTTCTTTAGGCTGGATATTGAAAGGTGATGATGATTTAGAAGCAAAAGCATTCGTTCCCGAGCTGAAGGAGGAGAAAGCCCCAAAGCTTTTTGGCGCGTCGGCACTCTTTTGTGACGAGGCATTTGCTGTGGGGTTTGATCGCCCAAAAGAAAATCCAGAGGATCCAAAACCCGATTGCCCAAACCCAGAGGAGTTGGAAGATCCAGAAGCTGCAGAACCAAAAGCAGATTGACCGAAACCTGATTTCCCAAAAGCAGAGCCTCCTGTAGCTGTTGAGAAACCCGACTTTCCAAATGGAGACGATGTAGCTGTGGAAGATCCAAATGGACTCTGTACAGCTGGCTTTTCGGACTGTCCAAACAAGCTGGTCTTATTTTGGGAGAAGGAAGAAGCCAAGTCCTTGGGTAGCGTCTGTTCTGGCGCTGCTTGCTGACTTTCCGAAGACTCTAGCACCTCAATCTTTCCCGTCTCAGTCGAAGCCGCCTCTTTGGCAGCCCCGAGGTCAACCTTGCCAGCGTTGATGTCAGTGGATAGCCAAATGTTCCAGACCAGCAGCTGTCCTCTATTGGTAAGTGCAATCATCTTGGGCAAAGCACCACATTTCTCAACCTGTTGACAGGGTTCCAAAACTTCTGATTTTCCTGTTAGATCAAGCACTAGGCCAAGAGGTGTGTCGTCATCTCCCGAGTCAGGGTCCAGGGGCATTTGCGCTCTGTCGGAATCATTCAGCTGCAGTAACTGTTGTGTTTTCGTTAAGGTGTTGAACTCTGTCGATTTTGAGCTAGTGAGAAACACAAGATGCGGGTAGGTGGAGCTCCACTTGTGCAAATGGAGAGTGTAGAAGCTCAATTTTCGTGGAATTACACCAAATGGCATGCAAATGTCGTACGCTTCGCTTTTGTCCAAAGTGTCACCGTTTCTGGTAATGACGTATGATTTCGTGTCATCGTCGTCTGTCTCGCCACCAAGGACCACCAGCCAGCTGTCTCGTTCTAAGGCCGTCACAAAGACCGGCTTGCGATCTTCATCAAGGGAAATGGTCTCTGAGCTCCCAGAGTCGGTCTTGAGCAGCTCAACATGAGAATCCACGCCGATCAATAAAGTTTTGTTGTCTATCCAGTCAAAACAATTACACTCTTGACGAAGAATCTTGGTTCCAGTTATATCAAACAGCATCAGCCGGCCATCAGCTAACAGATAAGCAAAGGTGCCTAGCGCGCTTGAGGCAAGGTGAACAACCTCGCAGTCTACCGAGGTAAGAATCTCTGTAGCCCATGTGCCCTGTTTCAAATTGTCAAGGTTAGCCTGTTCTATGGTGTCTTGTTTCACAATGATCAGATGGGACTCGTCCGCGGATAGTACTATTTGAACAATTCCAGCTTGCTCAAACTCCTGCAAGCACGCGATAGAATAGCTATCACTATCTGGATCAGCAGACAGAAGCTTATCAAGCTCCTGTGAGTCGATTATCTTGAGATTGTTATTAAGGTAGGCAAACAGTAGATTGTGTTTATTTGAGATTGCCAGCAAGTTATAATGATGTGCGTCCAAACCTTGGACTTCAGCCGGATCGAACAGCTGAATGGCCGGTCTCAATTGGAAGCCGAACTCTTCCAGCTCCAGTTGTTCCAAAGATGACATTGAGAAATTATTGTGCACCAAAAAAATAAAATAAAATCAGAAAAAAAATCGAAAATACCCGTATTAATTATTCTTTTATTATGGTCACAGTAAAGGCACAAACGTACATAGATAAAAGACGCTCACATGATGATTTGAGGAGTCTCGACATTGTCCTTGATAGATTTGTGTGGCAAAACCTTACCACCGTTGACGTAAACCTCGTCCTTAACGGTGACGTCCTCTCCAAGAACAGTGACACCCTCGAGTCTGGCCCATTTACCAACAGTAGAGTTCCAGCCCACAATGGTAGATTTGACCCAAGCGTGGTCCTTGATTTGAGAGTTCTTCAAAATGGTGGATCTTTGGATTCTGACACCGTCACCAATGATACAGTTAGGGCCAATAACGACGTTAGGACCGATCTTACATCCCTTTCCGATCTTGGCAGATGGGTCGATCAGAACGTTGCCACCGTTAACGTACTCCTCAGAAGTAGACGTGAGCAGCTTGGAATTCTTCTTGGTCAAAGCGGACAGGTAGAGACACATACCGGAGAGGAAGTCCTTTGGTTGACCAACGTCCATCCAGTAGCCTGGTAGGTCAAACGAGTACAGCTTCTTTTGCTCGACCAAAATCGGGAAGGTCTCGTGCTCGATAGAAGTTGGTCTCATCTCGATCAGATCGATGACAGATGGGTTCAGAACGTAAATACCAGCGTTGATTCTGTTACCAACGAATTCGACTGGCTTCTCGACAAATCTCTCGATGAGGTTTGGAACGTCTCTGTCGTGGACAATGACACCATATTTGGATGGTTCATCCACCTTGGTAGCGACAATAGTGGCCTCACCACCGTGGGCCGTGTGGAAGTCAAGCAAGTCCCTCAGTGGGTACTCACAGATGACATCAGAGTTGAGAACGAAGATAGGAGTGTTGTCCTTCTTCAAGATCTTCTCAGCGAGCTTCAAAGGACCAGCAGTTCCCAAAGGCTCCTCCTCGACGGAGAAGGTGATGCTAACACCGTACTCCTTCTCGTATTGTTTGAGGGCACCAACCATGACTTCTGGCTTGTAGTTGACGGCCAGCACAATGTCGGTACAGCCAGCGTTGGCCAGAGCTTCGATCTGGTGCAAAATCATCGGTCTGTTACCAAACTCGACCAAAGGCTTAGGAAGCGACAGCGTCAGAGGTCTCAAACGAGTTCCGTAACCACCAACCAAGATTAATCCTTTCATTTTATTCTATCAACGAGTGTATTTCAAAAAAAAAATCGACACGTCTTCAATTTTTTAGGGGGATCGTGAACATTATTTATATGGCGTGTTATTTATACACAAATAAAGTGGTAGAACCACCAAAACGAACAGAAAACACGTAAGCCAATTTTTAAAAAAGAAACAACACAGAATAGATTATAGTTACATTTTTGAATCGCCGCACTGACGCGTCAGGCAGCCGCATGATAGTGCGCGACTAAATTTGGGGGGCACGAGGCTTGCCGGGTAATATATATCAGGATGAAATTCTTAGCTCTTTGTGTTCTTCTTTGTGTCGATGCACAGCTTGCAGTCACTTTAGGAAATCCACCACCAGCCTATTGAACTCAGCAGGTTTATCGAGATACATATTGTGACCTCCACCATTAACGATTTTCATTTCGGCCGACGTCCCCTGCATCTTATTCAAGGAATTGACAGCAGCACGACCAGCGTCCGAAAACATAAAATCGTGCTGGCCGTAGATCCACAAGCTTTTTGTTTTTAAATTTTCCAGCCTGTCCAATATTGGTACCTTGGCCATGGTGCTAGAGTCGAAAATGCGCATGATGGCTGTCTCCGACACCGACGCAGCCACGTTTGTGTGGTAGACGTACCTGGCGAACGCGTCCAACTCTGCTGCGTCGGAGAAATTTTTTGATCTCGTGAATTTTTCGATGTTCCGGCTCATTAAAAGCCGCACAGCCACAGGACCCAGCAGCCTCAATAGTAAAAACGTTGGCATTCTCATATACCACAGGGCCTGGAATCCAGGCTTGATGGAGGGATAGCGGCCGAGAAAGGAGTAATCGGCCGGCGAGTACGAGCAGGCCATCGTGATATCGCCGGTTATGTTCCTGTAAGCCGGGTTGGTTATGGCGAACGGTGATCTTTCCACACCTCCAGGACTAGCTAAAACCAGCCTTCGCACGGCCGCTGGATACTTGATGCAGTAGGCGACTCCAAGGTAGCCACCTAGGGAGTGAGCCACGAGATCGAATTGGGGTATGCTATTGTTGCGTCTCCATTCTTCTATTGCTTCGACGTAAAAATTCACCACATGTTCTACCACAGAGTGCTGGTTTTTCAGATAGTTTTTAAGGTTTCTTTCTTTCAGAGTGAAACTCTCTGGAACATACAACGATCTATGCAGATGTTTCAAATGCTGGACTTTTGATTCGTCAAAGATGATCTGAAGCCGCGTTCTATTATCAGGGAAGGACGGTCCGTGGCGGCTGGAGAGCCCAAACCCAGGAAGATCCAATGCATGCACAATTTTGTTCCCTGCCTTTGCGAGAGAGTCTATATTTTTGAACCACCATCCGGACGACGCGGCATAGCCGTGCAACATAACTACGTGATTCTTCGATTCTGCGTTCTGGACGAGCACCTCGGAAATGGACAAGTTCCTGCTCAGCGGGGTAAATACCGTAGAGGCCCGAACTCCATCGATTTCGCGGTCGTAGTAGGGCAAGGCCATGCTGAACAACTTGTCGTGGGATGCTCTGTCGACGCGCCTGTCGCTTACGTGATTGTACCAGAGCTTTAGGGAGTCCTTCCAGCCATACTTTCGAGCTGTGGATTTGAATCTGATAAAAGACATAAGAAAATTTCGTACATAATATCTTAGCTAATAGCCCTCACCGTTGAAGTTGGTGAAACCTGTGAGCAGGAACACTTTATAGTAATCCTTTTTCCAGATGTTGTTGCAGAATTCGCAGCTCGACGTCGACACGGCGTCGACACAGGAGCCGGCAAAGTAGAAGTTGTCTGCTCCGGACCCGTCGAAACCGTGTTTGAAATAGTCGCACAGAATCGTCTTTTTTAGGTCTTCCACGGTCTCAAACTGCGAGCAGAAATACTGTTCCAGATGTGGGTCTTGGGCCAGAACGTCGATTTCCTGGATACACCGGTCGATAGGGATCAGGATCGAGGGGATCTGGATGTACTTGTCCAAGAAGAACAGCGCGTTTGGAACAGCGTCGTCACCAAGATGGATCACAGGAGTGCCGACCCAGTAGTCAAACAACCGTTGCACTTCGTAGAGCAAGTTGTACATTTTTTTGTACAACACAGGACAGGCCTTGACCCTGTTGAGTCCTTGTCCCGTATTGGTGAGCTTGTATTGCTGGCCGTTGAATAGATCGTCGTCTGCTGCTGCCCAGAGCTCGATCATGTCGCGCATCACGTGAGACCACAGCTCCAGGGCCTGTTTCACATACAAGTACTGTTTTTCGTGGTTGTGAGTGAGTCTGGCTCCTGCTTGGCCGTATCTGATTCCCAGAGAATACTTTGTGGAGCCCGAGCTCTTGAAAAAGTCGTCCAGCCGCTTTATCATCCTCAGCACCGGCAATCTATTTTTATTAGTGTAGGCGTTGAAGTCTCCGATGGAGTAGAGAATTTGACGCACCTCCTCTTTGGTGAGTCCGTCGGGAGACGAGTATCTGGACGAAAGTCGCTCAATGGCAGCCTCCTTGTGCTTGATCTGTCGGTTAATGACCGACCTCGTCTTTTTTTCTGGTCGTATTTCTGCTGTGGCAGAGATAATCAGCGGGTCGTCAAACATTTTGGTAGCAGACTTGTCGTTCTTCGACTCAATCAGACCCAATACAGTCTTTATGGGCGCATACAAATCAAATTCCATATGCTCCCGCACTTCAGGCAGCATGGAGTCCATCACAACATAGCACAGCTTGCCAAACGTGTCTCGCATCCGCTCCGGGTTCATGATCTTGTATCGTCTTCCAATCTCAAAAACCGTCTTGTACCACTCCTGATTATCCGAGAAGGTCTTATCCTGAATCAGTTTCTGGCCAACCTTCATGTTGGATGAGACCACCAAGCCGGCCAAAATCGAGCAAATCTCTCTGAGTTGCTCGACTATCCGCTTGGTTCTTGATCGATAGGACAAAATATCAACTCTGTCTGTGTATTCCGAAACGCTGAGCGTGGCTTCCAGCAGCCTCAAAAGCTGTCTCTCTTCATAGGAGAGTCGAAGAGGAATGAAACGGGCGTTCCGACGAATACCAGCTAGTATCGTCTTTTCTATTTGCTCGTCTTTCTTTTCCTCGTCCAAAGCCCCCTCAGGGGTGTCCTCAGCGGCCTCTGGCTGTGTAATAGGCTCAGCCTTCAACGGAACTAGCTCCTTGAACTTGTGGCGTTTCCTGGTACCACCTCGGTGGACGAACTGGAAACACACTCGACAGAAGGGCTCATTACAGTCCAAGCACTGAATTTCTGTTGCTGTGTGCTTACAATCAATACAGAAATCTGGGTTCACAGTATCCTCTTCGTCCTGAGGTTCGTCTTGCACTTCAGGCTCCTCCACGTCGTCCACAACCTGGTCTTCGTCCAATAGTTCAGCAAGCGTGCGTTTTAATTCCATGAAAAAAAAAATACGCCCTTGCACCAGTCTTATCGATCTGTAGCACCAACAGGAAAAGCTGGCAAATAAGGTGCCATTTGGCCCAAATTCCACACATATCGTCCCAAAAAGGAGTTTTGTGTCCACTCAAGGGTAGATCCAACAAAATCTAGCAAGAATTAAAGTAGATATTTTATCTCAACCAATTGAACAGCTACGAACGCCAAACAAGATCAATCCCGTACAGAGAAAGCCTCAGAACAACATATCAGAAGACGGGAGAATGAAACCTCACTTCTAGCACTCAATGTCTATATTCTGTGGTCTACCCTTATCGTATCGAACAATAAAACGGATAAATTTTTTCTGAAATTTTTTTAAGCCTCAGACCGGAAACTCCACCAGAAAAGTGAGTCCAAAACCCCAAAACCCGATCTATTACGACTCATTTTCACCAGGAGCCAGAACTTTTCCGCATGTGCGAACTGCAGCTAAGCTGTATGGGAACACATACCGCTCGATACGGGCGATACATTAGGATCGCGAATTAGCCTATTTGAAGATCACCAAGCATTGTGATTGTTCCGATGACTCTTGCAAAATGTTGGAGATCATAATAATATACAGAATGCTAGAGAAGCTATAAGCAATCACATTTACACAGTTGAGAGATATTTGATAAGTAGTTGGGCAGTGGTCACATTTGCTTGATTATTATATGCGGGGACACCATTGGTTATTTGGGCTACATATTGCCTGCGAGAGTCACCCGTAATTTCAAGTGTTTGTGACTGGTTTAATTTATTTTTCTGGTCGTGCACAGAACTAAAATGTATGCACATTTTCCGATAGGAATGATAACCGGTTACGTCAAAAGAAACAAAAAGTATCACGATCGCCAACCTTCAAGACAAGTTCGCTTTCAATTGCAACATACAGCAGCCATTGAGCAACATCTCCAGGCATTGAACTACTACTGGCAGCATTGACAAGCTTGGAGCCAGATCATTAAATCAATTGCTTGCATGTCGGAAATGCTATCTTCATTTGCTGGAAACTTTTCTTTTTGTAAAAAAATAATTTTTTTTTTCCGCCATGTTTCCCTTTTTCTAATCTATATAAATACTCCCCAGTGGGTCTATCTTCACTTGTTTCCCTTTTTGCTAGACGTTTTCCCTTTTGCTAATTTTTGCAACAAAATCTTATCAATCAGTCACAATTGGGTTTCAAGATAGCTAACAAGAGCTTAGAGCGCGAATTGCAATGTCATCTCTTCTTTACCATTTGGCTAATGTGGGCTCCACCAGACAGGTGGATGGATGCTTGACACCAAATTCTATCGAGCCAGTGCGCAGACTGCAAAGCGCCAACAACAAGGAAAACGATATTTCTGATATCTCTGATATGGATCTAGTGAAAAAAACAGACACTACAACGTCGATTTCTGCCACAGGATCATCTGAACTGGCTTCCAGCACAATTCCTTCGCCACCTCTCTCGCCATACATGAGAGGTACAACTTTCGATGAGAGCGATGCTAGGTTTGCACAGCTGTTGTTCCCTAAGCCTGTGAAGAAACCTTTGGCAGCAGAGCTCCCCAAAGAGGAGCCGCAACAACAAAAACCAGTTCTGCGCGAGATTAATGTGAACTGGGAGAAAAAAAGGAGCTTCCCGGTCGAGGATCTGAACGATACCACATTGTATATCAATCCTTACGGGGACCTCAAGACGCCTGGCTACAAAAAGAGACAGCTTAGATTTTTGTGTCAGTACCAATTGAACGTCACGTCAAAGAAATCAGCGCCTGCTGTTTCCGCCATGAGCTACCGCTACAGAACAACACCACGTCTGAAGGACTACGTGTCGAGCGATACCGAGACCGACAGACCGCGGACTAGAAGACTGGTTCGAGAAAATTCTGTGGCATTGGAGTCTGACGATAGTGCCACATCGAGACCAATGACCCCACGCAAACGCAAGCAGGCAGTGAAACGGTTCGACTCGCCATCTACAGCGTCTCCTCCGCCATACAATTTCGACTACAAGGCCATTCCCGATTACTCGCCGCCGATCTCTAGCCTTCCGAATAATAGTCGCTGTTTGAAAACGGAATGGAAGGGACAGGCAATGGATCTAAGCGAAGATCCTTTGGTCGGGGAACTGCATCCTGCCGAGGTGCAACTGGCTTCTACGCTGAGACTGCCTCCAAACGTGTATTTGGACTCGAAAAGGCGGATCTTCTTCGAGAAGGTGAAGCGTCTCCGGGCCAACTTGCCTTTCCGACGTACTGACGCCCAAAAGGCTTGCAAGATCGATGTGAACAAGGCCAGTAGGCTTTACGCTGCATTTGAAAAGATTGGATGGTTGGACGACTACAGGTTTGATGAGTATCTACAGGAATAGAATGGGACTGGGACTGGGATAAATCAGGATGGGATATGCATATTATAGGTTTAGTGTTTATGGACTTGGTTTATAGAATTCAAAGACTTTAATTCTCTAGGTTGTGAATGTGGGAAGATTCGCAATGTTTCGCTTTTCCCTGATCCGGCGACGTTTCATGAAAAGCCCAGCCACTGCGGATTTTAGGTTGACAATTAGTGTTCCTAATGGGGACAAACATAAATACCTCAACAATAAAATAGGACAATCAAAAACAGAAAATCTAATGTTCTCAGGCTTAGATTTAGCAAACGCACGTATTTTTCGTTCCTTCGAAACTATTCGAGTAAATTTGGAATGCAATGGAGACGTAAGCTGGGGGCCAATTATTTATGTTCTGGGAGAAGACTGTCTTTGGTGAACCGAATTTTCCTGCAACTTCTTTTTTTATAAAAACCAGTCTTTCTCTTCTTACAGTTCGTTCGAATTCAGCTACTCTAAAATGCAGTTCAAGCTCGCTTTGTTAGCTCTGGCCGGCTGTGCCTTTGCCGCTGAAACCACTTCGTTGAGTAAGTATTGCGTTCCAGATCGAGCGGACGGGACAACGTGATCCCAAGCATTGATTTGTCGAGATTTCTGATCTGGACAATCAGGAGGTGAAATGGCGGCACTTAAAAGCTCGAGACGAGGCAAAGTTGTCACGACCAGCGCCTGTGTGCCAAAGGGACACTATTGAGCCTCGCCGGCCCCAGCGAGGCTGAGTTTCATGTCCCTGGTTCTGTCGTCGGCCTCGGGTTCTTTTTTTAGAAACCTGATTTTCCACCCCTTTCAAATGCTCCTCGCTCAATCTGTTTTGAAACCCGTGCACGACTAACACTTTTTAGATTCTACCTTGACCTCCACCACCTCGATCTCGGTGCCATCAGGATGCTCGTTCTCGAAGACCCTGACCGCCACCGCTCAATCCGACCTGGACGACCTGTCCTCCTGTTCGGCCATTGAGGGTGACATCTACATCACCGGTGATCTGAGCACTGCTTCCATCGCTAACGTCAAGGCCATCTACGGCTCGTTGTCTGCTTTTAACTGCTCCAACTTGCAGTCCCTGAGAGCCGACTCCCTGACCACCATCACCAAACAGCTGGAGCTGACCGATCTGTACGTTTTGGACACCCTTTCGTTTGGTTCTCTGGTCTCTGTTGGTTCCATCAACTGGGTCACCCTGCCGGCACTGACACAGGCTGGTCTGGCTGCTGGAGTTTCTGACTGTCAAAGCATCTACATCTCTGACACTCAACTGGAGTCTCTCGACGGTTTCAACCCAATCAACGTCGAGACCTTCAACATCAACAACAACAAGAACCTGGCCTCCATCAGCTCGGACATTCAGTCGATTTCCAACGCTCTTTCCGTCTCTTACAACGGTGACGACACCAACGTGACGTTCGACTCTCTTTCGTGGGCCAACAACATCACTTTCTACTCTGTCTCGTCCATCTCGATGTCCAACATCAGCACCGTCAACTCTTCCCTCGGTGTCTTCGAGTCCAACGTCGAGTCTCTTGCAATTCCTTCGTTGAAGAAGATTGGCGGTGACCTGTCGATCATCGACAACGACGACCTGACCGAGATCGACTTCTCTGATCTGACTTCCGTTGGCGGCGGTTTCGTCATTGCTAACAACTCGAACTTGGAGACCATCGACGGCTTTGACAGCCTCACAACCATTGGCGGTGCCGTCATCCTCAAGGGTGACTTCGACAACGCCACCTTCCCAAAACTTTCCACCGTTAGAGGTGGTTTCGACTTGGAGACCACTGGTGAGGCCGACTGTGACGAGTTCAACACTCTGGAGAAGAAGGGTGGTATCCAAGGTGACAAGTTCGTCTGCTCTGCTGCCACCGAGTCCTCGTCTTCTATCAACCACTCCAAGACCTCTGGCTCCTCTTCTGCCACGTCCTCGGGCTCTAGCGACGAGTCGACCTCTTCTGGAGCATCCTCTTCCTCCCAGGGCGGTGCCGCTGTCAACACTATCTCTGTCTTTGGTATTATGTCTGCCTTGCTCCTTGCATTGCTGTAAACCTAGAGAAGCCAAGATGTTTGCAGCGGACTCTCCTAATGTACGATTTTGAGTACTGTATGCTATTTTAAAAGATTTATCATTAATGTTAATACAATGTATGCTATAAATTCGAGCAGATTTCCAAAATTTACGAAAAGTACGAGATACAGTTCTTGCAGGTTGCTTATTCTATTATTGCCGACACTCACAGTCCCTTGCCGTAATTGCCCTTCTCGAAGAAGTCCATGATCAGGGTCACGATGTTCTCCAGGGCGCTCAGCCACGCCTCCAGCTGCTCGGCAACCTTCGCCTGGTCAGCACCCAGCTTGGCAAAGAAGTCTGCTCTGTAGGGACAAGCCTTCATTGCAAGCTTGAAAACAGGTCTAATGAGCATTGTGTGGTATTTCGTCAAGGTCTTGCCGTAGGCGTCGGTGAAAGTCTTGGACAGCTCGTCGTTTGGTCTCGAAACGGTCTCTCTCATGGCGACAGCCGTGAACTGCAGACCTCTGCACAGCCACAACAGGCCCTGCGTAGCGATCTTCTTTTTGTCGTTTGCCTCCGATAAAATCAGATCCTGCAAGGTGCCTGCCTTGTCAGGAGCAGCAAGGAGCTTGGCGCGCACCTTGTTAATATTTCCCGTCATGTCGTTCTGGACAACTGCAAAGGCAGACGATCCCAGCAGATCAAACAGCTTCACAAGAGACTCGGCGGCCTCCAAAAACTCAGAAGTGGCGATCTTGCCGTCCTCTACTGGGACGTCGACAAACGACCTTTTCATCTCATCGAAAAACGTGCTCATGGTGAGTGTTGTACAAGTATTTCAAAAATAGAATTTGAATATTTAACGTGTCGTTGTGTTCGCGGAAAAAATTAAAATTTTCGAGGCACACGACGCTCAACATTTATTTAATCTCCTTCTGTATGTATTTTTGCAAGTGTGCAGGAGGCACCGGTGGCCATTGTCCAGCTCTCTTCAGCTTGAGCTTGTCTGCATACTTCAGGTTGGTCATCTTGGCCTCCCACTCGGCAGCCTCCTTCTGCAAACGTTCTTCGGCCTGGGCCAACGACTTCTGCTGCTCTTCGAACTCAGCTTTCTTCTTAGCAATGAACTCGGCAATACGCTGTTTCTTGGCCGCCTCAAACTTCTCGTTGGCCTCGGCAGCCTTCTTCTCGTACTCCTCCCACAAAGCCTGCTCCTTTTGGCCAACAAACGCCTCGTAGTCTGGAATCAAACGAGCCAGTCGCTGCTTGATCTTGAGAGCCTCCTCGTGCTCCTTCTTGGCATTGGCAATCAACTTCTGCTTCATCTCCTCGTAAACCTCCATCTCGCGTCCCTTCTGCCCCTCGGCATCCTCTTGTAACATGGGAAGCTCGTACCTGCGCTGTGCTCTTTCGAGGTAGTCAAATCTCTTGGCAGTGGCTTCAATGCGCTCTTCGAGGACCCTTCTATCCTGCTCAAGCTTCTCGATTTGCATCTTTTGAAGCTTTCTTCCATCAAGGTTCTCGATGTCGTCCATGTCCACCTTAATGATACCCTTGGCGTTGATCTCGTTCAGCAGCTTCTTTCTCTCGGCCTTCTGAATGGCTTCCAGCTCCTTTCTGCGCTTCTCTTCCAGCCTCTTGGCAGTCTCCTGCTCAATTCTTTCCTGCTCGGCCTTCTTGACGGCAGCAAGCTTCTCGTATCTGGCCTTCGTGGCAGCCTCCTCATCACGACGCTTGATCTCGGCCACCTCCTTCATTCTGTTCTCCAGAAGAAGAGCACGGTCCAGCACCTCTTGTCTCTCCTCAGCGAACTCAGCATTTGCACGCACGCTGACTTTCTGTTTCAAAGTCTTCTCATTCTCAGAAGCCAACGGGTCAATGAGTCTGACAGACTCTCTCAGGGTATTAGCCAGAGAGGAAAGCTGTGTTCTAATGATCTCGGTAGGAGTGTACTGGATTCTGCTCGAGACATTGAGAGGAATTGAGCTGAGCAGAGAGTTCTCTAGAGTGTCTGTCTTGAACGAGACAACCTTGGCTTCGTGGTCAATTTTGACGGAGAGTAGGTTGTTGGAGGCTGCTGCAAGAAGACGGCTCTCGATCTCAATTGGAGTGAGCCTGAATTGGCCCTCAAATGTGGACAGCTTCACCAGGAAGTCCAGCTTGACCGTCTCGTAAACCTCTGAAATCTGCTCAAAAAGCTTATCCAGAATGACGCTTGTCAGCGGCTTGATATACATGTGGAACTCTTTGTTCGACTCGATGAAGGCAAAGATGTCTTTGGCTTGCGAAGCAAACGAGATAGGATGCAAGTCTTTCTCCATCAACTCGTACAACTTGGCCAGGGCAGGATCAACGATGCTCAGAACGTTTCTAGAAGCCACCTGGGTCAACAAAGACTCTCTGGTAGGCACCTTGGAGAGGTTGAGCAACATCGACAGCCTGTTGTCTTTTCTCTTGGCAAAGTCGTCAACTTTGGAGGACGAGGTCACTGGAACGGACAGAACAGACAGCAGCTGCATAGATGCATAGTGCTTGAGCTCCTCGTCGGTAGCTATTGGGGATTGCACAAACAGGGAGAAGAACTTCTGTCTAGCAGCAGCATGGAACAAGCGGTTGTCGCTCACGTTGAAGATTTTGGCCAGGTTGTCGTAGTAGTTCACCATCATGCTTGGTTTGGGCTGTCTTTTCGATATCGTCATCAGAGTGTGCACATCCTCGACCGTACGGAAAGACTCTTGCCAGAGCTCGAGACGGACAGAAACGTTCAACTGGTTGAATCTTGTCTCAAGATATCTCTGAAGAGTGTCTGGGTCAGACAGATCAATCGGGTTCTCGATCTGGTGTTTAACAGCAGGTTTCTGTGTCACTGTCTGCAAATGGGTCCTCAGCATCTCGCACAGACGTTTGAACTCGGTCTTTCTGTTGTACTTGACACAGAAACCGAATGCCTGCGAAACAACCGCAGCATAGCCAACTTCCAGCTTGGAATTGTTTCTCAGGATATCCAAAACAGTCCTGTACGCCTCCCATAGAAATTTCAGCCAAGGAACAACAAGCTCTCTATCGGAACGGTCTTTGGTATCATCCGTGGAAACACTGGACATCAGCACGTCTTCTGGAGAAACAACGATCTGTCTGTTTTCGTCGTCCTCGTCCTCGTCGTCCGCCTCCAGTTGAGCAGCCTCAGCCTCCAAGGTGGCCGCGACGTCGTTGGCTTTGAGCTGTGCATCGTTCAGTTTGGCTTCTGCTTTCTCCAAAAACTTCTTCACCACGGTCTCCACAGACTCCAAGCCAGAGTCGTTGCTTTGCACGTTTTTTTTGTACTGGTGCAATCCGTCCTTCACTAGCTTCCCGCTCCTCAGATCAACACCCAACTCAACAAACAACAATGCAATAGGTTCCAGGTCCAGTGGTGCAACGGATCTGATGCGCTTGGAGGTGATGAAGTCGTACAGAGTCTGCAGAGCTGCCTCTTTCTGGTCAACAGCAATGAGGTCCTCTGCACGCCGCAGCGTGTTTTCAGGCCGGATGTTGTACGACGGAGCCATCGAGCAGATTTAAAGGTATTGGTCCTTTTTTTTTTTGGAAAATTTTACAGGCTTTCAAGACACAGACGTTTACCCGGCCTGCATCAGCAAGTCTGTCTGGAATTTACGTATGGAGGCTCAATGCAGATATAAAACAGCTCGGTTGCGCTTTAGAAAACTACGCAAACTACCGCACTCAATCACTTGAATTATGAGTGGGTTTCTATACAAGGTGTTGTTAAAAAAGGTGAGCATTTTGTCTTTCTCAAAGTCACTAACTTCTAGACAGGATTATCAGACCTGGTTCATGTGGGGCCCTACGAGGACCCTTATAACGAAATAATCCCGCCCGACGAGCTAAAGTTCTGGCAGCGTAAGGGAGCTAAAAGACGAAAGAACATTCCATCGCAGTACACGCCCCGGGACCGCAAGACCCTCAAGTCGGTTAGAGATAGAGCATATCACCTGGACCAGTGCTTCAGCGTGGCAAGCATTAGATTCGGATACAGCGCAATCATAGGGTTCATACCAATGGCTGGCGACTTGATCAATGTGGCTTTTTCATTGGCTCTTATTCGGAAAGCAAAAGAAATCGAGGGCGGGTTGCCAGACACGGTAGCAATCAAAATGGCGTTCAACGTCCTGATAGACTTTTTGATAGGTCTGATTCCATTTGTCGGTGATTTCATCAATATCGCGTACAAAGCAAACACAAGAAACTTTCAGTTGCTAGACGAGCACCTGGTCAAGAAGTACAGTATTGCCTTGAGCCAAGTATCCGAGCACCAATGATAACCAAGTGGACGATGTAATATTATTTATGTCAGTTTTATGTTTCTGAGGAATTGCACACTCTTTTTCACGTCGAACACGGGCGGCTTATCATCGTAGTATTCTGGTTTAGGCAAATATCTGAGCAGATTGTAGATCTCGTCTCGCACGGCAAACGGCTCAATTTCAGGAATTTCAATCTCCTTCAGTTTAATCTCGGCAACCTTGTCCACTGCTTCTTCTTTTCCTTTCAATGTGTACTCGTCCAGCAACTTGATCGCATTGAATTCACCAAAAGATTTGGACAAAAACTGGAACTCATTGCTATCAGGGAAAGCTTCTCTATATCTTTTCTCGAGCGTACGGATCGAATCGGCGTCTCCGAACTCCAATTCAATCCGATAGAATCGCCTGTACACCTTCTCTAGGGTTGACCGTTTGTCTTTGAAATTCTCGATGGATTGTTCCAACAATTTCTTGGAGTTGCCCAAATCGTTCATTGAAAGCAGAAAGTTCAAGTACGTCTCGACAAAAGCATACTCCTGTCCAAAGTACTTCATGGCAAGCTCAAAACACCGCAAGGCAATCTTTAAATCACTATTCTGGTGCTCCATCATTGCGTAGTCGACAAAAATGTGCCATGTGACTCCTTTGAATTTCCGTGCAACGGAAAATATACTACGCGCTTCCTTCATGCCTGCTGCTCTGCGACACGCCTTCATGTGCAACGAATACACATAGGTGATGCACTGGCCAAGCGTTGCCTTTGTTTTCTCATTTTCCTCGCTGTCATAGCGTTTTGTCAGCCTGTCAATAAGTCTATTCCAGGACTCTTTGACTTTTTCGATCTCGCTAGAGCGTTCGTATTGGCCAGAGACCAAGAGCACCAAACTTATGCTTTCTGGGTTCAAGACTAAACCGTGGTCCAGCACCTCCATACCCTGCTGAGATTTGTCGCTCGCAAACAAGTAGACAGCGTAGTTGTACCAGACTTCTGGCTGGAAGCGCAGATATTGGGTAGACAGTCTATAGACAAAGTTGACTCTCTTGTCTAATGATTCTTGCGGTAAGTTGAGCTTGTTGCTGCGCTCCCACGCGATCCAGCGTTTCCAGTGTTCAAGCTGGTTGCGGCTATTTTTCGCCTCGTCCGATGGACGCAAATAAGCCGTGAGGTTTATAAGTTCTTGGTTCAAAGGACGCAGTTTCATGTATTCTTGCGATTTCTCGTTGATGTGACGCCTGGCATTTGCCTGGTCTGTTTCGTTTTCAAAGTCGAGGTACTTTCTCCAGTTTTGGTCCAATTGGCGAAGGGGAGTGCCGATGAGCTTTCTATATAATGATCTAAGGTGCGTAACTTTGGACGACTGTTCGATGCTCGAAACGGGGTTCCACTCGTTCAGAAAACGGAAGTACTCGTCCCATATTTCCTGGCCGTTGATGAAGTCCAATCCCACGTTGTCAATGGCAAAGTCGTAGGCTTTCATTACCACTGCCCGAGCCTGTTCTCCTCCAGTAACAATATCGTTCACTTTCCTCACATACTTCAAGTACACCTTCCACAACTCAACATCAAACACCTTGGTGAGACATCTGGCAAATAGCGCCTCCACCTTGGCGTCGTCGTTCTTGGCCATTTCGTGCTCAATGTACTCTTTCCAAACCTCTCCGTCGTTGAAGAACACTTTGAGATACGCTTCGAAGGTCTCGACTGTTGGCGATTCATGAACAAGCTTCAGCCAAAGGGCTCTATCCAACGAGCTAGCAAGAGACTCGATGGTCAGAGGCTCGTCAAGTTTGCGTCTCTTGGTGTCCATACTTGATAAATTTATTTAAAAAATTTAAACTCAGATTTAATGTCGCTTCATCTCTGGGGTGCACCATTCGACGCAGAATCTCTTGCGACGGCGATTTTTGTCGCTCGAAATTGCAAGGACAATGAAATCGAAGTGCTATACGACTCCAACTACTTTCTCTCCCCAAATGGCAAATTACCGGTCCTACTGGAGGGAGATCTTGTCCTAGAAGGCTACAAAGAGATCGTGAACCATCTGATGGACAAGTACAATCTGTTTTCCATCTCGGTGGAACAGAAACTGCTAGACCAAGGTCTCATTGAACATCTGCTCACTAAGCTCGAGGTTATCAGCTGCTACAATTACTTTCTTAATAAGGACAATTTCGAGGGCTACACTAGAGGAATCTTCAAAAATATACTGCCTATTCCATTCCAATATATACCACCCCTCAACCTCAAAGCCCGTGCTGCGGCAATTTGTGAAACCGCAGGAATATCCTCAACAGAAGAGTCAAACCAACTGCGTCAACTCAAGGAGCGAGAAAAAACCTTGAAGGAAACTCCAACTCTGTCAAACTTTGACCACTCCCAAAGAAATGCTTCTCTTAAAGTGGTACTTGACCAAATGGACATCCTCACCAACATGAGATGTGTATCACTGCTGGAAGAGACAATCAAGCTGGTTAAAGACCTTGGCCTACCAAAATCATATCCTTCGTCAATTCTCTTTGACGCTTACATCCAGTGCAACACCAATCCCAACCTGAAGACCGACTTTGTCCTCAAATACCTCAAATCCTCGCACTCAGACCTCCTGCAGTCCCGTCAAGATATACAGCCACAGCCAGTCTCTTTTGTCACTGCAGTTCAGTCCCTGGCACGAAACTACCTCTAGTTACTGCTCCGGCTTATGAATTCCCGCATATATGTTGTAGTACACAACAGTCCCGTCGCGGTCACAAATCCCCAGAATAATCTTTTCCACTCCCAGAGTCTCAAAAATATGGTCCAACCGTTGCATTGTCACGGTGTCATCGACTAGCACCGGAAATACGCATTCCCGAACGTTGTCCGGGGTTGTGGCAAAGAGAACCTCAAAACCGTTCCTTGAAACCTCCTCCACATTAGTCCAGAGATGGTAATGTACAAGGTTCAATTTGACTTTCTCCATCCAAGGAAAAAATTAAATTAAAAAAAATATCAAACAGCTAAAACAGCCCAGTGTCGATGAACTCTTGGAACCCTGTCCCGCGCGCGCTGGGACAAACCAAACAGCATCTGCTGCGACGACGGCAGATGCTGGGTTCATCTCAGCCGGTGCGGCCCATCCAGCAGCTGAAACTGCGTAAAGTGCGCCAGAAAAGCCGCGGTCTTCTTATCTGGCTCTACTCCATCTCGTTGCTGACGTTCGGCATCTCGTTTCTCCTTTTGAACTCGCTTGTGCCGATCGATGTCATTTTGCGCTCGCTCACCAGCTCCATCATCGCATTCAACACCCTCGTCATCGTCTGTGCTTGCGCGCTGTTTCTGCTGCTCAGTGCCATCATCTACATAGTTCGCATTCTCAACATCAAACGGCACCTGCAAGACATTCCGAAACCATACATGCCCATCACGGAGAAAGACATTGGCAAACGAGAAGCCAAGTACATTGCCCAGCAGATTGCACGGACAAAGGAGATTAAGAAATTGGCAGGCCCTCAGGGCCCGCTGGACCATGCTGGCCTGCACTGCGGCCAGGGCTCGGCAGACGTCCCGCTGCCGGACAACTTGATATACGAGAACGTGGTGTGTGCCATTGGCGAAGACATAAAGTACCGCCACGCGCTCCACCTGACCAGCACTTTCCAGATCAAAGTCGAGCCCAATAAGACGCTACGGGACATAATATCCGCTGCCGTACAGAAAACAGATCTTCCTGCCCGCGACTCCGATCTAGTGGCGGAATTTCTGGCGCACTACGAGAAACTAAGGTTCAGCGGGCAGCCGATCACCAAGACCGAGTTTCTCACGTTCCTTCGCCTATGGGACCACACAAGGACAATACTGAAAAGACAAGTGTAGCACTGGACACAGGTACATAGTTATAGATATTTCCCTAATTCGACATTCGGCTTTCATCTAGTCAAAAACCAAACTTCCTGACGGGAGTGTTATTCTGGGAGACGGTTCATATAGTATATGGCAACGGAAAGACGGGAAATCGTCTGTCTGTCGTGGCAATGTCTCCTGTATATATTTTTTGATTCAATTGTAAATTTTTCTCTGAATTTTTTTTATATACACAGTCTGCCAACACAGGAGAACGTGTCACTAAGCAAACACGTTCTCCTGGCCGGCTTCCAACGCCGTCTCTGTTCTGTCGAACAGGGTGAAGTGCAGCGGACGGTGGAGCTCGTGGTAGAAGGGAATCGGGTTATCGAGCTTGAGATCGAACTCAAAGTCCTCGGTCCAGGCATTTGCAATAAACGAGTAGTTCCAGGTATCGATGTCGGGCACCAGGAAGAATCCTTTTAATTTATCCGTCAAGATCAGCGGCGTCTGCTTTCTAAATTCCTCCGAGTAGCCAGGAGCAACCAGCATCGAACCAAGAGCGTCCAGGTGCGACTCGCCCCATTTGTAGCCATCTGGAGTCAGCGAGCGACTGGAGAGCGTGACCGAGCCGGGAGTGAACGCAACGTTGACGACGCTCGACATGGTGTTCCAATTGAACTGCGACGTGAGCTTGCAATGAGTCAGCAGCTCCATGCAATCGTCTCCGTCGCTCGACTTGCCCGCAGGAACGGTATGGATCCAGCCAAGCGGCTCGAGACCATCGAGATACGGCGAACTTGGTAGCGACGAGGGAAGCTCCACACGGTGGTTGTCGCCAACCTGCGGAACAACGACCAGGCTTATAATCTCCTTCACCTGTGGATTGTCGGCTGGAGAGCGGCCATACATGTACGCGGCAACCTGGGTGCGCACGTCTCCCATCTTGATGAACTTGGAGAGAATGTTTTTAGGCATGACATAAGCATAGCTGTCGGTGTCAGCAAAGTCGCCCGACGAGACGAAAACCTTCTTGGCACGGAGATGGAGACTGCCGCTGGAGATGGCACGGAGCCGCCAGTCCGCGCGCGACTCGAATTTTGCCTGCTCGTGGTTCGTGGTGGTGACCGTGGTGATTTTTTCGCCGTGAACATTGGTGGTTTCCGTCTTCACCGCAGTCAGCTGCGAAGCCGGCTCGGCGGTGCCCTCTATGTCTGCGACCGTCTGCTGCTTGGCAGAAGGCGCACGGATGTCCTGTCCGAGAATGATGTCTCTGATCTCTGTGTCGGTGAGCGAGTTTATGTCGACGTTATATTTGGAAGCATAATCGCTCAGAATCAGGTCTGCCAGCTGCGTTTCCACGTGGCGCCACTGTTCTTCGCTTAGTGACGGCCACAGATGATGAGGCTTGGTCTCGATCGAGGAATCCGGCCGCAGAATTAGCTTTGTGCGCTCCTTGTTTATTTCCAGACCACGCATGATCACAACGAGCCGGTTGAACGCCGTGAACGAGGAGCATGTTTTCATCCAGTCATCGTAGATGTTGAACAGCACCATCTGCGGCTCCTTGGCCATGTTGACGAGGTCCAGCAACTTGTCGATCTTGAGAGCTGCTCCGAACGGCAGATGCAGCTCCGACGGCCGGATTTGGATATTAGGAAAGTCCAGCATGTGCACCTCCAGTGGATCCTGGATGCCCTTTCTGGTAATGATGAGCTGTTTTGGCTGCTCTTCGCGCGGAAGCGACCGGACCAGAGCAGCAACCTCTTCCGCAGACTTCCACTTGGACAGCTGCGTCCGTCTCTTCTGGCCCTGGAACGCGGAGCTGTGGATGATCTTGAGGAAAAGCTGGCCTGTTCTAGGGTTCAGAATGAAAAGCGCTCCATTGAGACACTTGACGGCAGTGTTACCTTCAAACGTGCTATGGGTTACCACCCGGTACACGTTGACGTCGTCCACAAATAATTTGTTCTCGTTATTGAACAGCTCTGCGTAGTTGCTCGACGACAAGAACGCCTCCTGTGGCTGGGCCTGGTACAGTTGCAGTCCCTTGCGGATTCTCTCGCGAAGAACGTACAACGCCGGGTTCATCTTCATGATAGTCTTCATGGCGTTCTGGATCAGCGGCTTCAGCTCTGGGAACCAGTTTCCGTACGCATCGTACATGTTGTACGCCAGATCAACGGCAATAAGCAGTCCCGTAGGACTTGGATACGTACTGGTGGCGTCGCTCGTGTAGTCCAGGAACTTTGCTCGCGCGTACCTTGAGATATCGTGCGAGTCGTAGTCACCGTATCGCAGCTGCACATCGAGCCAGAACTTGTCCGACTTGACGGCGTTCATCTGGTCGTTTGTGTCAAACAGCAGCGACGGACGGCTGCATGGCCATTGGAAAGAGCTCGTGAGAAGAATATCGGCCGTCGACGAGTTCATCTTGTACGATTTTCTCGGATGGATGGCCATTTTCTCAACGCTGTCGATTTGCAACTCGTCGAGCTGCGAGTCCAGGACCTGACAAAGGTCCACGACAATGCTCTCGTGGATTTTCTGCCACAAATGCGCACGGAATATCTGAATCAGCGAGATTTTCAGCGTTGGAATTTTTCCATGGAGGAAGATACCTGTCAGGTCCAGCTGGACCAGGAAACCAACATACACGTTGGCTCTGTTGATGGTTGGCGACCACCACAGCGTGAACCGACGGTTTGGAATTTGGGACAACCCAGAACGCTGCGCATTGGTGAGCTTCTTGAACTTGAGTGTATCCTCGAACCCAGATGCTTTTTCCCAGAAAAGACCTTCCCAGGACTCAAATCCGGTACCTTTGAATAAGGTGTGCTCCAATATCGTTTCTATGCCTCCAAGAGCCTGTATAACGTCTGATCTGTAGGCATTCAAGTTCCACAGCTTGCCGTCGTGGCGGTCCGATATCCACCAGAACGGATTATTTCTCGAGACGGAAAACTGCTTGAACTCCTTTCTGACTCGGAACCCTTTATCAATGGCCAGTGTCTGCCGGTCTTTCTGGAACAGAGTGCTGATCCGTGGAATACCACGATCCCAGTTCTCTTCCAGGTCCTCGTAGGTGAGTCTGCGTCGCTGTTGCTCGGCCTCCGTCCGTTTGATCGCAAACTCTGACCACACCCTTTGCGAGTCCAGGAATTCATTCTCCCAGGTCGTGATGTATCTGTATATTGTCGGAATGAGACGGTCGTCGTCGTGGGTCAGTCCAGAACGGAAATGCGTGATCCCGGTGTCGGTCTGCTTGGACCAGCGCAGGTCGGAAGCAGGAATCAAAATGTGCGAAGCACTCAACATGCCCAGTCCACCCAGCTCTTTTGGCGTGTAGAACACGGCGGGCGGGAACCGGGACGGCATCTTGGAGTTGAGCCCGAGCTTGATCCGGGTCTGGATCCGGGTCTCGTTCTTGACAATCGCATTGAGAAGCGGCTCGGTCGAAATCACAGCCTCGCGGAAATAGGCGAACATCGAGAGCAGCGTCGTGTTCCATTTGCTGGCCACTTTCGTGAACGTGGCCGAGCCCGACGTCATTAAGATCTGCCGCACTCTGTTATTGAATTCCTCCACAGACTCCTGCGAAACTTGCAAATACGCCTTGGCCACACTTTCCTTGGTATTTTCATCGTACAGGTCCCACACGCCTTCCTTGGAGCTCGTGTCCTCTAGCATGCGCTCTTTGGGGATGATACGGACGTCAAAGCCGCACATCGTAAACAGAATATTGGCATTGTCCTTGGAATACACCGAAGCCAACGTGTCTTCCCAGTCGATCGAAACAATCGAGTCTGGAACACGGCCCTGCATCTCCCAGAAAACAGCACGTCCCAGATGGACGTCGTGCCGCATAAGCTTCATCCGCGAGTCGCGCGGCCAACACCGCCGGTTGTTGTAGCCAACAATGTGTTCAAAATTCGGGTCTGGGTTCTCGGCCAAAAATTCCTGGATCAGCTCATCCGCCTCTCTCTGCGAGAACCGGAAGAAGATGTGCACCTTGTCCACGTACCGCGAATAGATCCTGATCGGCGACTTGCACTGTGTCTGGACATCTGTGAACTCCAAGAAGTCGTTGGGACGCTGAGGCGGGCCAGCTATCTCCGACGCTCTTTCCAGACCCAAAAGCAAAAGATCCACCACCAGGCCGTAGTACTGGAAGATGAAGGACGAGAACTGCAGGCCACGGATCAGCCCGTACTGGTTCACGTGGTTCATGTCTTTGAAGGTGATTCCCACGTTGTTTTTGGCAGTCAGGTAGTCGGCAATGCTGGAGTCGACTATCAGTCTGAGAAGCTGGTTCAACAGCGTGAAGTCGACTTTCTCAGCGAGCTTGTTCAAATTTGTCTGTAAAAGCACGTTGCACTGGCCTTCAGAAACGTCCCAAACGTTCTGCAGATTGGCAATACCCTGACACCACTTGTACACCAATAGCGGCGGGATCTCGCTATCGCTGGGCTTGACCCAGTTCGGGAACAGGCCGCGCTTGTCTGCCTCGTACCAGAGGTATTGGTCAAGATAGGCGTCCACTATTTTTTCCAAAGGTTCAACATCATAAACAGGAACAATGTGGCTGTAGTAATCCATCATTTCCAAAGTGACCTCCTTAAAATTGCGCTGTGTCAATATAGTCTTTTTGATGTTGGCCAAAAATTCGTGCGGGTTGTCATATGCCTGCTCAATCAGCGCCAGCTCTTCTCTTTCCTGCGAATTGAGCCGGCCCTTCGCGTTGTAAGTCTCCTTCAGGTTTTCCAGCGCAAGAACAAGGATCTTGGTGTCGTGCTTGTAGTTGACCGGAGGAAACGGTATTGGGATGAACTTGCGGCTCTCAAGCCAATGGACCATCGTCATGTAGACGGACACTCCTTCCTGCGGCGTCACGTACGGCCCTTCCTTCTGGAAATTCTGCTGTCTTTCCTGTTCGTTCTTCACCCAGAGTCTTGTCAGTCTGCCCAGATTCTTTTTGGCAACAGCCTTGTCCACCGCAGCACCAGCCTTGATCCGCTGACGGTTGTAGTGAGCAACAGAGATCCAGCCGTCGGCCTTTGCTTTGACGTAGCGCTCAATGATTTTTTTGATGGGCTCTGGCATTCCCGGAACGTTCCACGGGATGTTCGCTTTCCAGCACCTCCAGGCCTCGCTCAAGTGCTGCAAAATCGCCTTGCTCTTATTTTGCTTGATTCCTTCGGGAATCATGTCCAGAATGTCGTGCAAAACGGCAGCACGCAACTCCAAGTCATAGTAGGAGTCCACACGCTGCTTCGTGATCGTCTTGGCCACCTCTTTGCTCTGTCTGCCCTCAAACTGCCGAGCAAGCAAATTGCCCAGCCATCTCTCTAGAAGCGGCACGATTCCACGCATGAAAAAGATCCAGACGCGCCACGCCGGCTGCCAAAATCCGCAACCTGGACCTTTACCAATGACAGCGTTGAAGCGGTAGTAAACCACATGTTTCAGGTCTTTACAGGCTCTGATCTGGTGCATCACCTTGTATTTGTATCTGTAAATTCCAGTCAGCTGGCCCAGATGGTTCAGCGCATAGTAGATTCCGTCAGCCAGTTGGAACGCGTCCACGTTGCCAAGCCTATATTGCACATGTGCGTCGACAATGAGCTTGACAACCCTAAGAATCTCTCTTATCAAATGGAAAGCGTTACCAAAACGAGACTTTTTGCGCTCCTTGGTGGTCAGCGTCTTGGTAGGCTTGAGGTTGAAATTGTAGTCTAAATGCAGATAGGTGAGTCCTCGACGGTGGATCATCAGATTGAGCATATTGTATCCCTGGCGACAGACCTGCAGTCCTGCCTCGACCCAGTCGATCGTGGTCTGGTGGAAAAACTTGGTGTTTTTCAGCTCTTTCAGCAACTTGGCCTTTCCCTGTGTACTTGGCACTGTCTTGTGCAATTCGTTGGCCACATGACTTTTCAGAAGCCTCTGATACGAAACACGCACCTTGACCGGCAGATCTCGTGGTGCGTGCTGCAAATACCAGCTTTTGACCAGTGCCACGTCTTCGGCTCGCACGGTGCGGCCGCTGCGCTTGTTGAACGGATACGGAGCCCATAAAAGCTCTATGGCCTCGTAGGTGTTGTCCGACTCCAGTTTCTGGTCCTCCATGAACGGCTGAACATCAATTTCAAATGCTCCATCGTCTCCAAAATCAGCATCATCAGTTTGTTCCTTCTTAGGAGTCATTGAGTTGTAATTAGCTTGAAACTGGAAAGCAGGCAGTTCGGGATCCTCCTTGCGACTGAATACAACGCTGTTGTGGTGGTACCAAGAAAGCTGGACAGCCCTGACGGAAGAGTTGTAGAGATGCGGGAATGCGACGCGATACTCGGACTTGATCGGGTTGCGGAAGATGATTCTGTCGAGACTGTTGAACTCGGTGAAATCCTCGTTATCAGGGTCAACGTCCTTTTGCAGCGGCTCAAATTTGGGTCCTCCTGGAAGAGCCACGTTCAATGCCTTGGCTGTGAAAAAAGACTCGTTGTCAAATAAATAGTGGAAGTTCGGGTCAAAAATATCGTCCACTAAGGGCGTCGCAAGTCGGTATAGAGTGGCCATGATATCCAAGTCCAGTCTCCAAGACCGGTACGAGGGCCCATTCACTCGCGATCTATCATCCACCAATGGTTTTTCGTCATAAATCCAGTCAGTAACAGGTAAATCCTCGACATCCTGGAGTTCCATCTGTATAGCGTCCAGAGGCTCCAAATCTTCGATGTTCTCGCTGAAATTAATGGGCGGCTCTTCGTCGTCAAACACAGGAAATCTGATTCGCTTGAAATGTCGTCTGTCCTTCTTCTCGCGACGCATCTGTAGCCACATGGTGGCCCATTGGGCAATGTAAACAGGCTCGATCACTCGCGGAATCTCGTCCACAAATGTGATGGCTCCACTCTGGTGGTAGATGACCCGCACCTCTTTCACTGCCTCCCAAGGCTGAGGCATGTTTTCCAGTAGCTTGAGAACCGCATGAGGCATGTATTTCAAAGAGCCAAGTATGGATCTCTTCTCCTGAGAGAACTTCTTTGACGATAAGTCTCCCTGGTCGTTCAAAATCTTCCGCAGATGCTCCTTCGGCATCTCGATTTTGCGCGTCTGGACAACGCCGTGCGATTTTAGGTTACTTTCCCTATACCGACGTTTCTGCAGTTGTAACCAGCTACGGGCCCTAGTCTCCAATTCCTTTTCACGGGACTCTTTCTTTGACCCTTTTAGAGTTCCCGGTGCGCCTGGAGGTGGAGGAGGGGGCGTGTTTGTGCTTTTAAGACCAGGAGGCGGTGGAGGGACCTTGGTTCCATTTTTGGGCTTCTTAGCAGGTGGCGCTCCTGAAGTCCCCCTCGAGAGCCCAGGAGGTGGCCCTGAGGGAGGTGGAGGCTGTGTCGCCTTGGTCGGTGCCGATGGCTTTTCGGATGTCCCTTTTGGCGGTTTCGGTGGCGGTTTAGGCGGCATAACAAAATGACAAAATATCGAAAATTGATTGATATGAAAAATAATACAAAAAAATAAAAAAATAATATTATGCACAGCCAGAGACGTAGATGGGTATATATAATTAAGTGAGCGGTGGTAGCCGGGTCACGCGTTCCTATTCAAATTGACTCGGGCTTCTCTTGCAATGGATCTGGCTTCCTCTATTTCATGCGAAGTACCGTGGGTCATTTCCGATGCATAGTCATAAGCAGCCTGCCAGTTCTGATGGTGTAGCTCGTATCTAGCTAGCCAGAGGCGAGCCTTGGTGGTCTCTGTAGTGACTCCCTCATTAACTTCCTCATCCAAGCAAAATTTCATATACACTGCAGCGTTCGAGCTGTCTTTGATGGACTGGTACAGATTTGCCAGTTTGTAGAATATCACAGGATCGTACTCGTTCGACACAGACAGGGCTTTTTTGTACGCCTTGATCGAATCCTCATACTCGCCCAATTTCTCGCTGCAGTTACCAACTGCTTGCCACATCCGCTTATCTAGCGGCTTGAGTGCACATGCTCGTTGATAGTAGTACAGGCTGTAAAGATGCATATCCAGCACCTCATAGGCCTGGCCCAGACCGTACCAAGCACGGAAATCTTTGTTGTTTGTGTCGACAGCACGTCTGTAACTCTCAATGGCTGCGTGGGAGTTCTTGAGCTCAACAAACTCGTGGCCCATGAGAGTCCAGGCACTCAAACAGTTTCTGTTCAAGGCCAGAGCTCGCTTATAGTACATGATGGCCTTTTGGTGATCAAACTTGAGCGAGTAGTAGTTGGCAAGAATGCAGCACGTCTCAGGCCTAAAGTTGTCGATCTGAGACGCAAACTGGGCCAGAAAGGCCAGCTTGGATTTTTTCTCCATCACGTACAGAATGTTGGAGTATGTGTCCATGTCGTCCAGTCTGAGCGGATCGTTTTCCAGCACGTCGTCGAGAATGTTCTCAGCAGCGATGTAGTCGAGCGCATTATAGGAAATGAGGGCTTTTTGGATCTTCAGGTAGCTGAATCTAGGAAATATGTCTAGCAAGTACGACAGGTCTTCGTACAGCTCATTGAATTGCTGGAAGAATTCCTGGCTGATGGTAATCTTGAAAAAGCGCAGCATAACGTGGTACAGCTTGTTGTTCATGAACTTGGCATTCTTGGAGAATCTATTGAGCACGTTCAACGCCTCTCCAAAGCTCGCAAGATTGGCAATCAGCTCGGACCAGCAGGACCAGTTGAAGGGGTATATGGTGAGAGACTTGTAGAAACATTCTTGGGCTGCTGCGTTGTCCTTCAGCTTGGCTGCAACAAGTCCATTGAGGAAAAGTAAAAAGGGGTCCTCCAATTGCCCCCTTGTGCTCTGCATGCCATAGTTTTCCAATTCTTTCGATATCTCGGTCAATTTTTGATTCTGAACCTTTCCGTCCTGCTGGCCAAGCACGCCTCCCGTTTCATCATACTTGGTCTTCTCCCCGCTCAAATACATGGCATAGAGCCTCAGAAACAAGCCTCGCGGACTGGCACAGTCTTTAAGCACATGAGCACACCGATCGAACTCCTTGAAACTAAAATACGACGTGGCCATCAGCAGTTTGTCTTGCTCAGTAAACTCCAGAAAGCCGTCGTGAGAGTGTTCAGGGAGGAACGAGATCGGGGGCCTTTGTTGTGATTGTTGAAACACGGCCATTTTCTGATCGTTTGAGAGCGGACTCAAGCCGTTCAGCGCCTCGCTCGACCACTTGGCGCCATGGTATAGATGCAGCGACTGCAGGACTTTGGAACTCTCGATGAGCGCGAATCGCAGCTGTAGCTGTTGATCAAAGTCCATAAACAAAACTGAGAAAATAGTTACTGGTGTAGGGGTGCATTTATTGTTGTGAAACCAACAACTCGGGTTCGTGCCGCTGGTGCAGCCAGTTCAAGGGCCATTTTTTCTTTACCCGAGACAACAATTGAACTCGGAAATAATGTGTGAAAAAGTTTCCACCTTTGCAGGGGTTGCGAAGGCTCTAGACAATTACCGCATCCCACATGGGGGGAAGTGGCAGCGACCGGAATTCAGCCTGCAGCGCTCGCCTACACACGTGCTCGGCCCAGAGCAACCAACCGTGGGCATGCTGCTTCTCTTGATGGGGGCTGAGCAACCGACGTTGCATGTGGGCCTGGGGTGGTAAGGACAGACGGGTGTCCTGGCTGTTCAAGGCTAGCGATAGCAGCCCCAAAGTGCCGATATGATTGTTGCACTGCCCCGTATGCATTATGCAACCCCTGGAAACAATGACAAATGATGCTTTCAGGTTCAAAGAATTGTGGTCTTATTTTCCTAATTGGCCCTCTTGACGCACAATATTGGTGCTGATTCTGCATATGTCGCGTGTGCGCTGGCAGGTGTGCTAAGCTCAGAGCCCATTCAACGGCCAGCCTCATACCATATAAAAAGGCACCATGCGCCGCCAGGAAAGCCCAAGCTCCCGGGATGTCGCAAGCTATGCCAGAGTTCACTTGGATGGACGACTTCCAGTACGATTTTGACTCGCACCGGAACTCGCTTAGCAGCGTCGGAAGCTACGAGCCTGATTTGTTCGAGGTTCCGGATGTGATGGACGTGGCCCCTTCCTCTTCGCCTACCACCTCGCCGGAAGAGGAAAAGCCAGAGCTTGCTACCACAACAAAAACCCGTCGCCGGAGAAAAAGCACAACTGCCCGGTCGAAAAAGCCAATGACAGTAACCCAGCGGAAGGCCCATAATAAAATCGAGCGCAAATACCGAATCAACATCAATTCCAAAATCGCAAACCTACAGAAACTGGTTCCCTGGATGAGCAACGAGATCGTAGCCTTTGAGATCGATGCCGCGGGTCCGGACCATCTCCAAAGCCACGGGCTCGGTGGGAGGAAACTGAACAAGTCGATGATCCTCGACATAGTCACCAAGTACGTTGAGCACCTCAAATCCGACAACGAGGTTCTCAGGAAGCGGGTCTCCGAGCTAGAAGGACGCAACAAAGACATTAATAACAACACATAGCCAAGATCGAGCTGCCTGGGTATGATACTGCCACACCTGACACCTCATATATAAAACCTATTTAAAACACACACATTCATAATCTTTATTGATACTGTATCCAACACTGTACATCCGGACACCAACAACCACCATTTTATTTCCAGATGGAATCAAGCAAGACGAAGTTTGGAAGTCTGACGTACATCCGGAAGCCCAGGAAGCTGAGCTCGCGGATCCCGTACGAGGACACGTTGCTGGGGCCGTCGTCGCGTTCTTCGAAACCTCGTCGAAAATCCAAACGCGATGTTTACATCGCGTGCGATGAGGTCCCTCCTTCAAAACGGCCACATACAAATTCTGCCGACGAGCTGCTCAAAGACTTTGACATCTCGCGCATAAAACAAGACACAGACAAGCTGCTGAACCAGCTCGACAGCATCAAGAAACCAGAAAAGGAGGAGTCCAAGTATATCAACAAGCTCCTATCCAAAGCGGACAAGGTGGAAACGGACGAAGTGGTGGCGGTGGCCGAGGCCCAGGGGCCGATGAAACATATCTACGACGATACAGAGGCTACAGAGCGGACGGCAAAGAAGTACAGGACGTTCCGGCCCAAAATATACACAAAAAAAGAACTGCTGGCTGCCACCGAAAAATTGCTCGCTGTTGCAAGAGATATTTTAAATGGAAAGACAGCCTCGTATTTTTACGAGATTGCACGGGAATATGCAGAGTCTTCGCCCCGCCTTTCCGTGACAGACTCTGAAATAATAAATTTGCCCAAACAGAGGTACCATGGGTATATTGGGTCTATGCGCGCGAACGCCATTACGCAGCATTTGCTAAGCCAATTGGACGAGCTCCTCACAGATAAGAAGGCGAACAAGGTGCTGCAATTTTGGGGGCGGAGCTATTTCACGCGGTTTGTGCTCACGCCAGAGATCATTGCGAGGATCGTGAAACAGGACGAGCAGGTGGACCTGGACAAAGCGTACGACATGATGGAGTCCACCGCCGATTACGGGCTCTACATCATGGATCAGAAGGAGCTTTGATAAGCTCGGAGCTGTTGCGTAAGCCGTTACGTCATGGCTGGTGGGAGGTGGCGCGATCTGAAAATTTTTATCGTCGGCAACACCTCCAGTCTTATTAGACCTGTGAAGGAGTTTAGTGTGATGTCTGTGGTGTTCCCAAGAACGTGTTACAAGTGTGGACAGGTCGGTCATTTTGCCGACGCTTGTCAAGAAACCGAGCGGTTGTGCTACAACTGCAAGCAGCCAGGACATGAGTCTGGCGAGTGCCCGGAACCAAAGCAGACCACGCAAAAGCAGTGCTACAACTGCAAGCAGACCGGCCATGTGCAGAGCGAGTGCTCGGAGCCACTCAGACCGGTTTCCAAGTGCTACAACTGTGGCAAAATCGGCCACCTGGCCAAAGGCTGCTCTGCTGCTAGGGGCGGACCAAAGGTCACGTGCCACAAATGTGGTGGCCTGAACCACTTTGCCAGAGACTGTCAGTCCGGCGTTGTCAAGTGCTATGCCTGCGGCAAGACGGGCCACATCTCCAAAGACTGCACCTCTGCCAGCGGCGGGTCCAACTTCAGCGCCAAAACCTGTTACAAATGTGGAGAGTCCGGCCACATTTCCAAGTTCTGCGAGATGGAATCGGAGTAAAGTACATAGTGGTTATAAGTGGTTATAATTATAACGCAAGAAATCACAACGCCCTGTAAATGCTGTCGGCCACGAGCGCGACATCTTTCATCGGCTCCAAGTCGTGAACGCGCACAATGTCTGCGCCGCTCGCAATGCATGCCGACACTGCTGCCGCTGTTCCGAAAACCCGCTCCTTTGGCGGCTTGCCTGTGATTCTGCCAATGAACTGCTTACGCGAAGGCCCCATCAGCACGGCCAGGTCGTCAAACGCAGTATACTCTCCATTTTCGAGCGACAGTTGACGGTACTGTCTGAGCTTTTTAAGGTCTCTTATCAGTTCCAAGCTCTGCTCCGCCTTTTTCGCAAACCCGAGCCCGGGGTCGATTACCACCTGCCACCGCCGCACTCCAGCTTCCTGCAACTTTTCGAAAGCAGCACCAAGTTCGCGGCACACGCCGCCCATGACAGGACTGTAATCGGAAAACTGCCTGACTCCCCCGGCCGCGACCTCGTCGTAGTTCGAGAGCGCGTTCATCGTCTCGATGTTCCCGCGCATGTGGCCCAGCACATAACCGACACCTAACTGCGCCACAGACTCGTACATTTTATCGTCAAGAAGCCCGCCACTCACGTCGTTGATAATATCGGCTCCAAGCCGCACACTCGCGCGCGCAACTTCCGCCCTGTACGTGTCAACGCTCAAGACAAGCTCTGGAAACTGCTTGCGGATCTGCTCCACCACAGGAAGCACTCGATCCAGCTCCTCGGCCTCGGAAACCTGCTCTGAGCCCGGCCGCGTCGAGCATCCGCCCAGATCGACAATGTCGACGCCGGCAGCCACCATCTGCTCCACCCGGGAAAGCGCGTGGTCAACCAGTAAATTCGCGGCCGCCCCGTCGCTGAACGAGTCCGGCGTCACGTTCAGAATGCTCATCAGCAGCGTCCTGCTGCCATATGGCAACATCCGTGCACCAGATAGGGGAATGACCGGTTGCAGTTCGTCTGATCTGGTCGTCTTGCGCAGCTGATGCCAGTGGCTGTGAATCGGCTCGGCGGTGACCGGGTGCAGCGTGTCTGGCGGCACGAGCTGGCACAACGGCGCGAGCACAAACGGCCGTTCCAGCATGCTTATGTGAGGAATGGTGAGGTCTGGAGAGTTGTAGATTGCCTCGTCGTAGAGAATGATGTCGAGGTCGATTGGCCGCGGGCCGTTGTCGAAATGTTTCACTCTGCCGAGCACCTCGTACTCGATCTCTTTAATTTGTTGCAGAAGGTCCTGAGGCTGTAATTCTGTCTCCACTTTGATACAGCCATTGACGAAATCAGGCTGGTTCAGATAATACATTGGGGCGGAGCGGAAGAGCGAGGACGTGGCTCGGACGTTTATGTTTCTCTTTGCGAGCTCGTCGAGAGCGGTGTTGATGTTAGTGAGCTGCGAGCCCTGGTTCGATCCGACAGCCAGGTACACGGTATGTGTTCCATTTTTGACAGTGGTTGTTTTGCTGAGATTTGGGACGTATTCCGACGACCGGAAATCTACGAGTGGCTGGGACTCCATCTCGGCCCTCGATCTGGTCACAGAGACGCCGACGCCGTCGGTCTCGCCGATAGCCTTTGGTTTGAGCACAGACACTGTGCAATGGTGAGCATTTTCGGCCGTTTGAAATACTAGCTTTGCCACATTCAACACGAGCGCCTCGACCGTTTTGAACTGGGACTTGGAAACGTAATTCTTTGTGCTCGAGACAATTTCGTCGACAGAAAACTCGCCGTCCAGGTCCACTACAAGATCCAGCACCACAGGCTGCTTTGCCAGTCTCTCCTCCTTAAACACCCCTATAATGGTGTCCACGCCGAGGTTCGCCAATCTCAGAATGACTTTTGGCGTGCTTGATCTGTCGCGGCTCATTTCGACGGCCACATCGCAGTCCTGGTGGTCTATGTTAAATGTCAGCGTAGCACGCTCGCAATTGTTGCTAAAAAGCACCTCGTTGAAAATACCCTCGCCAAGCTGCAAAAGCGAACGGAAGCTGTTGTGGCTATATTTCTTCTCAAAAGAGCGGAGATCGCGACTCAAAACGGCATAGTTGATGGAGTACCGCAGATCGTCGTCAGTGCTGGCCTGGCCAAAGTCTGTGATCAGGTCCGTCGACAGGCTAAGCGGTGTCTGGCGCCCGTTTATCAGGCCGCAGTACCGCAGATTTTTAATCGAGACGGTGTCGCCGGTATGAATTCGCCGCATAAACGGCAGCCCGCGTGATCTGACCAGAGCATTAAACATTTGATTTTTTTTTTAATACGAATTTTTTATTTTCCCATGTCTCTTCGCTTCCTGTCAACTGCACGGGCGCAATTGGCCGACATCGTGATTATTGGCGGCGGCCCCGCAGGACTCACGCTGGCGGCGGCCGTGAAAAACTCGCCGGTCTTGTCGTCGCTCAATTGCAAGCTCGTGGAAGGAGGGAACCTGATCGGACCACTTAATAGCTTCAGCCAGAATCCGCCCTCCAACTTCACCAACAGGGTCGTGTCGCTCACGCCTTCCACCATCTCCTATTTGTCAGACATTGGCGTCTGGAAACACATCAAAGAGGACCGTGTCGAGAGCTACGACAACATTGTTGCGTGGGACGGGGTCTCAGGAGCCCAGATCGACTTCAACGGCCCGTCGCTGGCCACCATGTGCGAGACTACAAACCTCCAGTCTGCCCTGCTTGCGCGGATTGAGGAATTGAACGAGGAGACTGGCATAATGGACAACACCAAGGTCGAAAACATCACGAGCGACGAAACTAACGGATGGCCTGTGTTGCAGCTGTCCAGCGGCGAGTCTCTTAAAACACGGCTGCTTGTGGGCTGCGACGGGTACAACTCGCCGGTGCGGAAGTTTGCGCAGATCGAGAGCCGCGGCTGGTCGTATAATCGTTGGGGTATTGTTGCTACGCTCAGATTTAAAAACGGCGAGTTCAGATACCCTACAGGGTGGCAGAGATTTTTACCAAGCGGTCCTGTGGCGCTCCTGCCGCTGCCAGATTACTGGACGAGCCTGGTGTGGTCGACAAAGCCGGAATACGCCGACATTCTGTTGAAACTCGACGACGACGCGTTTCTGGCCATGGTGAATGCTGCCGTGAAGCTGCCGGTCGAGGAGCTAGAATTTTTGTACAACCAGGCTCACGAGGACCCGGAAAACCTCGTCGGCGAGATCACGTGGAGACTGAACGTCTTCAACGACAAATTGTCGCCACAGGAGATGGAAACGTACCCTCTGGAGCTCGACACCATCGTGGCCAAGTCGCGCGCCAAGTTCCCGCTCAAAATGAGCCACGCAGACACGTACGTGGAGGACCGTGTTGCGCTTGTTGGAGACGCCGCGCACACGACCCACCCTCTTGCCGGCCAGGGTCTGAACATGGGCCAGGCCGACGTGAAAAGTCTGGTGGCAGTGCTGGAGAAGGCGATGGAACGCGGCCTGGACATTGGCACCAAATTGGCCCTGGAGCCGTATTTCAGCGAGCGGTATCCCGCCAACCACGTTCTTCTAGGCGTCGTCGACAAGCTGCACAAGATATACTCTACAGACATCGCTCCTATCGTGATGGCGCGGTCGTTTGGTGTGAACGTGCTCAACACCGTGCCGTTTGTCAAGGACTACATGGTGAGCAGGATGGGCGAGTAGTGTTCACGTGAATTCGTTTCTATTTCGTTTGCGCTTCGTGCTCTGCGAAAAGTCGACGTGGACTTTTCTGTCGTCGATAATAGCACCTTCCATTTTACGGTACGCCCGTTCCACAGCAGACTTGCTGGTGAACTCAATAAATCCGTAGCACAGCGAGTGGCCAGTGGCCCTGTCTCTGATGATCTCAACCGACGTTATGTCTCCAAAACGCTGAAAAATTAGGCGCAGGTCGTCCTCCGTGGTGACCGGGTTGAGCTTGCAAATAAATAGCACTTTCTCGCTGGGCTGGATTTTCGCTGAGGGCAGGTCGCCCAGCACTTCCAGCGTGAGGGCGTGCGACTCGGCCTTGATGTCTTCGAGAGCACTCTCGTCCAGAAGAAGTCTGAACGAGTCGATCTGTTTCTGTGTAGGGTACGGACTAGGGGGTGCTTCCAACAGCAGCGAGAACGGGTCGTCCAGCACAAAAGTGTGCAAAATCCGAATGTCTTTTAGTGGGCGGCCGGTCTCGTCGAGCACGCAGTCGCTGATGTACTCCAACGTGGTGAAACCCTCGCCAATGGCTCCAAAGACATGGCCGCGAATATCCGTCACAGGGCCAAGAGAGATGGAGAATTCGGGGCTAAACTTGTCCCCGTTGGAGGCGAATAGCACCTGGCCCACTTTTTCTGGATTGAGGCGAGATGACGGCGTATAGTCAATGTATTTATTTGGCTGCGGAGCAGCAATAGGGTCTGGAAAGCACGGGTTGCCAGAGTCCACGGCGACGTCTTTGCGCACGTTCACAAACGGCGAGTAGTGGTAGAATTTGCTCAGGCAGAGCGCAATAAATGTCCTGGACTCGGTGGGCGCGCTGTCCACGAGAAGGTCGATCACCAGATTGCCAGCATTGGTCTCCAACAGTACGCTCATAAAATGGAGATTAAAATTTTACTAAAAGTACACCCCACACCGTAGAAGACCATCTTGGGATAGGCGTGCCAGATGCAGCTCCCGGAGTGTCCTGTCGTGGAACCCCTCAGCAGGCCGTTCAAAATAGGGTGTCGATAATTTCACTGTACCTTATTCGCAGGTCAATCGAGCTGCTCCCAACTGATTTGTCAGACACCCTGGGCGGGCCGGAGCCACTCAAGGTGCACTGGCCAATTGCACTGGCGTGTTGCACGGCAATTTGTGCTCAGTCTCAGGACAAATAAGCCATGCTACAGAGGTCCAAATTTAGCAATCTGTTCGCTACTCCGAGAATTGCATAATAATATTATAAAATGGATGCAATGAAGAGCTATTTAGTCGCTCAGCGTCAATCTTTCCACTTCTCCACCAATCAGCATGCCCGGATGGGCTTTAGCTGTAATTACCAACACACAAGCGCGCTGCCAGCTGCCCAAATATGCGCCAAAGAAGGGTCGGCCGACCGTTGGGGATCTGTTTTCGAGAACTGGCAAATAATAATAGCTCTCTTATTAATTCCCGATTAGGCATGCAGGAGCCTTCTGTATCAAAAATTCGGAGACTATTTAAGAAACTGATCTCGCCTAAAATTTATCACTGCAAAATGTCTACTGTGGGAAAGACAATCACCTGTAAAGCCGCTGTTGCCTGGGAGGCAGGCAAGGACCTCACCATCGAGACCATTGAGGTTGCCCCTCCAAAGGCCCATGAGGTCAGAGTCAAGATTGCCTACACCGGTGTTTGTCACACTGACGGATACACC
The DNA here is from genome assembly GCF_019207475.1 of Ogataea angusta. Lineage (NCBI taxonomy): Eukaryota > Fungi > Ascomycota > Pichiomycetes > Pichiales > Pichiaceae > Ogataea > Ogataea angusta. Next base: position 284,674 of record NW_025065222.1, on the reverse strand, counting down.
TTATCAGGTAACGATCCAGAGGGCCAATTCCCTGTCGTTTTCGGTCACGAGGGTGCCGGTGTCGTCGAGTCGGTTGGCGAAGGCGTCACCAGCGTGAAAGTCGGCGACCACGTTGTCTGTTTGTACACTCCGGAGTGCAAAGAGTGCAAGTTCTGCAAGTCGGGTAAAACCAACCTTTGCGGCAAAATCAGAGCAACCCAAGGTAAAGGTGTGATGCCGGACGGAACCTCGAGGTTCACCTGCAAGGGCAAGTCGCTGCTGCACTACATGGGTTGCTCCACCTTCTCTCAGTACACCGTTTTGGCCGACATCTCTGTCGTGGCTGTTGATCCAAAGGCTCCGATGGACAGAACCTGTCTGTTGGGCTGTGGTATCACTACTGGATACGGTGCTGCCACCAACACGGCCAAGATCACCGAGGGTAGCAACATTGGCGTGTTTGGTGCTGGATGTATTGGTCTATCTGTGATCCAGGGTGCTGTGCAGAAAAAGGCCGGCAAGATCATCGTGATCGACGTCAACGACGCCAAGAAGGACTGGGCTTTCAAGTTTGGCGCCACCGACTTTGTCAACCCAACCAAGCTCCCAGAAGGCCAGTCCATCGTGGACAAGCTCATCGAGATGACCGACGGAGGCTGCGACTACACGTTCGACTGTACTGGTAACGTCCAGGTGATGAGACACGCTCTCGAGGCCTGCCATAAGGGATGGGGAGAGTCCATCATCATTGGTGTCGCGCCGGCCGGCAAGGAGATCTCCACGAGACCGTTCCAGTTGGTCACTGGAAGGGTCTGGAGAGGCTGTGCTTTCGGAGGTATCAAGGGAAGAACCCAGATGCCGGGTCTTGTGCAGGACTACGTTGACGGCAAGATCAAGGTTGACGAGTTCATCACCCACAGACACCCACTGAAGGATATCAACCTAGCTTTCCATGACATGCACAGGGGAGACTGCATCCGTGCTGTGATTACTATGGATGAATAGTTTATAGAGGAATGCAGATACGAGGAGATGACATGGACAGAGTGCCGTAGTGATTGAAGAGCTGGATCGAGAGCTGGATCGAGAGGGTGCACATGAGCTTGTTTGCTGTCAAGCTTTTTGTCTCTACTTGTTGGATTGCAGCGGCTAAACTCATGTAATCCGCCGTTCTAGTATAGTGGTTAGTACTCTTGTTTGTGGCACAAGCGACCCAGGTTCGATTCCTGGGGACGGCATATTTTTGGACTAAATGTTTCTCGATTTTATTTTTTTGGCCAAATCTAATTACATGCAGCTTCCCATCATAGATAAATAGTATAAATTATGTATAAACCTCCTATTTCTTTCCGAATTTGAACGCTGGCAGTCTCCACTTGCGCACTCTCAACAGGTAGTACATGGCCAACATCGCAAACAGGTTGAAGCCAATGTAAACGCAGAAGAAGCCAATATTTCTCCATCTGTGGCTGTACTTCATGCCCACAGTATCCATCCATTGGTCACCAACTTTGTACATGCAAACACCGCAATTCGAGGTGGCATCTGGATTCTCGACGTATCCAGAGTAGTTCTCAAAGTACTCAGCAAGGTAACTTCCACAAGTTTCACCTTGAGGTGGATCCAAGTAATTAAGCTCTTTCTCGGCGCAGTGGACAGGTCTATCGTGCAGCAGGATTCCGACAAGGTTCTCAACCATGTAGGTGAAAGGCGACACCCTCCACATGAAGTGCCAGAATCCTGGCATAAGACTTGGACTTTGCACCACTCCACAGAAGGAGACGATGAAGTTGAACACCAAACCAATCAGCACGTTGGCAGAAGGCAGGTCTGGAGACGAGTAAACAACAGCCAATCCCAACGACACATAGTAGAGCTGGAAGAAGATAGACTGGCAGAACCACCAAAGTCCTGCTCTTGAAGGCTCGTTGTCAAGCTGGATAGGGAAGTACCAGCAGATAAAGTAGACGGTACTGAAAGCGATGGAGTATGGCAACTCCACAAGGTACTGAGAGAGCAACAGACAGGACCAGTGGAAAGTATTGGACTTGGACTCTCTGACTTCGAACAATTCTCTCGATTTGATGGCTCTTTCCTGGATCTGGTTGATCAGTGGAGCACAAACGACGAGAGCCATGAAGCAGGCAAACATGAGGTTCTGCATACCAATTGAGGTGTGCTTGACGTTCCAGAAAGAGAATCCAACGAGCAGACCGGCGAGAAGCATCAGCATGAACTTGGACATCACATAGTCGACGTCTCTGTAGAACTGCAACCATGTTCTCACAAGCACGTTCTTGAATTGCGTCCTGTAAGGAACAGCAAACCGAGATTGCAAGTGAGACTGGTCTGACGACTGCAAGCCCTTGGTGTCGTTGATCAGTTTCTCGACATCTGCGCACGTTTTTTCGTACAGGCTGCTGTTTTTCCAAATCTCGTACCAGTCCTGGTCAATAACGGCGGTGGCACCGGCTCCAATGACCTCCAATATGTACTCTGCAGGGTTTTCGCTGGCACTGCATTTTCTGGCGCCATTTGACTCAAAGTAGTCCAACATAGTGCGCGAGTTTGGTCCAATGTCGCCGAAGTAGACGGTTTGACCTCCTCTCTTCAAAAGAAGCAGACGGTCGAACTGCTCGAACAAAGTGGCCGAAGGCTGGTGAATAGTACACAGAATGGCCTGGCCGGCGGCGGCTAGCGATCTCAAAACTTGAACAATGGCCCACGAAGACTGGGAGTCTAGTCCAGAGGTAGGCTCGTCAAGGAACAGCAGCAACGAAGGCTTGGCAACAAGCTCGGTAGCAATCGACAGCTTCTTACGCTGCTCGACGTTCAAACCATAACCGATGTCTCCTGCAACGGAGTCGGCGTACTCTTCCATATTCAAGATATGCAGAATCTTGTCGACATATGCAATCTTCTCTTCGTCTGGAACGTCTGCTGGTCTTCTCAGTCTGGCAGCAAAAATCAACGACTCACGAACAGTCAGTTCTGCAATATGCAGATCTTGTTGCTGGACATAACCGGTTCTTCTCTCAAACGAGTTGTCGATCGGCTTACCGTTGATCAACATGTCGCCGGTGACAACACCAACATCGGTTCTTCTGGACAAAACATTAAGCAGTGTCGTCTTTCCGGCACCAGACTCGCCCATCAAAGCAGTCAACGTGCCTGGTAGCACATACCCTTGCACATCATCCAAAAGCTTACGGTTCTCTCCTTCATAAGGAACAACGTAGTTAACGTGCTGCCACATGAAAATATCGCTCGAACCCAGTCTTTCTCCGGTAGTATCTGCGGTGGAGTGTTGAGCCTCGTCAGTTTCGCTCTTAGTGTCAGTACGCGAACCTCCTGCGCTCTCCTCGTCGCTCTTTGGACGTGCTTGGCCAGTGGCTTCCAAAAGAGAGTCTGGCAATTTAGCTCCCTTCACAAACAAGAGCTGGTCAGAGCTAGGCACTATTGGATTGTACGCCTCGACAATGACCATGTTTATGAACAGAAATCCAAGGACAAATCCAATCAAGATTCCAAAGTTTCTCCAACAATGCGAAAAAGTGTACTGGAAACTGTAGCTGAGGTAGATATCTCCCGAGACGTAATCGCCAGAACCATAAAGAGCCTTGGAAGCACTGGCTCCCGTGAAGGCACACACTCTGTTATCTGCACTGATATTTTCGTAGCCAGGACCTCTTGGAACGATCTGAGAAGGTGCACAAGCCATCTTACGGCCTCTGAACTCCAAACTGATGAGGGCTTCGAAACCGTACAGAACTGGGTTCATGTACGAGAACCACTTGAACCACCAGTACATTGACGGCCGCTGGATCATATAGGAACTGTATAGAATGGTGGACATCATGATGATACCCACGAATCCATTGGCTGCGGATAGCGTTGGGGACAGAGAGGCAATCAGAATAAACAGACAGTTCACTGCCAAAACAGCAACGTTGATGAACAGAATGAATGCAAAAAATGGGCCGGCTTCTCGCTTCATGTTGGACAAGAAGTAGATAATTAGCGAGAACACAACAATAGCAACAGCTCTTACAGGTGTCTGGGTGAGGAAACTCGACACCAGATCAGCAGACGGATGGAAAAACGAGTATCCTCGTTGTTTGTTGGTGATTGGCTTGTTCTCGAAGAAAGCAGCAATTTCGGCCAAACTCATGATACAGAAGTAGAGGAAAGAAAAGAAGATCACACCTCCTCTAGGGAACGAGCCAATGGTGGACGATGGGGTATTATAATAGAGGGAACCGACAATTAAGGCCTGGATTGTGGCAGCAATCACCAGAGTGGCCGTGTAGGCGCTGTTGTTGGCGATGTTGTGGAATCCTCTCATGGTGCACAATTTGAGTTGCTCGAAGTAGTTCACCACGTATTTGGATTTGGCACTAGTGAGTTTCTGCTTCTCAAGAGTGTGCACGGAACGGAAATTATCATAGGTTGCACCAGGGTTGTATGTGGCCTTTTTCTCGGCAATCTTCTTCATCAGAGCGTCGAATTCGGGAGATGACCGCCAGCGGGCCTCAAACTCCTCTGCATTTCTAGGCACCTTGTGTTCGAATCCTGGAGCGACTTTTCTGGCAAGCGGATCGGTGACCGAAGTCAGGTACTCGGCACTGGTTTCTCTGGCACCTTTGACAAATCCGAGTCTCTGGAAGTAGTCAACTGCATCTTGGATAGGACCAAAGTAGATTTGTCTTCCGTAGTACAAAACAGTAACGTTGTCGAACAATTGGTAGATGTTTTCTGAGGCCTGGTAGATGGTCACAATGGAGGTCGAGTGGGTGATATTAGTCATAGTACGGAGAGACTCGACGAACTCCAAGGCAGTGGAGGCGTCCAAACCTCTAGTAGCGTTATCGAAACAGTAAACAGAAGCACGAGTAGCCATGGCCTCAGCAATGGAAACACGCTTTCTCTGTCCACCAGAAATACCTCTCACGAAATCGTTACCCACGAGCGTCTTTTCCACATGTTTCAGACCGTACAGTGTCAAGTAAAGGTCCTTAATGGTTCTGATGTACTCAGACCGGGAAAGGTTATCAATTCTGACCTTTGGGGTCTTGCAGCCGATGGCGAAGTTCATCGTCTGTTCCACAGTCAGATAAGGGTAGTGCACATCCAGCTCTGGATTGTAGATAACCTGGTTCTTGAACGACTTCATCATTTCTTTCTGGGGAATTCCATTATAGATAACCTCACCAGACGTACCAATATAAGTCTGAGTCTCACCGGCCAGGGCCTTCAAAAGCGACGAGCATCCGCTTCCCGGCCTGCCCAACGCAAGCGTCATAGTGCCTGCTTCGCAAATTCCGTTGAAATTCTGGAGGATTTTTCTTGTTTTATCAAGCTTGTTGAAATCGGCTTGCTGCTGCTGCTTGCTGGAAAACTTGTCGACTAGTTTCAGAATTGGACCGAAAAAAATGTCGCCTGCCGTGGGCACAATGGAGACAGTGGTGTTCTTACCCACAACCTCCAGGTCCTCGAAAATAAGGTCGGTGGTGCGGCCCCCAATACCCTGCTCATTGGACCTTCCCTTCATGTACTCGAGGATACGCTTGAGGTCGAAATCGTTGGGGTCAATTTGGAGCTTCTCCATTTGTTTCGCGTTCAGCTTGGATATGGTACGCGACAAGGTGGACAAACGGGTCAAAACATCACCCTGCTGCCCTTGTCCCGTGGACTGTTGTGTAAGGGACCGATGCAGCTCGGAAATCTCTTTTCCCTCGCCATCAACCTCAAAAGGTTTCACAGAATCGACGGTCTCTTCAGACCGCCTGCGCTCCATTTCAGCAGACATGGAGAGTAGCAGATGGATGGTGCGAAAAAAAACGGTAAAGAAGTGTTATTTATTGCTTAGCTCTGTCTGGCGTGCGCCAACCGTAAAAAATGTAGATTATTAATTTCAACAATAGGGGTGTAGTCAGTTTCTATCAGGAATCCGGATTTTATGCGAGTTACTAATAATTACCGAGACCCGTAAAGCGCTCTAGATTTGGCTCTCGGAATTAACATTTTGTCCCGAGCGCTTTGTTGATCTGTATAGCGTGCCATGAGGAGGTCAGAGATCATTCCTGTGCTGGGCCCATCCAAGCTCGCGAGCCCGCTGTTTTCCTGCGAAACATCTGCCTCTTCTCTTTCGCCATATTCGCCTGCCACCTTTGGATCTCCCATCGATGAGATAGCGATTAAATTTAGACACTCGAAATCGAGACTAAACCGCAAGCTCTCCAGACTTCTCTGCGCAGCGTGTCTGCTGGCAAGCACGCTGTGGATCCTGGCGCGGTCGCCAGCCCAATACACCAACTGGACGTACCTGCATTCGCGCCTCCCACTCGGCGATTACGATTATGTGCGACTTGAATCGTTACTGCCGGATTTAAAAGAAAAATTGCATCTAGAGCGTTCCTCGTTTCCGTCCCCAGACCACCCGTTCGACCCGCGCTTGGTGGCCGCGCTGTGGCTGTCCAAGCTACACGCACATTTCGAGTCCAAATCGCTGGATTTGGGACAGCCGTTTGCGATCCCGTTCCACTGGCGCGACTGGGTCGATATGGACGATCGACTCCGCCCGGCCCAGTCCTGGATGGTTGCAAACCGCGGCCGCAACCTCGACTGCAAAACGTTCAAGTCCCAAAACAGCCTCTCGCAGCTTTTGTGTGTAGACGCCGACGAGCCCCAGATGCTGTCGCTGCCGTCCTACTATCCGTCCATGAGGGTCGCTGCGCCGTACGTTCCGAAAATGGCAGTCGACGCGCGCATCGTCTACGGAGCAAGCTACCTGCTCGACGCCGCGCCGCCCCCAGAAAAAGTGGTGTTTATCCAGAAACACAACGCCGCAATCGTGCGCACAGAGCCGCATCCTCGCTCCACCCTGGGCCAGCTGATCACCGAGTACACTATCCGCAAAATGACAGGCCAGGGTCTGGTACAGCCGGACGTGCCATCGGAGATAAATATGAAAGCCGAGGCGCGGCGCTTATTCAGCTCAGCTCACTGCAGGGCCGGCATCATGCAGTCGCGGGCCCTGTGTGTGAGGACCGAGCACCCGGACGATGGCACCCCAGTGCCTATCTCCGAAGAGGAATTCTACTGGGACACTGCCAAAAACAAAATACATGAAAACCCGCCCAAATACTTCTACGAGGCAGACAACTACAACAGCAAGATCAACGGCGCGCACTTCGACTGGCGCTTCTTCAACGCACGCAATCTCTCGTCGATCGAGCGCAAAGCAGCGCTCCACAAGCTGGTCACCACCTGGCTCCGGTTCTCCAACATCGTCGGGCTGCATACCTGGCTCGCCCACGGAACGCTGCTTGGCTACCAGTTCAACGGCCTCGTCCTCGACTGGGACTTCGACCTCGACGTCCAGCTCACACAGACCGGTCTGCTGCGCCTGGCACGTGACTACAACCAGACGCTTGTCGTGGACGTCGACGGCACAGGGAGCTACCTGCTGGACGTGAGTCCGTACTTCCATGACCGGCGTCGCGGCAATGGCAACAACGCCATTGATGCGCGGCTCATCGACACCGCGACCGGTCTCTACATCGACATCACGAGCCTGGCCCATACTCCTAGCCAGCTGCCACCAACAAGGAAAAAACGGCTCGACGAGCTTCAACGGCTCTATCTGCAGAACGAGATCGACCAGCGCAACTTCTCGCAACTGTACAGCTGTCGCGACGAGCACTACTACGCGCACGACGAGATTTCTCCGCTCAGGCCTGTTTTATTCGAAGGTGTTTTGGCGTACGTTCCGCACAATGTGGACCAAATCCTGCTTCGGGAGTATCCAAAGTACCCCACACGCATGACACACGAGCACCACACGTTCAGGACGAGTCTGAACTCGTGGGTGTCGGACGAGGCGTGCGACAGACAGGACGTGCTGGGGCTGAGTTGCAAGGACCCAGTGACGCTGCTGGAGACGAAGCTCACGAAACAGTACACTACAGGACATCTGCTGCGCCAGGCCAGTCTGAGCAGCCGGGCGGACGAGCTCGAGGGCCTCCGTGTCGACAGCGTCATGGGGCCCATAATCCAGCACCGGCTCCAGACACTGGTGTGAGGAGTAGCTTATGTAAGTGGCATTTAGCCAGATGAAAAAGAACAGCTATAATATGGAGATTAGCATTGGAAACGAGCTCAAGGACGCGTTCAAGCCGACGGAGCGGTGGGTCAAGGCCGGGCTGGACTGGATCGGCGATCTGGAGGCGTTCTACCGCCAGCGGGCTGTCATTGAGGCCGAGTATGCCGAGAAGCTCAAGAGTCTGTGCTCGGAGACGTTCAAGAAGAAGGCCAAGGTTTCTGCCGCTGTGAGCGTCGGGCCGGACCCGCTGATTACGCCTGGGTCTTTGGAGAGCGCCAGTTTGGTTGCGTGGAACGAGATCATCTCGCAGACGGAGCAGCTGGCCAAGGAGCGCGGCGATCTGGCCAAGCATTTCGATAAGCGGGTCGTGGCGACTTTCTCGGATATCCAGGCGCGCTACGACGCGATACGGCAGAGGTGGAAGCAGACGGACGAGGACCTGCAGAGCGTGAGAAACAAGCACTTTGAGGAGGTCACCAAGGCGAAAAAGGAGTACGACAATGCGTGTCAGGCGATGGAGAACCAGCGGTCGAAAACAGAAAAAAGCAGCGGGGAGCGGGTGCAGCACAAGTACGAGAAGCGGGAGTTTGAGATGAACGTGGCGAAAAACAACTATCTGATCAAGATCAACGTCGCGAACCGGCTCAAGGACAAGTACTACTACCAGGACCTGCCCGAGGTTCTGGACGGGCTGCAGGCATTGAACGAGTCGCGGGTGAACCGTGTGAACGGCCTTTGGCTGACGGCGACTGCTCTGGAGCGGCAGAGTCTGGAATCCGGCCTCAAGTGTCTGGAGAGCATGGAGCGCATGGTGAAGCAGAACCTGCCGAAGCTGGACACGGTGATGTTTGTGAAGCACAACATGGGCAACTGGACGGAGCCGGCGGACTTCTACTACGTTCCGTCGAGCATCTGGCACGACGACGAGTCGATGATTACGACGGACCGCGAGCTGGAGGTGTTGAAGCAGAAACTGAGCGAGAGCTCGCGTTTGTACGACAGGTACGAGCGGATCTGCGCCGAGGAGAAGCAGCAGCTCGCGGAGAACGTGGAGGAGCGGCGGCAGCTGATGGAGGACGCGTTTTCGGAGGTGAAGGTCAAGTCGAAGGACGAGTATTACAAGTACGAGATACTATTGAGCAAGGGCCTGGCGGAGCTGCACAAGTTTGCGAACGACGACACGAGCCGGGTCACGGCCGAGGTCGAGATCGAGACGATCCAGTCGGCGGCCGAGGGCAAGGACCTGACGCTGACGCGGCCGGTCGAGAAGAAGAAGAAGCGCACGCTGGGCTTTTTGCGCAAGAAGACCGCCAACGAGCCCGAGCTCGACGACGTGCAGTCTGTCACCAGCGGGGTGAGCAGGCTGACCACGGCGACGCACGGCAGCACCAAGGGCCGGCTGTTTGGCCAGATCGGCAGCATGTTTTCTGGTGGTAGCAGCAGCGCGCCGTCGGCCAAGGCGCTGTATGCGTACACGGCGGGCGACGCGGACGAGGCCTCCATCATGCCGGGCGACGAGCTGCAGGTGCTGGAGGAGGACGCGGGTTCCGGCTGGACGCGCGTGCAGACGCCTGCTGGCGAGACGGGCCTGGTTCCGACGACGTACATCCAGGTGTCGCAGAGCAAGAAGCAGGGCCCAAAAGTGGCGCCGCGCAAGGGGGCCCGGCGCGTCAAGTATATGGAGATACTGTACGACTATGAGCCGCAGGGCGACGACGAGCTCGGCGTGGCTGTTGGCGACCGCGTCGCGGTGGTCACCGAGGACCCGGGCACCGGGTGGACAGAGGGCGAGATCGAAGGTGTCAAGGGCCTGTTTCCAACGAGCTACGGACGGCTCGTCGAGTGATCAGGCCGGCGGCAGGAACGTGGCAAATAGAGCTGTCTGTAGCAGCACCCAGAACAGCCAGAAGGCTGCTATTTTTTTATTTTCGGTAGCTGCCACGTACCAGAGGTGAGTCGGCAGAAACGTGACGACGCGGTTGACGATCTGGACGTGCATGGACGTAAGCTGGACGGCGAGGTAGACGAGCGACGTGAGCAGGATTGGACGCAGTCTGCGCTGGTTTCGGAGACGGTAGATCGCCGTCGCCAGGATCAGCAGGTTGGGTGCTGCAATGATGAACAGCGGGATGTTTGCTACCGTGAAGTATGCCAGAAAACCGTTGCCCCAGTAGTGCGACTGTGCGTACGAGACGAGCGAGCGCGTGGCCGAGCGGCACCATTCGCCCCTGTCGGGGCAGAACTCGCGGTATGGGACGTATATTGACACACAGAGCGCAAAAAATAGAGGCAGGCCAGAAACCAGCGACACTAGCGATTGCCCCGCCACGGTGTCGTACAAGTACAAGATGCCGTACAGCAGACAGTTGGAGCGGAATCCAAATGCAATGGCTATTAGAATGCCGGAAAGGAAGTATTTTGGCGATGTTCGGCCGTAGCTGCGCAGAAGCAGAGCCGTGTAGCACAGGAGCTGTGCGGTGGACTCTGCGTAGATGGTGGTGCTGAATATTCCCGACGGCTGGATCACCGCGAGATACGCGCTGTTGCGGGCCGTCCGCTCATCAAAGTAGCGTCTGGTGAGCTTGTAGAGCACCACACAGCTCAAATAATGACTAATGTTCGAGATCAGCAGGCCGCCCAGCAGCTTGTAGTAGACGTTTGTGGATGGGACCAGCGCGAGCAGACGCCACCACAGCGGGCCAAACACGTACTCGTGCTCAAAAGTGGGTCCCTCGGTGGCCAGTTTGAGAAAATAGATGGCATCCCAGGCCACAAGCTTCGATGCCACGTTCGAGACAAACCATTGCAGATTCTGGGGCAGTTCAGCATAGTCGGCGCTGTAGTCTGCCAAGAAGATGCCTGTGGAGGTGTCGAACGGCGACGGAGCAAAGTAAACTATGAGCAGTTGCGCCAGCTTGAGCAGCACAAAGGAGAGAAGCATTCAACTGAAAATAAATAATTTATATTATTTATATATTTAATAATTTTAAATTTATTAGTCTACACAATGCTCTCCATCTCCTTGGCGTAGGTTAGAGCGTTTTTCAGTATTTGCTTTTCGTCGTTGATCTCGTCATCTATCGCAGAGCTGCGCTTGTCAAAGTGGACCTCGTTGTTGTGCACAAACCAGCCCATCTGGTCGATGTAGGATTTGACGTCGTCAAGGTTGCTCAGGAAAAGCAGCAGTTTCAAGTTCTCCAGCGGCAGAGTGGTGTAGCTGGACTCGATGTTGGTGGCGATCGTGAGCCGGATGGAGTCCAGCAGCTCCTTCTCAAACAGGTTGAATTCCTTGCATGGGAAGCTGTGTTTGGAGCTCAGCAGCTCGTACACTTTGTAAAAGTCGCCGTCGATGATCCACTTCTCAAACTTGATTGGAATGGCAAAGTACTGGTCTTTTTCCAGCTCGTCCACCGAGAGACCGAAATTTGCCAGCCGCTCGAGCTCGATGTGGAATAGGGCAAGGTCTCCCTGTGTGAGAAGCAGCAAAAGGTACAAGCTGAGCAGCTTGTTTTTGTTGGGCGAGTCTGGCAGGCTGGTGAGGTCGTAGAATGGCTTGAGCAGCGTGATGTAGCTGGAGAACCCGCTGAGATCTTCGGAATTGATCGAGGCCAGCGCGCCGATCTCCAAAATGGAACGTGTGATGGCCAGATCGCTCGGGTTGGCGGCCGTCGTAAGCGACGGAACAAGCAGGTTCTGCTCTATGAGCTGCAGCTTGATCTGCGGAAGCAGCTTCAGACACTCTGCGTACTTGTTTGCCGCAAAGCTCTTGGATAATTGGGAGGTGAGTTGTTCCAACGACATTTGCCACAAATAAAATAAAGCTGGAAAAAAACTTGTGTATGGGTGTTAAATTTATTATTCACCTGTACTCTATACACTATCCCGTGCCTATGTTCACCGCATTCAGTTCTTCACGCCAAACTGTTCCTCCACGTTCTTGATGATGGTCTCAACAGACTGCGGGTTCGACAGCGTGCTCAGGTCGCCCAGACCCTTGGCCTCTCCGGAGCACACCTTACGGAGCACTCTTCTCATGATCTTGCCAGACCGGGTCTTTGGCAGGTCCGGAACGACAATGATGCTTTTTGGAGCAGCAAACGGCCCGATTATGCTTCTGACGTGCACCACGAGCGCTTTTCTCAGGGCAGTGAGCGCCTCCGCGTCGTCTGTCTCAGACTCGTTCTTCAGCTGCACAAATGCAATAACGGCCTGGCCGGTGATGTCGTCGTTGATTCCAACGACAGCGGCCTCGCTGACGTGGTTGTTCTCCAACAGAACCGACTCGATCTCCGACGTGGACAGCCTGTGGCCCGAGACATTGACAACGTCGTCGACTCTGCCCCTAATCCAGTAGTAGCCGTCGTGGTCTCTTCCAGCACCGTCTCCCGTGAAGTAGAACCCAGGGTACGGCTTGAGATAGGTTTCCACGTACCGGTGGTGGTTTTTGTAGACGGTTCTGGCGAGAGACGGCCAGCTGGATCTGACGGCCAGCACTCCCTCGACGTCGTTTCCTTCCAGGACCTTTCCGGTGACAGGGTCGATGATGACGGCGTCCACGCCGAAGAATGGCAAGGTGGCTGCGCCCGGCTTGGTAGGAACCGCGCCTGCCAACGGTGCGATCAAGTGAGATCCCGACTCGGTCTGCCAGTAGGTGTCAGAGATGTGGCACAGGCTCTTGCCGATTTTCTGGTCGTACCACTCCCAGATCTCTGCTGCGATCGGCTCTCCGACAGAGCCCAAAGTCCGCAAGGACGACAGGTCGTACTTCTCGATCTCGGCCTCGCCAGACTTCTTGAGCAGTCTCAGGGCAGTTGGAGCAACGTAGAAATGGGTAGCACGGTGTTTCTCGACAATCTTCCAGAACCGGCCGTAGTCTGGGTAGGCCGGAGTTCCTTCAAAGACAATGGTGGCTGCGCCGATGGAAAGTGGGCCGTACAACGCGTACGAGTGGCCGGTGATCCAGCCAACGTCACCGGCAGTGAAAAGAACGTCCTGCGATTGAACATCAAACACGTACTTGGTGGTCAGGAGAGCGCCCAGCAGGAACCCGCCCGTGCAGTGGACAACACCCTTTGGAGCACCAGTGGATCCAGAAGTATACAGCATGAACAGCGGGTCCTCAGAGTTCACCGGCACCGGAGGACAGTACTTGGGGAATTTGTCGCATTCCTCGTCCCAGAAAAAGTCTCTTCCTTCCTTCATTGGCACCTCGGAGCCCGTCCGCTTGTAGACAAGCACCTTTTCCACGGTTGGACAGTCTTTGAGCCCTTCGTCCACGATTTTCTTGGTGTTGATGATCTTGCCACCTCTTTTACCTTCGTCGCAGGTAATCACGGCCTTGCAGCCGGCGTCGCTGACTCTGTCTCTGATGGAGCCGGCAGAAAAACCGGCAAAGATGACCGAATGGATCGCTCCGAGACGCACAACAGCCAACATCGCAATCAATGCCTCGGGAGTCATTGGCAGGTAGATGGCCACAGTGTCGCCTTTCTTGATGCCCCAGCTCTTCAGAACGCCTGCAACCTGCGAGACCTGGTTCAGCAGCTCGCCGTACGTGAGCTTGCGGCTCTGCTCCTCGTTGTCGGCCTCGAAAATAATGGCAGTCTTGTTTGGATTGGCAAAAGCGTGTCTATCAACACAGTTGTAGCACGCGTTCAGCTCTCCGCCCAGAAACCACGCCACGTCGCCATTGGCGAGCGAGCCAGACTTAACGACCTTGAAATCCTTGTCCCAGTCAAGATACTGCTTGGCCAACGGCCCGAAAAAGCCCTCTGGATCTTCGATCGACTGCTTGTACATGGCCTTGTACTCCTCCAAAGAAGACAGAGACTTGGCCGGCTGCTTGTCAAAAAAGGCCTGCGGAGTGGCCCGCGCTTTGACATTGTTGGCCTCGTGAACCACTGAATGAACCTGTTCTTGGGTCATGCTTGTAATTAAGGTATAGGTCAAACGAGAAAAATTGAACCCAAACTGTCCCTCCGGAAAAAATCGACAATTGTTGGGGCCGCGAATTGGCAGAATTTTGCGAATGCCCGGGTTATATACCAACTCGCGAGTGTGACACGGGTCGGCAAAGAGGAATCACCCGGCATGTGCGCGCAGAAATTTTGACATCATATCTCTGATTAGCAATTTGTGGGGCCTGATTCGATAGCACGCCCGTGGGTGCCTGGCTCCATGCTCCCGGACATCCTCCGCCTAGCGAAGATGGTCCGACTTGTTGAGCCGGTGCAAGGATGTCGGCCTACCGGATCGGGGTCGTGGCAATGGGGGCGTCTGATGTGCCAGATGCGCTTTAAAACCCAGCTGTCCATCCCCACGGCGGCGTGCGCCTCTCTCACCACGCCAATCTCACCCACCCGGCCCAATCTCGCAACTCCCAGATCTGGCTGGAGTTACCCGGCCTTGTGGCGGTGCAGAGACGTGCCTTGAGGCCAGCCAGAACAAGAGATAAAAAAAACTCTGTAGGTGCGAAACAGGGCAATACTTAATTGCCATTCGAGTGCAAATCCGTCAAGTTCGAGCTGGAATCCTCTGCATTGTGCGCATTTTGCAAAAGTCGCCCACCATCCCGCTACGAAATTTACTAGGCGCAGTCACCGTCCGATTTCCGCTCTAAGCCCCCCACTTGATTTAAGGTTCTAGTAAAGCTTGTGTTCTAATTGGAGTAATTAATTCAATTGACTGCCGATATGTCTCAGAGGGATCCAAGCACCCCAGGCCAGCGACCTGACCGGTCCTGGCCGGAACAGGAGCAGCACACTATGGCGTTACCCAAGGTTAGACAGCAAGCTGTGTCTCGATCTGGATCTATTAAGAAGGAGAGTAATTATATTCCGAACGCCGCCCCCGCGACTCCTAGAATGTTGCGAAGCACCAGCAACACTGCTAATCTCGCAGACGATGCGCTCGACCCCTTTGCACAGACCAAGAACGTGGCTCGGAGACTCTCGTTGACAACACCGCAACAGCAAAATATGCCCGGCGCAGAAGGCGCAGAGCAGCAACCGAGGCTGATGCCAGGCATGGAATTTAATCCGTCGCCAACGGCAGCAGCACCGAGCACACCGAAAAGACAGTCCTCCAAGTCAGGCTCGAGACACACGTCGCAACAGCCACAGCCGCAGTTCCACCGCAAATCTATCGGTGACTGGGATTTCGCCAAAACAATCGGTGCCGGATCCATGGGAAAGGTGAAACTGGCCAGACATAGAGTCACTAATGAGATATGTGCCGTGAAAGTGGTGCCTCGGGCAGCAAAAATATGGCAGAGGCAACATATGAATGATCCACCAACTTCTGATCCAAATGAGTTGGCGAAACGACGCAAAGAATACGAAAAGGAACTGGCCAGAGATAGAAGAACGATCAAGGAGGGCGCGCTTGGTAGAATCATCTACCATCCTTACATTTGTCGACTCTACGAAATGTTTTCAATGACGAACCACTACTATATGCTTTTTGAGTACGTGTCAGGAGGACAGATGCTGGATTACATTGTGTCGCACGGCTCAATTAAAGAGAGACAGGCTAGAAAGTTTTGCCGGGGCATTGCATCGGCCTTGGATTACTGCCACTCTAATAACATTGTTCATAGAGATCTGAAGATCGAGAACATCATGATCAGCAAGAATGGAGATATCAAAATCATCGACTTTGGTCTTTCCAACATGTTTGACAACCGCAACCTTCTGAAAACGTATTGTGGCTCGCTCTACTTCGCTGCACCTGAACTTCTGTCTGCGCATCCATATATCGGCCCAGAAGTCGACGTGTGGTCATTTGGCGTTGTCCTTTACGTTCTTGTCTGCGGTAAGGTTCCATTTGATGACCAGAGCGTTAGTGCACTTCACGAAAAAATTAAACGTGGCAACGTTGAGTACCCTGACGGCTTATCTAAGGAATGCGTGTCGCTAATGTCTCGCATGCTGGTCGTTGATCCGACCAGAAGAGCAACATTAAAGGAGGTCATGAACCATCCATGGATGGTCAAGGGATTCGAGAGTGCGCCATCTAATTACCTTCCTCACAGAATTCCCATTGAGCTGCCTTTGGATCCAGAAGTGATCAACACCATCGTCAACTATGAGCTGGGAACGGAAGAAAAGGTCGTTAGAGAACTGACAGAGATACTGCAATCCGAGACATACCAATTGGCCACCAGGAACTGGTACATCAAAAATACCCAGGAGGACCTGTCGAAGTACGATCCTACACTTCCTGACCCGACCATTGCATACCACCCTTTAATTTCTATATATCATCTTGTTGACGAAATGCTGAGAAGAAAGAAGGTGAAGGAGGACAAATATGGAAGATTGGCCCAGCCTGTTACTTCGTCGGAAACCCAACAGCCACAGATGCTACCGCCTTCGCAGGAACCAAGTGCCACCACCCCAGTATTGACCTTTCCACAAGCAGCGTACACTTCTCCTCATCAGCAGTCGAGTGTCGGACCGGCTTCTCAAATCCAGCGGAATCGTGTTGTCAGTCACGAAGTGTCTGCGAATCCTGCATTCAGTCCTGTTCAGCAGCAAGGCGATTCTCAATCTGGATTCACCAACAACCTTTTCAGAAAGTTCAGCGGCAAGAAACCCAAGAACGAGCATGCTCCGGAAGAGCTGTCTCCTGTGGAGGACAACTCAGAGCTGCGAGTTTCTAAGTTTACTTCCAGACAGAACGATGTGGTGCGTAGGGTTGGAAGCTTGAAGATCACTAGCAAGGAGAAACAGCAGTCGCAGTTCCCTCCATTGCCATTATCGTCTAAGCAGCAAATACAACACCACCAAAGAGCTGCTTCTGCATACACCTCTTCAGACGTTAAGGCTGCGCAAATGGAGGCTGTTGATCAGGCTATGAGGCAAAAAATACCGTCTACGAATACATCCGCAGAACCAACGAGGTACCATCCTACAGCCAGGGCCAAGTCTCTGGGCCATGCGAGGAAGAACTCACTCAATATTCCAAAGAGCAACAACTACTCTATTGCTCCAGATGCACCACCAGTTCCACAGCTTGGACTGCCATCCAATATGGTTGACGATGGCTTCTTTGATCCTGTGGATATGGACGAAGTCACTTTTGAGGAAGACTATTCTAAACCGAACAGAAGGCTCTCGGACGACGCTATTATTTCTCAGTTTGAGCATGCTCCTCCAGGATCTATGCCGTCTATTGAGTACCCACGTACGCTGTTCCTAAAAGGGTTCTTTTCTGTTCAAACCACGTCCACCAAGCCATTGCCTATCATTAGGTACGATATCATCAGCGTTCTTCCGCAGCTTGGTGTGAAATATACTGAAGTGAAGGGAGGATTCGTCTGTGTCCACTATCCATCAATTGTGTCTCTTGGCGACCGAGCTAAGAAGGCTGAAAAAGAAGGAGACGAGAGCAGGGCCGACACAGCTGTCGAAGTTGAGGAGCTCAGCTCTGAAGACACTCCATCCAAACAATACATCAAAAGATCGTCACTATCGTCTTCGAGTTCGGGAGAGAAGCATCGGCAAACCCATGACGAGCAAGACATTGAAAACGTTGCTGAGCGCGCTGTCTCGGCAATTTCTAACGCTTCAGCCTCGTCGAAGAATGGCCACAGACGCAAATTCTCGCTGGGTAATGCTGTGTTGGGCAGCCATAAGAAGCAAAAAGAAAAACTCTCGGTCTCCACGAACGTCTCCAACAACCAGGACGTTACGTATCCTACGACTCCTGCACCCGCAAATGTTAATCGAAGGAGTTCGGTGGATAGTTCTGAGTCCATCACCTTTGAAGAGCCGTATGGAGGCTCCGACATGCTCATTTCGAGCCGGCTGGAACAACAGAACAAGCCACGGTCGCCCTCTGTTGCCAACGCTCCGGCAATGGATACGAACCGGCACTCTGAAAAGGTCTCTGCCAGCAAGAGTCCGCTGAAGTTTGAGATTCACATTGTCAAGGTTCCGCTGGTTGGCCTCTATGGTGTCCAGTTCAAGAAGATCTCGGGCAACACGTGGCTGTACAAGTCGCTTGCTGGGGAGATCCTTTCGAGGCTCAATCTATAGTTATGAAGATATTATTAGCTGCTCTAGGTTGTAATTTAATGAGGGTTTATGACAATAGGAAAAAAAATATGTGCATACAGCAGGGTTCGAACCTGCGTCCCATCACTGAGAATAGAACTTGAGTCTACCGCCTTGGACCACTCGGCCATGTATGCTTTTCCAGGGTCTTCTAAGCGGCGCACATACATAATGCACCGCTCGTCCCTGATTCTGGATTGCGCGATGCACGTTGAATATCATGGAACAATTTGCTTTATCTCCAGTTTGTTATCTATGTCCTTTTTGAACAGCACGGTAGAGCTTTTGTTCATAGACGGCACGCGAGTTGATCTTCTGCTGGACGACAAGTTCGCGGCCGCTTGTGGACTGGGAGGAGAGGCACAGGCACTTCGGGTCGGTGATCTCAGAGCGTATCTTTTCAGAAACTGGACCCGACTATCGAATTCTGGCACGAGGAGAGGCTTAGAGGCGGACAACGCTATCGAACCTCCGACAATAGAAGAACAAGTCCAACTATTGCATCTGGGCAGCCGATTGGATCCGAACGAGTATTTGAAGGCCCTCAAGCTGGAGCTTTCGCCGATAATACACCTTCTTGTGAAGCCGATGGACCAGCTGTGCCCCTCGTCAAAGGAGCGCAAGCTGGATTTGAAAATAGGCTCCAATGCGCGGAACGGTCAACGCAGCAGTAAGAGACGTGGATCGCACTCAAACACGCCTGTTCCCGCATTTGTGCCCCACGCAAGACCGTCCATCACCAGCACGGCCACAGAGGACGGCCCCGAGATGGTTGGCACGCCACGCGCCTCCGACGCGGCCAATACCGGAGCTCAAGAGCTACCGGATTTGTCGAAAACGCACACAAGTAACAATCCTGCGGAGGACATCGCTGCCAAACAACACACCCTCACTCAGACCGACGCTCGCCACGCAACCCGCCGCAACTCTCTCCCGCCAGCCTCGGTGGCCGAAACCTCGAAATCCGGTTGCTGTCTGATTGTGTAGCCCCACCCCTACACCAGATCATATATACCCCGTATTTCTCTGTATTTGGCACGAATAAATAACGATGGCTATTTCGCGGCAGGAGCTGGATTCCCGCCTGGAAAACGCCGTGTGCTACGTGCACGAGGCGGACGAAAGAGGAGCAGGCGCGGTGGCTCCGCTGGAGGTGAGTGGGCGGAGAAAAACGCGTGCTAACCGTAGTTTGTGGTATCGTACTATCTGGACCGGATAGCGCGTACGGGGTGCTCAGTTTTGCATCTGACGACGATCCACGCGTTTGACGTTGGCATCGTGGCCAAACGGCGGGGGCAATATGGCGATAGCGTGCTGTCAAAGGTGCGGATCGAGCGGTGTCTGAGTCTTGCTGCGCTGCTTGACCAATCACTGGCAGACGTGGATCTGGTTGTGATTGAAGACATTCGTGGACTGTTTAATCTCGAGTTCGCAAAAAACTACACGGGAGGTGCGTATTTTGTTTGACTTTACTGACTGGTAGCAAGTGCTAGTATGGTGAGGCTTATGAGGAAGCTACGCGAAAGGGCTTACAAGACTGGGTGTTCGACGGTGGTAAGTAAGTGGAAAAAAAAGGCTAACGCACAGTTTCTGGAGAGAGAGCGCGGGGCGCAGTTCCAGTCGCGGCCGATCGAGCAGTACGTGCGCACGCTGTACGACTGCGAGATAGAAGCGGGCGACAAAGGGGTGTAGGGATGTGTTTGCTAGGGCCACGAAAAACTTTGTGACTGCGCTGGTGTTGGGCGTGGTTTTGTAAGATGAAAAATAAAGATAAAAAATTAGTGTGAAAACTTCAAGAAAGCAAGATGAGCTCTTTTGAGAAGGTTGTTGTCATTGACGGAAAAGGACACTTGTTGGGAAGATTGGCCTCCACTATTGCCAAGGAGCTTCTCAACGGCCAGAAGATTGTCGTTGTGAGATGTGAGGCTCTCAACATCTCTGGTGAATTCTTCAGAAACAAATTGAAGTACCACGACTACCTGAGAAAGAGAACCAGATTCAACGCCAACAGAGGACCTTTCCACTTCAGAGCCCCATCCAGAATTCTCTACAAGGCTGTCAGAGGTATGATTTCCCACAAGACCGCCAGAGGTAAGGCTGCTCTGGAGAGATTAAAGGTGTTTGAAGGTGTTCCACCTCCATACGACAAGAAGAAGAGAGTTGTTGTTCCTCAGGCCCTGAGAGTCCTGAGATTGAAGCCAGGCAGAAAGTACACCACTTTGGGCAAGCTTTCTTCCTCTGTTGGATGGAAATACGAGTCCGTCGTCGATGCTCTGGAAGAGAAGCGTAAGGTTAGATCTGCTGAGTACTACGCCAAGAAGAAGGCTCAACTTAGAAAGGTCACTGCTGCCAAGTCTGCTGTTGCTACATCTGAGGCCTCTACCAAGCTTTCTGCTCTTGGTTACTGATTGTGTACAGCTAAATAATAAGGGTTTCATATGACGAGAGTAGAATTTTCACACCTTTACACCGTGTTGGTCGCCCTTGGTACTTTTTTCCACGCCGGGGCGGACCGGCCGCAACTTCGCGAAATAAAATTGTTAATTTTTTTCCTTGCGTTTCCGTTACCGCTCTAGTCCAGGTCTGAAAAAATGTATCCGCCGCAAACCGGATTGACTATGCACGAAAATCCACACCGAAACCTAACGGTTGTTATCAGGGGAGGGCCCGTTCACTGAGTTACTAGAGGTCGCACTAAAACTCGTCGTATAAGATCCTTCTTTGAGAAACATGGTGACGTTTTCCAAGCTGCCAATGAAGATTGCATTTGAGCAGCAAGCATTCGGGCCACAAACACTGTCGGTTCATTGCAACCACGCCGTGAATGTGATCATTGGTTTGGTAGTATAAAGGGCCAATTAGCCGAGGGCCCTGCCTAGGAACGGGACGGTCTCTGGCATAGCGCTTGGTCGCAGCCATCGACAGACTGGCCTTTGTTGCAATGAACCGGATCGCCAGTACGGTTGATTTAGCACGGTAATTCTGAAAAGTTCTTTTTTATTTTTCGGCGGTGAATAACTAACTGGAGAAAGCAGAATAGATGGTGGTGGAAAACGGGAAACTGGATTATTTTGAGTCTGGCAATGACAATTAAGAGCTTCAAAGCCTCAGGGAACGAAAGGACTCCTTTGGCACCGAAAGTTTGTAGGTTTGGGCACAGGACTTAGGTGCGACGCGGTCTGAAAAAGGAACGGGTTACCCTGCCTTTCCCTGTAGATTTCCGATACAAACCGGATTCACCAACCAATCAAACGATCTTTTTGCACCGAAAAAAAAAATGCGAAATTGATTTCGAAAAAATTGACAAGTATTTAAATTTGAACGAATCCTCTTTGCAACAGTTTTTCTTTTTAAGATTTCCGTAGAATCAATTAATTGAAAATGTCTGACCAATCCTCTTTCTTCGTCGACTTCATGATGGGTGGTGTCTCCGCCGCCGTCGCCAAGACCGGTGCCGCTCCAATCGAGAGAGTCAAGCTCTTGATCCAAAACCAGGACGAGATGATCAAGCAAGGTAGACTTGCCAGAAGATACACCGGTATTGGTGAATGTTTCAAGAGAACCTTGGCTGACGAGGGTCTTGCTTCGTTCTGGAAGGGTAACACCGCTAACGTTATCAGATACTTCCCAACTCAAGCTTTGAACTTCGCTTTCAAGGACAAATTCAAGAAGATGTTCGGTTTCAAGAAGGAGGAGGGCTACTGGAAATGGTTTGCCGGTAACCTTGCTTCCGGTGGTCTTGCTGGTGCTACCTCCTTGCTGTTCGTCTACTCTTTGGACTTCGCCAGAACCAGATTGGCCAACGACGCCAAGTCCGCTAAGGGAGGTGAGAGACAATTCAATGGTTTGATTGATGTCTACAGAAAGACTCTTGCTTCCGACGGTATTGCTGGTCTTTACAGAGGTTTCTTGCCATCCGTTGTTGGTATTGTTGTCTACAGAGGTCTCTACTTCGGTCTCTACGACTCTCTCAAGCCTGTTGTTTTGGTTGGTCCTCTTGAGGGTAACTTCCTTGCCTCTTTCCTGTTGGGTTGGACCGTCACCACCGGTGCCTCTACTGCTTCCTACCCATTGGACACTGTCAGAAGAAGAATGATGATGACCTCTGGTCAAGCCGTCAAGTACAAGGGTGCTTTCGATGCTTTCACCAAGATTGTTGCTGCTGAGGGTGTCAGATCTTTGTTCAAGGGTTGCGGTGCTAACATCTTGAGAGGTGTTGCCTCTGCTGGTGTTATCTCCATGTACGACCAACTGCAAATGATCTTGCTCGGTAAGAAGTTCAAATAAGTGCTGAGATGAGTGTTCTTTGCTTGTTTCTAGATGCTTTATTCTTACCTTTGTAAGTACGTACCAAAGTATTCAAATGTATCACTATCTGAGTAGAAGCGTGGTGTAAGGATGATCGAACATCCCTAAATTTCCCTTCCCCTTGAAGCCCCCGATTCCACTCAAAACCGCACATATTTATTATTTTCCCCTTTCGACCAAAGATAGCCACCCTAAATATAATTTCATTTCCCCTGATCTGTCACATCCTCCCGACCATGGTCGACAACAACACCTTTCTGTCCAAATTCCGCAAAAACCCCACCTCCCTCTCGTCCATCCCGCTACTGACCAGGATCCGCACGAACGACACGTCGAAATCGGACCAATCGACCATTTTCTCTGCAAACTCGGCAGACACCGCAGCCACCGATGTTTCAGTCCCCAAACGATTTTTCAGAGTGAGAACCAACTCGTCCACGAGCGAGCTGATGGTGCCGATTGTGCCGCCCTCGCCAAAGAAAGACCCCGAAAAACTGCGTGAGATCAAAGACATTGCATTTGAAGTGACGCCCCGGAAGCCACAGACAAAAAACGTCCATCCGCTGGACCAGCCGATTCTGGGCAGAAGACCGACAGAAACCACAGAAACAAATACAGACAACAACAACATACAGAACGCTGCAGATCTGCTTGTGACTCTCGTGAAAGTCCTCGTTCAAGCCGTGCAGGTGCTGTGGAACCTCGATCTATTTATCAACGTCGCGCTTACAAAGGAGACCACGACGCGCGTGCACGTGCCATCCCTGGCCATTGGTCTGCTGGCCGTGTACGTGCTCTGCTCGTCGTCGAGCCCTCGCTACTACCCACAAGCCGTGCAACCATCGGGAACGCCACGATGGTGGCAGTTTTTTTTCTTTGTGGCGGTGCTGGCCGTTGCGGTGATGAAACTAGGCCAGACACAGGAGTCCGAGGTGAAGCGCGGTGCACCGACGGCAAACGCCCTCACCGCAGCGCACAAGGACGACGAGGACGACGAGGACGACCTCACAAGAAGCGAGAGTTTCCGGTACGAAGGGTTCGTCCGGCGAGCAGCACGCTACGAGTAACGACTTACAACATGATCATAGAATTCTCATTTACCTTTATTAATTAACATTTATAAGGTCTCGGTTGGGATCTCGAAAGTGACTTGCTTTCCGGTCAACTTCTGGTAAATGGATTGGAAGGTGTCCAGCTTGTAGTCGATGTCAGAGGAGTCCTTGGAGTCCAAGAGAACCTTGGCGATTTTGTTACCACCAACAAGATATCTGACTCTCTTTCCAACGATCTCGGTTGGGAAAACCAAGTCTTCCAAGATCTTGTCGTGGACAGCGGTCAAGGTTCTGGATCTTGGTCTCTTCTGGGTCACTCTGGAAGTTCTTCCTGGCTTTGGCAAGATTCTTCTCTCGGCCAAAAACACAACGTGTCTGTCAGGGAACTTCTTTTCCAATTCTCTGGTCAAGGTGATTTGAACTTTGTGGAAAGCGGTGAGCAATGGGACTGGGACAAAAATGACAATAGCCTTTTTGTTACCCGAAACCTCAATCTCCTTGATGGACTTGAACTGGAGAGGTCTCAAGTCAGCCTTCAAATCTGGAGAGTTGGTTTCCAAGTCGACCAAAGCCTGTGCGACTTGCAATTCGAGCTCAGATGGTTCGCTGGCGAGCACTTTCGATGCGGCAGACATACTACGAGAAGTTGGTTGAAGATTTTTTTTGAGACTGAAAAATTTATGAACCGGAGGGGTGTGGCGGTCACGTGCCACAGAAGAGGTCTCGGTGCCCGCTTAGGTAAGCGGAACGGGTTTCTCCCGCGTAGCAGCCGGTGTTTGCAGTAGGCTACCGGGAGCCGTGGCTACCGCCCTCCGAATATAAGGCGCTCAGGCCCTCCCCTGTGTGCCATGTCAACCGAAGACGCAAAGAAAAACGCCAGCTACGCCGCGGTGGACCAGAACCTCGACCCCTCGCACCAGGTGGTTGGGATCGGGTCCGGCACCACAGTTGTGTATGTTGTAGAGCGGCTGGCGCAGCTGGACACAGAGCGCCGGCTGGTGTGTGTGCCGACGAGTTTCCAGGCGCGCGAGCTGATTCTCTCGCACGGGCTCCGTTTGGGCCGTGTGGACGAGTACGTGGATATAGACGTTGCTTTTGACGGGGCCGACGAAATTGACAGCGACATGAATTTGATCAAAGGAGGCGGCGCGTGCATGTTTCTGGAGAAACTAGTTGCCTCGTGTGCGCGCCGATTTATCGTGGTTGCCGACCATCGCAAGAGCAGCGTAGCACTGAGCAAGGGAGTGCCGATTGAGGTTGTTTCTGTTGCTCAGAAGCGGGTTTTCATGGAGCTGGAGCGGCTCGGTGGCCGGCCGCGGCTGCGGGACGCTGGCGGCCGCAAGGCAGGGCCCGTGGTGACAGACCACGGGAATTTGGTGGTTGACTGCGAGTTTGGCGAGATCCGGCCGGGGCGCGTGGCAGAACTGGACGTGAGCATCAAGGCGCTCGTCGGCGTCGTCGAGACAGGCTTTTTCCCCGGAATGGCTCACAAAGCCTACATCGGGCTCGCAGACGGCACGGTGCGTGTGCAGAAGCGGCGTGCTGCTCTGTAGAATTGTTTTTACCCCACACGTTTTTTACGATGACAGACAATGTTAAAAATTCGCCAAACAGCTTTTCTTTGTAAACGATTCAGCAGCATGGCAGACCTGGTGGAAAAATCGAAAAAGCTGTCTGCGTATGCGGCCGTCGACGACAACCTTCTGTCGTCGCACAGGGTGATCGGCATTGGGTCCGGCTCGACCGTTGTGTATGTTGCCGAGCGCGTGGGCCAGGCCAGCAACAAGAACGACCTGGTGTGTATTCCGACGGGCTTCCAGTCGCGGCAGCTCATAATTGACAACGGGCTGCGGCTCGGGTCGACCGAGGAGTACCCGGAGATCGACATTGCGTTTGACGGGGCCGACGAGATCGACACCAATTTGGGGCTGATCAAGGGCGGCGGCGCATGTCTGTTCCAGGAAAAGCTGGTGGCCGCGTGTTCGAAGCAGCTGGTCGTCGTGGCAGACTACCGCAAGGACACGGGCGTGCTGGGCAAGGGCTGGCGCAAAGGCGTGCCAATCGAGGTGGTTCCGGCCGCATACACAAAGGTGAGCCTGGACCTGGCGAAACTGGGCGGAAACCCTGTGGTGCGCTCTGGGCTGCCGGCCAAGGCGGGGCCTGTGGTGACGGACAACGGCAACTTCATCATTGACTGCGATTTCGGCGAGATCCCGCCCGCCAGAGTGGCCGAGCTCAACGCGAAAATCAAGGCGTTGGTCGGTGTTGTCGAGACGGGGCTGTTTGTGGGCCTGGCCTCGAAAGCGTACATCGGAAACGCCGACGGCACAATCACGAAAAAGACGGTGTAGAGTACAGCTATATAGTCAATTCAAGTTGTGCTGGATCCAGTTCAGCACCTGGTTCAGCCCCGTGCCGTCGGTGGCCACGGTCGGAATAATACACCAGTTGTGGTTCTTGATGGATTCCAGCTCCAAAAACTTCACCAGCTCCGCCTGCTCCATCTTGCCGGGCTTGTCCTGCTTGTTTGCGAGCACGCACAACAGACACCCCGTCAGCTCTCTGTCGCTGATCACCTTGTAGAGCTCCTTTTTCGCCTCCTCCAGCCTGGATCTATCGGCAGAGTCGATCACGAAAATTAACGCGTCCGTGCCGGAGAAATAGTGTCGCCAGAGCGCCCGGATGCGCTCCTGGCCGCCCACGTCCCACGTATTCATCACGAGGTTTCTGTATTTGATCGTCTCGACGTTGAACCCGACCGTAGGCACGGTCTGCTGACTGTGTCCGAGTTTCAGTTTGTACAGGATGGCTGCCGTTAGTTTTGGGGTGTTTAGCACTTACTGGTCTTTCCGGAGTTGTCCAGGCCCAGCATGACCATGCGGACCTCTTTGTTCCTGCGTCTCTGAGCGTTAGGCAGAGCAGGGAGTACTTACCAGCAGTCGGGAGAAGGAGTTGCCCATGGTTTAAGTATTAACTCAATCTGGAAAATTGTGCGGTCACGTGGAAAAAAAAACTTTATTTTATTTTGGTGCTCAGACGGGGGCCGTCCACGACTAGACACCGGGCCGGCCTGACCACCAAAATCGACTGCTACGGACGCTGGCACTGTACGGCCGCAGAACAGTCTACCCAGCACGCACAGGTCTTTTTGCACCGCCACGCCTTTCCATGGCCCGAGGTTCTGCTTTATCTGGGAAATTATTTCCTCTTTGGGCAACTGAGAGCATGGTATCACCTCGATATCTATTGCTGCCAGTATATAAACCACGCACTTTGCACTCCAATTCTCATGGCTGTCATCGTTGAAGGAATACGCTGTCTCTACAGTGCAGCACAGACACCGTCGTTCTGGGCACTAGCTGCTCTTGCGCTGGTTGCTGCTACTCTGGTCTACAAGTACCTTATCTCTGTTGAAACGGGCCCAATATATCAAAAGAAGTATAAGCCACTGCCGGTGGCCAAGGCGAACAACAAGAACAGAAAATTCGGCCACTGGACACCCGAGCAGTTCACGTATCCTCCCGTGAAACCGTACCCGGACTGGTCGATCGAGAAGACCAAGCCGATCGCGTACCGGGCGTTCAAACACACCTATTTCGTCACCATGGGCATCCGCAACATGGAGTGGGACAGCTGGATTGAGCTGGACAACGAGTGGCGCAAGTACCATGCCCGCAAGCTCCAGAGACTCGAAGAAAAAAATAGCGATCTGTACGGCACGTCGCCAGACGCCTGGGACGGCGTGCTTGAGCTGTTGGAGGAGTTCCGCAACTACCTGCCCCAGCGCTATCCAAGCTTATTCCGGGCAACGCCCAAGGGGATTGAGAACCTTGAAACGGGCGAGTCGTTCGAGTTCATAGGCGTTCCTAGATCGGAGTTCAAGATGGACCCGGTTCTGATGGCCTCGCTGCTGGTCCAGGACGATCTTGCGGTGATGGTTGAAAACGAAAAGGGCGAGTACGTTCTTCGCGCAGGCGCAATCATGCTGGCCGGATTCTGGAGACTCAAAGATAAACTGGGCATGCCGTTGAGCATGATCCATACCAGCGGAGACGTGCCTAAATATAACGAGAAGCTCAAGGCAGGCATGGAAAAATTCTTCATCAGACAGACGTGCGACAAGCCGGTCGTGCGAAACAACTACTTCCTCCAGGCAGACGACGATCTGGCATGGTCGTACTCGATCGGAGACGAGTCCAAAGAGGTGGTCGGCTGGTACACAGCGAGCCCTGCTACCGACATTAACAAGATTTATTTCAGGTCAGAAAGACAGTCGGTCAGAAGACTGCCCAAGACGGGAGTCACGATCTTCACGATCAGAACGTACTTTTTGCCAATCGTCAAGCTGTGCGAGGAACCGTTCGTCCCCTTGCGCCTGCTGAACGGAATAAAAAGCTGGGATAAAGACGTGCAGGAATACAGAGGCTATACGATCTTTAAAGACGTTCTCATGCCATACTTGGAGGAGAAGGCCAAAGAACAAGCCGAAATGGGCTACACCCCTGATAAAGAGCCCAACAGCTATCCGTACTGATGGAATATACTCACCTTTTTCTAGCTGTACTGATGAAATATTTATTCAACACTTATTTCATAAATAAATTTATTATGCTATGTATATGCTTCCGTTGCCCAGATCAGTTCTCGTAATACTCAACATGCTTCTTCGCATAATCCATGGCATCGTTGACCTGCTGGTTGTTCAGGCCGTGTCTGAACCGCAAATGTCTCGTGAGGGCATCGCACCGAGAAAACGTCTTGTTGCTCAGGAACTCGCCGTTGTCCATCGAAGACTTCACCTTCTTGGAGTTGTGCGAGTTCGCAACGTTCGCGTTCGAGTTTTCCACAGAGAACGAGGTGTTCCTGTAGTTCAGCTTCAACACGATCTCGTTGTTCGACTCCATGTTGTTGCGTCTTCTCAGATCGTCCTCGCAGAACATACACCGGTAGAATGACCGCTTGGGAGCATGGATTGTGTTTTGGTGTCTCACCAGATCGTACGGTCTCGAGAACTTCTTGTTACATGGCTTTCCCGTCTTTGGATTAGCAATGTAGCAAACGTGTTCCTCCTCCTCTGCTTCCTTGGCCTCCTCCACCGGAGGAGTGGCCGTCCGACGCGACGTTTTCAATTTTCTCAATGACGGAGCTGGAACCTTCTGGACCTCGGACTTGAGCACTGGCGGCCGGCGCTCGAAAAGCACGCTTTCGCGTCTCTGCTCGAATGCCGGAGTGTACAAGTCGTCACTGGCGTCCGAGTAGTTCTTTTCGTCATCGTCCATTTCGTCGTCATCGTCAAACACTGCTGCATTGTTATCCATCATATCGTCCTGTTGAACAAGTCTTGGATTGATCGTTTGTGGTGTCGTTAGCGAGTAGATAGAGCTGTCGGTGTTTTCTGGAGTGTGCGAGCCCCGGAACTCGTCGGATTTCATCACGTAGTTGTCGTTTTCCTCGTCCAAGCTGCTCTCACTGCTCAGGTCGTCCAGATCCATTTCCATGTCGTCCAGCTTGTTCTGGTCTTCTTCGTCCTCGTCATCGTCACTGAACTCTTCGTCTAAATACACGTCGTCGGTCTTGAATATGTTCAGCTCGTTGGACTGTGGGAACGACTTGTGGTTGAATTCCCACTGCAGGATTTCCGGCAAGAACTGCTGTTCCGTATGAGCGGGGTCATACACTATGTAGTCGTCTTGAGGTATCAGCATCACTTCCTGTTCAGGTTCCGATGGCTTCACATCCTGGTGCGGCGTGTTCATGGCTGCTTTCGGGTCGATATTTTCATGTTCGTTGTTGGAGTATTTGTAGTTGTCTTGTTGAGCGTAGTCGTATAATTCGTCAGGGAAGGTAACGTTGGCATAGAGGTTCGGATTTGCATAGGAGTTGTAGATGTTGTCGTAAACGGACTGGTGGTGGGGCGGTAAACCAAAGCCCGATACCTGATCCTGGACGCTGTGGGCTATGTTTTCGTCTTCGCCTTGTCTGAAAGACTCCTGTGATCCGTTCAACATGATGTACTCCGAAATGTCATCCTGGCCCTGTTGAGGCAGCGAGTAGAGCTCGTCCTCCATGATATCCGTAAGAGTGCGCTTTAGTGTAGAGGTCATAGTGAGCAATGAAAAGCTGAAACAGCAAAAAACTTATTTATTATTTCCGGTGGGTTCTGTTGAGTGTTTTGTGTATTATTAATCAGTGTGCGATTTTTGCAAATAAAACCTGTTGGCTCAGTTGTGAATTTCTATTAGGCTGGCAACTCTCAACTGGCTTGGTCAGTGTGGCTTGGATGTTGTGTAGTTGTCTTTTTTTTATTATCTTATAGCAACCCCTCAGATAGTTGTAACTGTTGCGGGATTCGGAACCTTCGATATGCTTCTAAACGTTGCTTTGAGTCACAGCGCAATACCGATAGGGCGTAAATGTGGTGTAGGAAAAAAGCGTAAGAAGAAGAACTTATCACTAAGTTTGAATCAAATTTATAAGCACTTAGGTCTTTTTGACTCACCGCTAAAATCACAGCCCCAACTTTGCTGCGCTAACTCCAGCATGGCTGCCTCTGTAAATCCGGCGCGATTTGTAAGCCGGCGTCGATCCTTCTAGAATTGTCTCGGTGCCAGGTGGGACTTCTCCGGGGTCGACGCGTCGATTCCGCAGAAGAAAAGAACCAAGTTTTTGAAAAAACCTCCTATTTATTTCGGCCTCCAAAATGCCTGTCCAGAGCACACACCCGGCCGAGAACTTGTCTGATTTGGTGGACGACGACGTGCGCGCAGTCCTGCTAAAAGCTCCGCCGGCTCTGCTTATAGAAGACCCCGTCTACCACAACCGACTGACCGAATTGCGCAACGACTACAGATACGCCTACGTGGTCCAATGGATCTATCTTTTGCGCCATCTGGTGAAGATCACAGAGAACTTCGATGTGGAGACTTTTGAGGAGGAGCTGCTAGGCATCGCGAGCCCCGTCTTTGTGAACGCGTTTATCACCCGGATGGTCCAGTATCTGGCCAATTTCAAGCTGGAGAATTTTGATTCGCAGGTCAACGACGCGCTGAACCAGGTTTCCGCACGCTACTACGAGGAGTACGACCCAGTAGATTTTTTTGCGCTTGATCTGATCGGCAAAACCGAGCTTTTTTACAACCTGATCCAGCTGGCCAACACCAAAAGCATAGACAATTTCCGCAAGAGTGTGGACCAGTATGCCAAGCCGCAGCACGATTTGCGGCTGGAGCCCGTGTACTCGTACACAGAGGACCGCGAGCTGAACGAGTGGTTTGTTCTGGAAGATTCGCGTGTTTATTATCGCAAAACAGAGTATCCGTTGATGGAGGTGCCCAGGAAACGGGCGGACGCGAAGAAGACGATTGGCAATCCTGCTGAGACGTTTGCCGAGACTGAGCCGGTTCTGGTGGAGTGGCGGTGCGAGACGGCCGGGATATATCAGTTTGATCAGTACTTGAAGGAGCTGAAACAGAAAGGCGGCAAAAAGACGTCGTCGCACGAGTACAAGCTGTACGGGAGTCTGAAGGTGTTTGTGGAGCAGGTGGCCCAGCACGACCTGAAGAAAAGACGACAGGCGTTGCAACGGAGACGCGAAATCCAGATGCAGGCGCTGCTGGCCAACAGAAAACGCTCCTCGCGGCTGGAAGCCAAGGAGAGACAGAAACAGGAGGAGGACGAAAAGAAACGGGAGGAAGAGGAGCGGCTGCGGGCACATGGTGCAGAGATGCGGGCGCAGAAGCGCATGAAGCTGAAAGAGGAGATGTACCAGGCGTCCAGGACAGAGAGGCTGCAACGGAGACACCGGGAAACTGAGTCATTAGAGCCGAAAGACGTGACTGAAGGTGATACGAAACAGAGTGCTGAGCCGAGTGTGCACGAGGCGCATGATAACGCTAGTGACGATACAATAGATGAGCAATCGGAAGGCCAAGAGTCAGCCGCACAATCGCCTATTGTGGAAAGAGCCACCATTGAAGCCCCCAGCAGTATCGACGCGGCACAACAAAGATAACAATATCGATTAATAATATCATGCGGCTATAACTGAGCGGTGGGAGGTGTGTCGCATATAACATTTACTTCCGGAAGTTAGCCCGACGGGTTCGGAGATAGGCCTCGGCACTCTACCTGTAATGTTTACGAGGTACCTAAGTTCCGAACAATGCATAGCGTAGATGATGGATTATAAATACAAGCTACATTCCAGTTGCTTCTGAATTTCCGTTCGATATGAAAAGGCGCTCCATCGAGGTGAAGAAGTCCGTCCCCGTCTCCTGTCTGGAGTGTCGGCGCCGCAAGATCAAATGCGACCGCGGGGTGGTTTGTAAGAGCTGCGAGCGCAAAAAGCTCACCTGCGAGTACCCAGAAACCTTTAGATCGATTAAAATTTCGCCACCGGAACCAAAATTGGGAATCGTGGAGGAGGAGGAAAAAGAGATGTCCGACGTGGAGAGGCTGCGCAAGCACAACAACAAGCTGGCCAGCCACATTTTCGAGCTCGAGAAGAAGGTTGTAGAGCGGGCCGATTCCGCACCCAGCTACATCTCGGTGCCTTGTTTCGACGAGAGTCACATGACACTGGTCACGAGCAGGCCCGTGGAGTTGCCGAAGTTACTAGACGACAGCGTGCTGAACGTGCATCTGTTGAACCACCTGGTGTCTTGTTTTTTCGACCTCAAGCAGCACGCGTATTTTGAGCTCGACAGGGACGAGCTGCTGGCGCAGCTGAAGAGCCTGGACGCGTCGTTCCAGAGCATGGAGGTGGTGATGCTGATCTGTGCTATAGGTCTGGTCACGCTGGACTACAGTTACGACCCCAAGCACAGGCGTCTTGTCGACTTCGACGCCACCGTCGACAGGCCCGTGATGGTGTCGTTGCTGCTCGCCAAGATCAGGGACTATCGCCAGCTAACGAAATACTCTCGCGGCAAAACCAAGTTCATGGCTCTGTGGCTGTACATGGAGACCCGATTTGCTGAGCGCGACGAGCGGCTCTCAATTTCCACCGAGGTGTTCACCACGTACTCGCACCACCCGGAGGTCGCTTCCTTGCTCCGGAAATTCGATAATCTCTACGTGCTAAAGTGTCTGGTGATGGACATGCATCCGATCATGTCGCAGTGTTTTGAGCAGATGAAGACGTTGGGCGAGAAATTCAGTCCGCAGACGTACATGGAGGCGGAGCAGACCAACCCGGCGGACGACTTCATGTCGCTTGTTGTGCGCGTTTTGGACTCCAGGCTCAGTTTGAGAAAGGACAACTACCTGATCATGGAGGTGCTATTCAAAATCCAGAAAAAAGAGTACGATATTCTGCACCTGAAAGAAAAAAGAAAATTCGACCTCGACAACTACGACCAGATCAACTCGATGCTGGTGTCGCAAATGAAGGTGTTGATGGTGCTGCACTACTGCGGCCTGAAACTCAGGTTTTTCCAGAAACCGTCCGATTACCAGCTGGAGTCGATGGTCAAGCTGCTCAACCACATACTGGAAATGACCATCTGGAGCGACCTCGAGTCGTGCACAAAGGAGTGTCTGCCTGTGCGCAACTACGTGGTGATGATTCTGGGCAGCATGCTCAGCATGTTCAACTCGATGTTGTACCACAGGAACATCAACACCAAAATGCTGAAGCTGATCCTGGCCAAATTCGAGGCCGTCTCGTGCTACCATTTTGTCGACACCGACTTGCTGGACATCGTGGCCGCCAAGGTCAACATGCTGGCCTCCGAGAAGAATGTCGACTCCAGCACACCGTTCCTGTACGGCTCGGAGGTTCTTCTCCGCGAAAAAATCGAGGTTTCCAAGTTGCAAGTCAGACCGGGCACTGGTGTTCTGCCGGTCGCCAATAATTTTGCGCTGGACTTTTCGCGGAACGAGACCACCACGTTCGCAAGGTTCCTGAGCGAGGACGAAAACGGCACCTACGAGGACCAGGCCGAGTCGCCGTCGTCGCTTGGGGACAACGGCGAGTTCACAGACACGGTCGAAAAAGAGTTTGCAACCATTTCAACTCAGGACCAAATCTACACGGACTACTGGCTGGGAACTCCTTCCGAAATCGGCAAGTCGCTGGACGTGACCGACCTGACGATGACGGCGCCGTCGTCCAGCAAAACGTCCAGCTTTTTCGCGTCGGAGCTGGAGCCCTTCCCCGTGAGCGAGTCGCTGAGAAAGCCGGTGATGGAGCTCAACGGCTACTATCAGTTTATGGATGTTGAGTGATTCGTGGATCGAAACCAGCTTGTACATACGCCGATGCCATGAGTCCCGTTTGCTTTGTTACGTTATGACTTATAATACCATTAATGATCTCTCTATTGCTTAAATCCTTTCACGAGATCCACATCCTTGAGGTCGCCGACCTGCGAATCGGCCTTTCTGTCTCGCAGGGGGCTTTCCAGTTCGATTTTGGCCGGCGACCGGTTGTTCGTGGTGCCTGACTGCATGCTGTTTTGTTGCTGGTTGCCGTTCGACGAGGGGCCGCCCAGCGGGGTGGAAAATTGCACGTAGTTCCACAGCGCCGGCGACGAGTTGACCGACGGGTGCGATTGCGACGACGAGGGCGGGTCCAGCTGGTGGCGCGACGTGCCCCTGTCGGGCGTGTAAGCCTCGAGCGCGCTAACCTGGTATTTTTTCGGACTTGCTGGCGGGAACAGCGCATTGCCCGACGAGGCAGATGCGTTGGTGGCAGGAGGCTTGATCGCAGAGCCGGGCGTTTCCTGCGACGCTGTTCTGCCGGCCAGAGGCGGCATCGACCCGTTGAAGTTGGGCCTGTACTCGGAAACACCCAGCTGCTTGATGGGCGACGAGAGTTCCGGCTTGGGCAGCGAATTAGGGGCGGTCGCCGCGCCCGACGTGGAGCCTGGAGTGCTGCCCGAGGGAAGACTGCTGTTGGACAAGCTTGCCGCCGCGGTGATGTAGTTCAGGGCCTCGTGGGGCTCGGGCTGCAGCGGCGCGGCAGACGCCAGCTTCGACTCGTAATACGGCTGGTCGGGCCGTTTGTACATGTTGAAGTCTGCGGTCGGGTTGGTGGCCGGCATGGCCGAGCGGCCGGAGTCGGGCAGGCCTCTGTTTTTGATGAGATGCATCTGGAGCTGTCTGGAAACGCTGCTTCCCCGTTTCACCTTGTTGAGAGTTCCTTCCTCCCATTTCTTGAGAAACTCTTTCCTGTAGCTCTCGCTGATCTGCCACTTCATGCCCTTGCCCGGCTCGTTGGGCTTTCTAGGCACTTTCTCAAACGCCTTGTTGAGCGACAGATTGTGTCTGATGGAGTTCTGCCACCCTTGCTTGCTGTGCCTGTAGTAAGCGTAATGGCTCGCTATCCAGTCGTAGATCTCCGAGAGCGACAGAATGCCCTGCGGGTTGGACAGGATCGCCTGCGTGATCATGGTGGCGTACGAGTACGGCGGCTTGAGGTCTTTGGCGTCGTCTTTGGAGTAGTCCTGCTCGGAGCCCTTGATGGTGTGGCCGGGCGACGAGAGGTCGTTGTGCGCAGGCGATTTCTCGTATATTTGGAAGCCCTTGACGTTGTTGTTGGCGTACACGTCGGTGGAGTAGAGCGACGCACTGGAGTTGCTGAAAACGTCCGACTTGGGCCGCTTGTTCTTGAGGTTGGAGAGGAAGTAGTTGGAGATCACGGGCACGGCGTCGGGCAGAATGAACATCATCTGGGTGCCGCCGATGTCGATGATGTTTCCCGAGTTGAGGAAGATGGGACCCGCGCCGTTCGACGTGGAGTTGATGCGCTGGGCGTCGATCTTGAGCCCGTTGCGCCCTAGAATCACGAGCTCCCAGCGTCTCTCCTCCAGATTGTACGCGATCGACGCGTGTTTTCGCGAAACCACCTTCGACGGCCCCAGGTCGATGTCGACCTTGTCCTCGGGCCGGTCCGTGGCGTGCGAGTCTGTGTTGCGGCCTATGAGCACTTTCAGGGATTTCACATAGAAGGTCCAGTCTCTGCCCGCAATCTTGGCGTACGCCTGGACCTCGTTGTTCAGATTCCGCTCGTTGTTGTACACGCGCGAGACCGTCGTGGGGATGTTGTCTGGGGGCACCGTGAGGTTTTTGATTACCTGATTAATGAGGTCGTTGGGGTCGTCAAATACCTGGGTTTGTTAGTGATTCCCTGTGCTGATACTCACCTCGTTATCCTCACTGATGAACCTTTTTCTTTCGCTCATGCTGCGCTTGCTGGGGGACACTTTTGGGCCAATCAGGAGCTGCGGACCAACAAATACGAGAGCTGTGGCAGTCGATTAATTTTTGTTTTTATTTACAATACTTTTTATTTTGTCAACAGTGCTGGAAAATTTTAGTCGCAAACTACTTTTTCTGCAAATCCAGAGGAGACTCGAACGGGTTTGACGCACTGTCCTTCACGTCCAGGTCCACCTCCAGGATCACCTCGTTGCTGTCGGTCCGGCCCAACGTCTCCAGCGGGATGTCCAGCGAGACCGTGTCGCCGCCGGTTTGCGCGTGGTGCTCCTGCTCCTTCCTGTGCTGCGTGGTGAGAAACTCGATGTTCTCCTCGTCTGAGTCGCCCAGATCCGAGTCGTCGCTGCTCCCGAGCACGTCGTCGTTGCTGCGCAGCAACAGCGGGCCGAACCCGAGATTGGTGCCTGCAGAGGTCCCCGTCCGGGACTCGGCCCTGGGCTCGTCCTCGTCCTCGTCCTCGCCCTCCTCGATCGTGTCCTCCAGCACAAACCGGCTCTTGGGCGGCTCGTAGTCGTACGCGTCCTCCTCGACGTTCACCAGCCGCGGCACGCCGCCTCTCGTGACCACGTTGCCTCCGTGGATCGAGGCGGCCTCCAGATCGCTGAAATACGTCTCCTTCGAGTATACGCTCAGGGCGCGGTTGCTGCCGTTCGAGGACCCGCCTGCACGGCTGTTTGTGAGCTTGGCGCTGCCGTT
This sequence comes from Ogataea angusta, assembly GCF_019207475.1. Taxonomy (NCBI): domain Eukaryota; kingdom Fungi; phylum Ascomycota; class Pichiomycetes; order Pichiales; family Pichiaceae; genus Ogataea; species Ogataea angusta. Next base: position 248,258 of record NW_025065222.1, on the reverse strand, counting down.
GCGGATCGTCACGCCCGGAATGTACGTCACGTTGATCACGTTCGACGCCTTGGTGAGCACCGAGTTGGTCATCGTCGTGAGCGTCGACTGCGAGTTTCGCCGCTGCCGCGGGCCTGCCGTGAGCTGCTCCTTGTCGTCGTCGTCCTCGTCGTCGTCCTCGTAGTAGTAGAAGAAGCCGTGCGGGTACCTTTTCTTGTACCACTTCTTGTAGAGCAGGTAAAACAGGCCGCACAGGATCAGGAAAACAAACGCAGCCACGCCGCCCGCGATGCCGCCCACCTTGGCCGAGCTCAGCCCTTTCGACACGGCCGGCGTGCTGGACGCAGAGGCCAGGCTCGACGTGATGTTGGCGCAGTACCGCGTGGGACAGGTGGTGCAGGATCCGGACGACTGCGCACACTGCTCGGTCGAGTCGCACGCGGGGCACGCGGGCAGCGACGGACACGAGACGCAGTCTGTGGAGTTGTCGGCGCGCTCTTCGAGATGCGGCAGCACCTCGTAGTAGATGCCGTCGTACGGGTTGTATACGTACTCCATGGCAGAGGCGAGAGAAAATAAAATTATTTTTAGCTGGCGAGGCCGCGCAGGGGCGGGTGCGCGCGACAAGGACGCGTTCGCGGCGTTTTTCGCCTGATACGCCGTTCTAGTATAGTGGTTAGTACTCTTGTTTGTGGCACAAGCGACCCAGGTTCGATTCCTGGGGACGGCACATTTTTTTTTTTCTAAAAAATCTATCTGTCTCTACTTGATGCTGCTCATGATTCCGTAGCCGACGGTGATGATCACGACAAACATAACGGCCGAGACCGGCAGCCCGCGCGAGATGAACAGGCCCGTCGAGAGATACCGCTTGCCGAGGTCGTCGGTCATGGAGATGGCGATCGAGTTCGGGAAGCCCGACATGGGCAGCGCCATGCCGACGCTCGCAATGAGCGTGATTCCGCACACGAGCAGGAACTCCTCGTCGAGCTCCTGGCCCACCGACTGGACGAGCGGGATCAGAATCAGCGCCGAGACGGTGTGCGACACAAAGGTGGCAAACACGACGCAGAGCACGCCGAAAATGGCCAGGATCGCGATCGGCGGGTAGGTGTGGATTCTGTCGGAGAGGGAGGTGGCGATGGTGTGGAGCAGGCCGGACGAGCTGACGGCCTTGCCGAGGGCGATGCCGCCCATCGCGAGCAGGACGATGGACCAGGGGTAGTTGTTGACGTCGGTGGTGGTGAGCAGGCCGGTGCCGTAGAACGCGATGATGGGCACGATGGAGATGATGCCGGAGGACCCGAGCCGGGACTCGAGCTGGGACTCGAGGCACCACAGCACGATGGTGAGCACGGACACGAAGCAGATGTAGTACTGCTTGAGGGTGAAGGCGGCCTTGATGGGCTTGATGGGCTTGATTTTCACGGTGTTGATTTTGAACGTGAGGATCATCTCCAGCCACACAACAAACAGCCCGATCACACACAGCGGGATCGAGAACGAGAACCAGTTGCCCCAGGACGGGTGCGGCTGGAGCGCCTCGATGGCGATGATGTTCTGGGGCGACGAGATCGGCGTGCTCATGCCACCCACGTCGGACACGAGCGCGATGCCGAGCACGAGCGCCCGCGCAAAGCCAGACTCGGTCGGGATGCTCTTGAGCAGCGGGGCGATGAGCGAGTACGCGAGCACGGGCGCCGCGACGTTCGAGATCCACATCGACAGGAACAGCGCCACCACCATGATGGCCAGCAGGATGCGGCGCGGCGACGTGCCGGCAAAAAACAAAATGTACGACGACGCGATCCGCGCAATGTTGTACTTGGACAGCGCGGCCGCGAGCGTGAACCCGCCGATCAGCAGCATGATGGTGGAGTTCCACATGGTGCCGAAGATGTAGGTGGCCGCGTCCGCGGCGCCCATCACGTCGCCCGTGTCGGCGTCCTTGAGCACGTTGCACGTGACCACGAGGAACGGCACGAGCAGCGACGTGGCGAACAGCGGGATGGCCTCAGTGGCCCACAGGATCGCGCAGACGGCCACCACGGCGAGACAGTTGCCCTGGGTGCGGTCGTTGAGCGTCTTGACGCCGAGCAGGACGCCGCCCGCGAGAATCGCGAGCGCGATCTTGAGCGCTGTCCAGCCAAACAGGAACCGCGGCACGCCCAGCCGGAACGGCAGCCACGAGACCTCGACGCTGTACATCTCGACCTGGAACATGCCCTTGAGCTCTGCCTCGTCGCCCGTCAGCACGCTCGAGCCCTTGGCGTTGTGCTTGTCCTTCTCGATGCCGATCATCTCTTTCCAGACGGTGCTGCGCTCGAAAACGATGTGCTCGCGCAGGTGGCTGCGCAGGAACGCCCGCGCCGCCTCGGCCGAGTCCCGCGTCACGCCCGCGTACACCTCGACCAGCTCGTCGAGGTAGTCGTCGATCTTGACGAGCGTGGCAGCACTGAACACCTCGGACCGGGAGCCGAGCGACTCGACAAAGCGCTCGCGGATGCGCTGCTCCAGGACCTTGTCGAACTTCTTGCACACCTTGCTGAAGCCGATCTTGTTGAGCTCGATGAACGACTTGAGCTCCGACAGCTCGATGAACGCCTGCACGATGCGCTTTTTGTAGCTCACCTCGTGCTGGAACGAGAGGTTGAGCTCGCGGTCGCCCAGCAGCGTCGAGAACGCCGTCGTGCTCTCGAGATCGTCGTCGTCGTCGTCGCCCGCGTCGCGCTCGACGTCCTTGCTGAACCGGTCGAGTCCGTCGTTGGTCTTCACCCTCTGCAGATCGTCCTGCGTCTCCTTGTAGTAGTGCAGGTCCCTGAGCAGCCGGTCGACCTCGCCGAAGATCACCTTCTCCTGCGCGGTGTAGAACGAGTCGATCTTGCGCAGCTCCTTCAGAAGAGCCGTCTCAAACACCTTTGGCGGCGAAACCTTGTCCAGATCGACCTTGGCCAGGTCGAGCGTCTCCTGCTCCGAGAGCGACTCGAGCTCCAGAGTCTCCGTCGTCGACTCCTCCTTCTTGCGCCTCAGAGAGCCCATCTTGTCCATGAGCGACACCTTCCACCTCGCAGCCCCAGAGAGCTCCAGGCCGGCGAGATTCGAGCGCACGTCGTTATCGGACGTGTGCGACGTGGCCAGCTTCGAGGACGCCGTGTTGGAGTTGTCGTACTCCAGCACGAGCTCCTGCAACTCGTAGATGAGCTTCTTGAGCGCCGAGTACGCCAGATAGTGCTCCTTCCACTCGGGAACGGCGTTGAACTGCAGCGAGTGCGAAAACTTCATGACGCAGGATCTTGGCACTAAAACTGAAATGGCAACTGGTCACACGAGCAGAAAAAAAAAACTGGCTGCCCACGTGGGTAATTAATTAGTCGAAAACGGTGTGCGTCGCTGGTCGATTCCGTTATATAAGCCGTTACGTAACAGGGGGGCGCCCCTAGTACTCGTAGTTGTCGCCCTTCTGCATCGGCATCGGCGAGTACACCTGCTGCATGTACTGCTGCTGGTAGCGCATCTGGTAGTCCGGGTCCATCGGGCTCTGCAGGTTCGCAAGGTGCTGCGAGTGCTTCTTGCGCGGCTTCTCCTCCTCGCGGGGCACTATGTCGATCAGAAAATCAAACATGTCGCTTTTCTGGAGCGCCGCCGCGATGTCGGACTTCTGTAGCGTTCTGCGCTTGTGCTCCTCGGCGTGGATCCACGCCCGCATCGTCAGCTCCGTGATGAAGATGTCGCAGCCCTTGGCAAACAGGATCGGCGCCTCCGCAGAGATCATCTTGACCTCCTCGTCGGTCTTCATCACCTTCTTGATCCGCGCCAGCGGGAGCTGGTGGTTCTTGAAGTCGTGGTTGTCGTGCTCGATCGAGTTGATGGTTTCCTGCCAGTACTGCATCATCATGTTCTTGTACTTGCCGCTCAGGCCCTGGCCGACGTTGCTGAACGCGCCCGACGGCCCTCCGAACTCGTCCGAGTCGTCTTCTGCGTCGTTTTCTTGCTCGTTGTCCACCTCGCCGTTCTCGGGCGAGAGCTCCTCTTCCAGGTCGTCCGAGACGCCGATGCCCTCCTCGTCCAGGTGCGTCGGCATCTCGCTGTAGCGGGCCATGGCGTACTGCTGGTCTCCAAATTCCTCGAACGCCATGATGAGGTGTCACTGGGTGTTGCGAATATTTACAATTATTTCAAATTATTGCAATTATTTATTTTGTCCCATGCCAAATCCGTTCCAGTCGTTTTCGTCCGTGCGCCCAAAACAGCACAAACAGACGTTCGACGAGCTCTACGGCGAGCCGGAGAACTTCCTGGAGCTCGAGGTCGTCAACCCGGTCACCCACGGCAACAAGTCGACCAACATGTACACCGACTACGAGATAGTGTGCCGCACCAACATCCCCGCGTTCAAGAAAAAGTACTCCCGGGTGCGCAGGCGGTTCAGCGAGTTCGACGCGTTCCGCAAGATCCTCCAGCAGGAGACCACCCGCGTGGTCATCCCGAAACTGCCGGACAAGTCGCTGCTCAACTACAACAACCGGTTCAACGACGACTTCATAGAGGAGCGCAGACAGGGGCTTGAGCGGTTTCTGAACATTGTGGCGGGCCACCCGCTGCTGCAGACGGGCAGTCCGACGCTCATCAGGTTTATCCAGGACGAGAAGTGGAGGTAGGGTGCGCGCTGACCCTGAGGCGGCCGCAACATAGTCTACATTACATAATAGCAACGGTGATCGCATAACGAGCTATCGAATAATACGTCGAATAATGAATGTATCGAGTAATACCCTGGGTGTCGAATAATACTCAGCATCGAATATTTTCTAAGAAATTCTTTATCCACTGCCCCTCAATTGCTATGGCCTCCCAATTAAAACTGGGACAATTAATTAATCGAAGCTCCAAACTCGTTTCTCTCAGATATTCTTCGTATCTTGCTCCCAAACCAACACTGAGCTACAGACCAGCACTCTGCCGTCCTATAATAAACAACAAAATGAGACTAGTCACAATCTCCAACTCCATCAAGGACGCCCTGACAAAGAGCGAGGTGGTCCCAACGGTGATCCACTCCGATTCCTTCACCCCCAAGGGCTTTCTGATCATCTCCTACGGCCAGGACAAGGAAGTCGCCATGGGAAACACTCTGGCGGTCAAGGACACCCAACAAAAGCCGGACTTCGCCTTTACGCTCAATCTGTCGAAAGACACAGACCCGGACTTTTCGATTTCAAGCTCCGACAGATTCACCTTGGTGCTCACTGATCCAGACGCACCAACAAAGGGCGACGAAAAGTGGTCCGAGTTCTGCCACTACGTCGTGAAGAATATCAAGCTCAACGACTTCGATCCCAACAAGTCGGTCGATGTGTCCCAAATAGAGGAGCAATTGACCACGACTAACCTCAATGGCGAGGCCCTCGTGCCATACATGGGGCCTGCTCCTCCACCAAAGACAGGCAAGCACAGATACGTGTTCTTGCTGTACAAGCAGAAACCTGGGGTCGAGCCAGAAGCGCCTGCAGACCGCCCTTGCTGGGGCACGGGCGTCCCGGGCTGGGGCGCCGAGGAGTGGAGCCAGAAAAACGAGCTGCAGTTGCTTGCTGTCAACTTCTTCTACGCGCAGAACGAGGAGCAGTGATTTACGTAAGCACAGGAGTGGTGTCTTTTATGTTGTTAGGCCTGGAAACGGGACTAATATATGGTATTTAGCATACAAGCGCAACCGTCAACGCCGTCCGGGATAGACGGCCGTAGTGCGTAGGGTGTCTGGGGGCGCCGTTTGGGAGAAGTGAGGGTGTCACAAGCAGTCTCCGAATCCGGGGTACTTACATAAAAGGCACCCCCACTCCCGTATTCCCCCGCCGGTTTGTGCCGTGTGCGAAATTAGCTAGGGTAGTAGAGGGGGGTCTCGCACCCCCTGGTGGCTGTAAAACGCACTCCGGAAAGAGAAGAAACAGAGCTACATGCGCTTCCGTTCGCTGGAATGCACAGGGGCAATGACGAGCTCGGAGTTGCCAGCTGCATACGACTGGCAACGGAGACGGAGTCCAGGTACGAAATTTTTTCGCGGCCAATCATGGCTCGGCAAAACAGCGGGGGTGCCGGTACAGGGAGTGGGGTGTCTAAAACGGGGTATCTCATGCAGGATGGAGCTTTTTAGCCCGTTGTGATTGGGTGTCCGAATATGCCGCAGACGTGTATCAACGTCCAACGCTCAGGAATTTATATCGCTGGAAATCCAGCTCGTCTGCAAAAACAGCGCCAACCATGATGTCAATTTCGAGAGTCGCTGCTTTGAGAAACCAAGTTGCTCGGCTAGCCAAGCCTGCCGTTGTCCAGCAGGTCTTCAGACACTCCACTGCGTCTGCTCCAACCATCCCTAAGACCCAGATGGGGTGTGTTTTCGAGACCAACGGCGGTCCAATCGAGTACAAGGAGATCCCTGTGCCAAAGCCAAAGCCCAACGAGATTCTGGTCCACGTCAAGTACTCTGGTGTGTGCCACACCGACTTGCACGCCTGGAAGGGTGACTGGCCATTGCCGGTGAAACTGCCGCTTGTGGGTGGTCACGAGGGTGCCGGTGTTGTCGTTGCCAAGGGTGAGAACGTCAGCAACTTCGAGATCGGCGACCTGGCCGGTATCAAGTGGCTGAACGGCTCGTGTATGGGCTGTGAGTTCTGCCAACAGGGTGCAGAGCCAAACTGTCCTGACGCTGACCTGTCCGGATACACGCACGACGGTTCTTTCCAACAATACGCCACTGCCGACGCTGTCCAGGCCGCCAAGCTGCCTCCTGGAACCGACCTCGCTGCTGTTGCTCCTATTCTGTGTGCTGGTGTCACTGTGTACAAGGCCTTGAAGACGGCTGCTCTGCGTCCAGGCCAGATCGTTGCCATTTCTGGCGCTGCCGGCGGACTGGGCTCTCTTGCCGTCCAGTACGCCGTTGCCATGGGTCTGAGAGTTCTGGGTATTGACGGTGGCGAGCAGAAGGGCGAGTTCATCAAGAAGCTCGGCGCCGAGTTCTACGTCGACTTCACCAAGGAAAAGGACATTGTTGCTGCCGTCCAGAAGGCCACCAACGGCGGTCCTCACGGTGTGATCAACGTTTCCGTGTCTCCAGCTGCCATCTCCCAGTCCTGTCAGTACGTGAGAACACTCGGCAAGGTTGTCCTTGTTGGATTGCCTGCCGGCGCGGTTTGCGAGTCTCCTGTGTTTGAGCACGTTGTCAAGTCCATCCAGATCAGGGGATCCTATGTTGGTAACAGACAAGACACCACCGAGGCCGTGGACTTCTTCACCAGAGGCCTCGTGAAGTCTCCATTCCAGCTTGCCGGTCTTTCGGAGCTGCCAGAGGTCTTCAAGAAGATGGAGGAGGGCAAGATCTTGGGCAGATACGTTCTTGACACTTCTAAATAAATTCAAGATTAATATTTCACAAGTACAGGCTGAAATTAAAGTAAAATAAAATAAAATAAAATAAAATAAAATATAATTCATAATTAATTCATCAAATAATTCACAATTCATACCATTCCCCATATCACAATTCCAATGAACACAGACGTGGAGTTTTGGGAGTTCCGCAAGCTGCACGACAAAGACGACACCCTGCTGGACAAGGTCGAAAAACAGTGTTTTCGATACGCCCTGCCCAACCTGCCGCTGTGGGGCCCTCTGGCGCCCGCGCACGATTGCACCACGCTGCGCGCGCTCATGGGGTTTGCGCAGTCGTACGTCGGCGCCGCGCTGATCATGCGCATACCCCGGCTCAGAGGCCTGCCTGCGCTCCGCCGTTACTCGTCGTCGTTCGCCCGCATTGTGCTCGGGTCCGCCTTCTTTCTCGGCGGCACGCACGAGCTCAGCTACGCGTGGAGACCCTACGAAAACCCGCTCTACGTGGAAACCTGTCTCGCGAGAGACAAGGCCATGCAGGACGGCGAGGAAAGCACGTACTGGCTGGGCCCGAAAAACTACATGCCCATGACCATCTCGCAGTACTTTGACCTGGTCTGGATGCAGTACCTGACGCGGACCGACGTCGAGAAGGCGATGCGGTCCAAAATCATGGCCAAGTTCAACCAGTGTAACGAGAAGTACGCCGAGTCACTCAGAGACACGGCCACGCTGGGCTCGCGCGTGCAGCGGGTGATCGACCAGCCGGCGCCGAAACACGCCATCAGCAAGGACGAGGTCAGCTCGATCATCGGGGCGTTCCACACGGACGAGGACCTCACGGACCCGGACGTGGTGGAAAAATACTGGTTCGAAAACCACCCCTGGATCAAGCTCCAGGTGCTCACCAACACCATGTACCTGGCCTCCAACATCCCGCGCGTGGCGCAGCCAAAAGACGAGCAGCCAGAAGAGCGGGAAAAACGTGATGAACCAGACGCAGATCTGCCTGCTCAAAATAACGAATAACTAACTGTATAACGGATCTATAATCTATTAGAACCTTCTGTTGCCCAGCGGCGCAGAGTTGCTGCCAGAAAAGCCCCTCGAGCCGCCTCTTCCGCCACGGCCGCCTCTGCCGTAGCCACCACGGCCTCTGCCGTATCCTCCGCGGCCTCTACCGTAGCCGTATCCGTTGCCTCTGTTACCCTTCTTGTCCAAAGCTTGCAATTGCGGAGGAATCTCCTGCTTGGCCTCTCTCAGAATGGTGATGAGGTCGTGGGCCTGGCCGGAGTTGCTCTCCGTGAACATCGTGATGGCCGTTCCCTTCTCGCCAGCACGGCCCGTTCTTCCAATACGGTGGACGTAGTCCTCGACGTTGCCCGGCATGTCGTGGTTGATCACCGTGGTGACTCCCTTGACGTCTGATACGTTAGTTTACGAATACCAAGTGCTTTCCGCCCAACTCGAATATATTTCTATACCAAAGTGTAGCCAAGCGAAAAGCGGCATGGGGCGCTTCCCATGCGAAAAACTTACCGATACCTCTGGCAGCCACGTCCGTGGCCACCATGACAGGCGACCGTCCGGACCTGAACTCGCTCAGAACCCAATCTCTCTCCCTTTGCTCCTTGTCGCCGTGAATAGCCAACGCTGGCCAGCCCTCGCTCCGCATGTACGCAGTGATCTCGTCGCACGCTCTCTTGGTCGAGGCAAAGACAATCACCTTGGCCTGGGGCTCCTGCATCGCAGTCTCCAGGTGCTTGGCAAGCTTGTCTCTCTTCTCGTACTCGGAACACACGTCGATGATCTGCTTGATGTTGTGCGAGGCAGCCAGGTCCAGCGAACCAATGTTGACCTGGATGTAGTCGTTCAGGTAGTCTCTGGCCAGGGTCTGGACGCTCTTCGGCCAGGTGGCAGACCACATCAGCGTCTGTCTGTCTGGACGGATCTGGTCGACAATCTTGCGGATCTGGGGCTCGAATCCCATGTCCAGCATTCTGTCGGCCTCGTCCAGAACCAGATAGGTCACACGCTTGAGGTTTGTCCGGCCGGAGTCCAGCATGTCCAGAAGACGACCAGGAGTGGCAATACAGATTTCAGCTCCTCTGGCAAGGTCTCTGATCTGCTGGCCCTTCGGCACTCCACCGTAGACGCAGGTGTTTCTGATTCTGGAGGAACGCCCGAACTTGGAGCATTCCTTCTGAATCTGCACAGCCAGCTCTCTCGTTGGGGCCAAAACCAAACAGATAGGACCGTCGCCAGGTTGCAAAAGGGGCTGGGCATTGATGTGCACGATAGCAGGCAGACAGTACGACAGGGTCTTTCCGGAACCCGTCGAAGCAATTCCCACCATGTCGCGTCCGGAAAGGGCCATTGGCCATCCCTGACACTGGATGGCGGTAGGACTAGGAAATCCCTGCGCCTTCACCTCCTTCAAAACGTAGTCTGGGAACCCAGCCTCGTCGAACGAAGTGATGGGTCTAGGGATGTCTCTTCCATACACCGTCATATCGTGCTCCTTTCTAAACGCAGCCACCTCATCATCCGACCGCGAAGCAACCGCCTCTGCCTCTTTGTAAAAATTCTTCTCGAACTTGGGCAAAGTCTCCAGATCGAAATTAGGCTTGGTCAAATTTGCACCAAGCTCGTAATCGTCTCTGCGTCCGTAGTTGCCATTGCGATCGTCTCTGCCAAACCTACTTCTATCTCCACCGCCATACGTCTGGTAGCTATTTCTATTGTTGTTAGTATACGACATGTTAAAAGGGATAATTTTGTTTTAGATAAAAATTTTGATAAAAAAAATTATTTCTTATTGTAAAAAAATTTTACTTACCCGGCACTGGAAAAGAAATAACAGCTACCATATCTAAGTCATCGATAAAAATACACGTTTGGCCTCTAATCCGCTATGTAGCCTCCGAAAGCACGTCCCTACGGCTCCTCGGTGCTGTAGTCTCTGGAACTGATTTTTTCCCCGAAAACGTCCTCCACATGGGTGCACAGATCCACCAGATCGTCCAGCCCCTTGTGCAGCGCCTCAACGGCACTCATGCCGCCGTACGTCTGAATTCGAATATTCATCTTGCTCTCTGCCGGGTGCGGAATCGAGTATCCGCAGAACTCAACCTCTGGATTCTTCATTATCATGTACCGCAGCGCATTCCCCAAAGTGTGGTCCTCGTCGCTGATCTGAAACGAGGCCGCCGTGCCATCGGGCGTGGAGCCAGGTAGCAGCTTGATCTTCTCGGTGTCCACCTCGTCCTGGCTCATCGTCTCGTCTGCCACGTCCTCCATCGGTGCGTCGTCTGACATGATGAAAATTCGAAAAAAATATTTACTCAGGAAAATATTATAGAAATCGGGCCCCGGCGCTGTTGCAGAATAGCGCCCCAGCTGGCCACGCGAAAACGCCGCTCCAGCCACCCACGCCCCCCACTTACGCAGTAGAACCAACGTCCCCTCCCCACAGCGCGAGCCGTGCCTCGCGCGCCCACCGCTCGATTTTCTGCTGACTAATCGCTTACCTCATCGTCCCTAGACTTGCTCCTGCAAGCCAAAACAAAACGTTTTACGTAAAATTGGCTTTGTGCAAGAATAATTGATACTAGCAAAGGGTCCCTGTTTATGCCGATGATCTACTCATCCCAGCAACCCGACCCTGGACACGGCACCCAGACAGACTCTCTAAACGGCAAGACCGGCAGCAAGCACAACCCTGCCCCCGATGAGGCCTCTTTCAACTTTGCCAATAGACGGGACTCCCTGTTGACGGGCTCGTCTGGCGTGCCTAACGACTACTACCAGCCCAGCAACCCTACCGTTGGGGCTGAGCAAATCCACAATAACTCGATTTCAGGTCTATTTCCGCGCCAGGACAGCATCTTTTTCCCCCGGTTTTCGTTCGACTCCAATGCCCCACCAGGCAGTTTCAGCGCGGCCTCCCAGCAGCAGCCGCCGGAGGGCTTTCCGTACAGCGACATCCAGCGGGAGTACTCGTTTGCGTATCCTCCGGGTAGCCACAACGGCTCGATGCAGAATTTCCTCCAGCCATACTCGTCGGAGCGCGCCATCAATCCTGGCTCTGCCGACAACGTCTACGGCAGACGGCCGAGCGAGCAGCTGGAGCCGTTCATAACTCCGCAGCAGCAACAGCAACAGCAACAGCAGGCCCAGCTTGCGTCCCACCAGGCCCAGTACCAGCTTCCGCAGGCAGGCGCGGCCTCCAGAAACAACAGCCATTTTTTCAGGCGATTCCCGTCGATAAGCCAGCCCAACAGCGAGCTTCCTGTTGGAGACGTGGACAGTTTTCTGAAACGGGACAGCGTGAACAAAATTTTCGACCAGAACAGCGATCTGCTGGACAGCATTCCGTACCAGGACCAGCAGCAGCAGCAGCCGTCGCAAGGCCAGCAACACTTCCAGCCTGGACACTCGAGGCCGGGAAGCATGTACTCGAGCGCGCCCGTGCTTCCAATTCCCACGCGCATGGTCACAGACCCTGCAAAGAGCGGCGCGCAGAGTTTCCAGAAAGCCCAGCACGTCGGCCAGTCTGTTCCGCCTGAGGAGGCCAGAAAAGACAGCGACGATGCCGCGGCAAGAAAGCGGCCGGAAACCTACCCTACAGAGTCGCCAAACACGGGCATGGCGATGGACGGCGCGGTGTCGCCTGCTAGCAAGAAAGCGCACATCCAGCCGTCGGCGAACCTGGTGCCAGTGGCTCCGCAGATGAAGCCGGAGTACGGCAGCATGGGCAACCTTGTTCCAGCAAATCAGGCGCTGCACACGGAAGACGGACGGCCGCTGATCGGGGCTACAAAGGTGGACCAATTGATGCTGGTTATCCAGGCGCGCAAGAAGGGACTAACCGGGGACATCAGACAGGCCGAGGACGGCACGATCTTGGAGGAGGTCGGGCCGCGGGCCACAAACAACTCTGTGCTGCCAAACCCGGTGGAGCTGGTGGGCGGCGTGGAAAAGCCCAACATCCGCGGCCACAAACAGCACCAGTGCCAGTACTGCTACAAGAAGTTCACGCAGTCGACGCATCTGGAGGTGCACATCCGGTCGCACATCGGGCTGAAGCCGTACGAGTGCTCGTTCTGCCACAAGCGGTTCACGCAGGGCGGAAACCTGAGGACGCATCTACGGCTGCACACGGGAGAAAAACCGTTCAAGTGCGAGGTGTGCGACAAGTCGTTCTCGAGAAAGGGGAATCTACAAGCACACATGCTGACTCACAACAACCTGCGGCCTTTTGTGTGCAAATTCGACAACTGCAACAAGAGTTTCACGCAGCTTGGGAACCTCAAGGCGCACCAGAACAGGTTCCACATGAAAACGCTGAACGAGCTGACCAACAAGCTGGCACACATCTCGTCCTCGGGAAACTCGATTGACGCGCTCCCGCCCAACGAAAGAGACCTGCTGTTGTATTTTGCTGATCTATACAAAAATCTCAACAGAGGCATCCGTGGCAGGGGCAGAGGCGTCAAGAACTCGGACTCGCTGCAGGGAACACAAGGAATTTAGGCAATGTCATGGGATATTAGCGGATGGTCACACATAGAGTGTTTTTGTATTGTAGTATAGGATTTGATTGGCAAGCTAGTTAGGTAGATCACCTAGTCAATATTAGGATTTTCGGTTGAAGTCGCCCGGTGGTGCAGTGGACCAGTCGCTGTAGAAGATGTCCTCAAAGTCGTAGCGTTTCGGGTTGGCCTGGTAGGTTGTCGGCATGCCGTTGAAGCCCCTATTAGAGTGTTGGGACTGAGACACTGTGGAGAGTCCAGACGGGATCGATCCAAAAAGATCGTTGCCTGGCTGCTCCGGCTCTGGCTCCTGGTACTGGTCCGGGTACGGCTCTGGCTCCGGCGTGGTGTCTGCCGACTGCTGGTTCGAGTTCAGCATGTACGGAGGCAGGAACCGGCCGAATATCTTCATGTCCAGCTGGTCCATCGGTCCCGGCACGTACCTGTACTTCGACTGTTCTGGCGGCGACATGGAGGACGGCGTAGGGTCGAGTTCCGGGTTTGAGGTTCTGTCGTTTGACGGGATGTTCAGGTTGATGCCCGTGGACACTCCATCGATGAAGTTGACCCCGTTGACGATGTTGTTGATCTCGGAATTTTCCATCTTGGAGTACCCGTTGAATGGCTGCGGCGCGTGCTCGGCAGGTCTCATGTTGGACGGAGGCAGAGGAATATACATCGGGTCTTTTTTCTGGTCGCGCTCGAACTGCGTCTTGCCGACCTGTGGTGTGAGGAACTGCGAATTAGGCGGCTCGTGGTTGATGCTTGCGTTCGCTGTCTTGCGGTTGAGTTCCTCGAACAGCGCGTTGAGGATGTTGTACGTCCTTCTGGCCGCCATGCTGCTGTCCTTGAGAATGTCCAGCACGCGTTTCCCGCTCTCTGCGTCTCTCTTGATGGCAATGTACTCCGGGTCAAAATCTCCGTTCGGGGTGATTGGCGGCGCAAAGTGAACATAGTACACCAGACACGCGACAGAGAAAAATATCGTGTAGATGGAAAACCAGTACGACCCGCTCAGCATGTTCTTGTTGATCATGTCCTCGGCAAGCTTGACGACGATTCTGGCGACGTTGATGCAGTTCTTCGCTTTCTCGATACACCTGAGGTCGTTCGACGACTTTGGTCTGTTCACGTGGTCCGACGATAGGTAATGGATGAACGGCCTGTATAGAATGATTTTGACGTGCAAGTACGAAATGTGCAGCAGTCGGTTGGCCTTCAGGTACTGGCTGGAAGGCTCGACTCCCGGCTTGAGCTCCAAGGGAAGACTGTTCATCCAGTCCTGCAGGTCAATCTCCAGCTGATAAACAATATCGTGGGTCATGAGATCTGGCCGCCGTCCGTTTTCCACCTTGCGCGGCTTGATCGGATACAACTTGGTGACAATCTTCTTCATGATGAAGATCAGTTGAGTGTGCGCGTTCGCTATGCCCGAACTGGACAGACGGTCGCCCTGTTTCTCGAATCGGTAGCCGTCAACGGTGATGTTCTCGTCGTCGAGCTCGATCGGCATGTCCTGGTCGAAATCGTCCTCGCTGATCGTCCGGGGCAGTCCCAGCATCGTGTTCACATAGATGTCCATCTTGTAGATTGTCCAGAAAAGACGCTTCCTGATTTCCAGCTCGATCGGATTGAAAGGATAGTCCAGTTTCCGGTGCAGACCTTCTCGCAGAGCAGCTCTCAGCGCTATGCCGATGTACGCGTAGCACGTGGACAGTCTAGCCGAGCACTGCAGAAAGATGATGAGCATCACGATCGTCTGGATACCGTACGTGTCGCGTGTGTCGGTGATGTCGATCAGCTTCCGCGCGGCAATGAAGTAGCGGTAGCCTTCGTCCTCGAAAAACTCGTTTTCGGGGCTAGGCTCGCCGTTCTTCGACCCAATGGTCTGCTCATCGCTCTTCAGGAACAACGCGCCGCACGCCATCACAGAGTACACCAGCGGCAAAAACCGCTGCTGCTTGTTGGTGTACTGGCCCGGGTCTGTGTCGTACAGCTCGTTTAGGTCCTCAATGAACGCGGGTCGGTGGTAGAACCGGAACAGGACACACGCGTTCTCCCAGGTCTTCGTGATGAGCCGCAGCGCCACCTCGCGCGACGGCAGAATGATTTTGATCTCCTTGCCCATGCTGGACTCGTACGAGCCGTCGATGCCCTGGTGGGGGCCGCAGAACTGCGACCGTTCGGATGGCGACTCGTGCGCCTTGACGGCCGTCACCGGCGGCGCCGGCTTCGACACGTTGGGCACCGGGGGCACGGGCACGTCGGGCAGGCTCTCGTACTCCTCGGCGATCGCCTTGCCCGACGCTTTCGAGTCGTCGTACGATTTTTCGCGCAACCTGTTCATCGCCGTGAGCAACTTCATCGGGTTGATGGGTTTCGGGTTGTCGTTCAGGTCGGTCAATTTGATGTCGGGCAGCAGTCTGTGCAGAATATCGTCGTACAATTTGAGTCTGTCGGTCAACCTGGCCATCATCTCCACATTATTGGCAGGCAGACTGGACTGCTGCGAGCCGGCAACCGTGCCTGGATGGTGCCCAGCGCTGCTGGCAGCGGCCTTCCGCTTGGTCCTGCTGGGCTGGTCGTACGTACACTCGTAGCTGTAAACGGTGCAATGAATACAGGGCTGATCGCCCGAGCATTTAATTTTCAATTTTCGACAACGGTCGCATGCACGCACCACACGGCGCTTCTTCTGCAGAACAACTCCGGACGAGCCGTCCGCGCCTTCCGAGCCTGCAGGCATGATGATTTTGGGAGGCACAGAGGCGCTGGGCTTCATGAGAATTTCCCTGCCAAACTCCCTGCTTGCTTGGGTGGAGGGCCTTGAGCCAGGCGACTGTGTTTGCGACGAGGTCTCGGACAGATCCGGATTGGTTAGCTTGTGCTTGGACATCTTTGCACCGGCTCTGAATTGGGTATACGCGAGATGTTAACGCCTTTTTACATGCACTTTAAACAACAAAAGGGCACAATTTTTTTTGACATACATAGGCTCCCCTCGTAAATAACGCGGCAGTGAAATGGTTCCAGACACCCGTACACGGGAGAAGATGACTCTTATTGTTTAAATTTTATATTATATACCTATATACCCATTGAAATCCTGGTGAGCGCGTGGCTGTGTATATTGTTTGAAAACGTTGCCCTCTCTTGTTAAATTGTGGTTGCATAAATAAGTTTTTCTCTTGAGATGTGGTTTCCTTATTCTGTTTCCGATCCGGAGTCAGGAGTATCTGAGGAGGAGTAACGGCGATGCCAGAACGCAGGTGGGGGTGGAGGAGGCGAGCGTGTGTGATAGCCGTGTCTGAAGTGGGGGGCCCTGCTTCTGCCTCTTCCCCATGGTCTGCCGTAGCCAAACCCGTAAGAGCCAAAGTAGGCGTGTGGGTGGTATGGAGGAGGTGGAGGATGGTGGTGGCCGTGCATTCCAAATGAACCTTCAGCAAATGGGTGTGCCGGAGGAGGAGGAGGAGGAATTGGTGGGAATCCGTACGGTCCAAATTCCTCGTGCCCGCCAAAAGGACTAAAGTCGCGCCCGAATTTTCTGAATTTCTTTTTCGAGTGATGGCGACGTTTCTCTTTATAGCCCTTCTTCCCGCGCTCGGCGTCTTTCTCGGACACACCAGCCGCCTCTCTTTTCTCCTCCAGGATGTCGGCCAGCTTGGCAATCACAGCAATGAGTTCCTCTTCTGAGGCCTTTTCCAGGTCAATGGTGACAATTTCTTTCTCGGTCATGATGAGTGACATTAGGGCAAAAACCGTCGGTATTTATACTTTGCAGGGCGACGCACGGGGATTGCTAATATGTAGGGGCTTAGCATATTTGGAATCCCGAAACAATAGCTTGATCACTCTTCTGAGCAAATCAGTCACCGAGGCGTATGCAGAGAGTGCATATTTTGAATCCCGTGTGAATTTCGCTGAATCCCGTGTTTCACACCGACATACAGCACACAACTCTGCACCAGAACGTGCAAAAAGTTCGGCTTTTTTTTGTGTCCTGTCCCACACCCTTGCACACCCTGCTTCGGACCGAAGATAACGGAGTTGCGGTAATTCCCAAAAAGCGAGTGCGGGACAGACCCCACCTGTGCGATCTATGACCAGCGGTTCACTACCCCTCTATTACACCCCTACGGAGCAACGGCGCCGCTAACTACGAGAAAGAAACTAAGAAATTTGAAGCTCAATTACACCAGGACTTCGGTCTTCTTCCCACGTCGCCATCTTGGTCCCTGCCAGCCCAAGCCGAAAGGTAGTTTGCATCTCCGTACCGGCATAGTCTACAAATTAAAACAGATTTTTTCGACGGCTCGTTTCTTTTTTGGAAATTTTTAGTGACCTTTCTAGATCTCGACCATTTTTGCAACGCCGTGCATCAACATAATAAATACAGACCGAATCTCTCCTGAAGTTCCGACTAGTTTCCTTAATTCTCATTCAACTATCGCTATGTTCGGCAAACAAGACCAACAAAACAGCACCGAGACTGATGACCTCAAAGCCAAGCTCAACTACGGAGCTGAGAAGGAGAAACAGATCATGAACGAGATTAGAAACGGCAACAAGGCCAAGAGCTTCAGCCAGTTGTTCGAGAGTAGTCTTGGAGGTGAATACTTCAGTATCAGCTACAAGAAGAACTAATAGTACTAATGGATTCGCAATGATATGATGATTCATGGTAGAATTACTGTAGAGCAGAGAAAGATAGATTCTAGCTAAAGCCAGGGCCTTTTTGAGCCACGGCAAAAAAGAGAATACTTCCGGGAAAGTAAAAAAAAAAAAAAAATTAAAAAATAAGCGACCTCGGTGAGGATCGAACTCACGATCTTGCGATTAACAGTCGCATGCCTTAAACCAGCTTGGCCACGAAGTCTTAATTGGTGACATTTCTGCTCGGCTAAGAACCATATGGGTTTCGGAAATCCTCTTTTGTCACTGGTGACGTTGAGGCAGCTGGCTTGATTACCAAATAGCTATGGTCATGTGCTGTCGCCTTTTCAAAGGCGAGAACCGTTTATTGCAGCCCCTGGAAAATCCCTACTATTATTAAAAACATCCAAAATAAAAAATAGCCACCAAATAGCGACCAGTAACAAGACCACCTTGGGTCCTACTTAAAACTACTTCCTTTTGTTCCGTCTAGTCCGTCTTTCCCAATTCCACAAATAGACAAAAGCTACCTGTTTCTGCACTAATACTCTCCAGCCACAGTCTGTAATAATACATATTAATTTTTATTTTCCCGTTGATTTTCCATGCTTTTTCTCTTCTTTCTCGTGCTACTGGCCAGTGGCCTCCCGGCGGACGAGATTTTCCGCGTGGACTGGCAGACTGTGCAAATAGGCAGGCCGTTTGCGTCTCTGTTCAAAAACGGCCGAATTCACTCGCTTACCGATCAGAACATATACTCTGTCTTGAACTCGTCAACGGGCGAAGTTTTGTACAGATATCAAAGCGAAACGCCCATCCAACACGACTCACTCCTGGCTCCTGCTTGGAACGAGCTTGTTGCCTGCGGACTCAACCATGAGGCAGCTTCCCGTGTTTTTTTCTGGACAACAGACGGACTCATTGAACACGAGCTTGATTTGGGAAGTTTGGCCGGAATCCACAACGTTCGCGACGAAGTGCTTTTGGCCGTGCAAAAGGACGGCTCCGTGCTGCAAATCGACCAAGAGTACGGCCAAAGTACCGTTGCTCAGGTCGGGCCTGTCGACGCCAGCAAACTGGCGTTCTTTGCTGACCAACTGGTGCTGGTCACTAAGAGCTCAGCGGGAACGGTCTACAAGATACTAGATGGACCGGAGGGCCGTCTGGGATGTCAGTTTGACGACGTTCTGGTCACAGACGAAGGACTTGTGTGCAACAAGGACATATACAAGCTGGAGAGCGGGAAATTGCAGAAATACAAAAACTCCCCGCTGGCTGCCGTTGCCGGGAAAACAGCACGCGTGGTCGATTCCCAGTATTTGGTGACTGTGGACGAAAACATTAACGTGTACGATCTGGACGAGCCCAGCAGACTTCTTGAGTCGCACGCGCTGAAGTCTCCAGCCGACCTGGTTGAGGCTGACACGGTGGATGGCTCGGTTGCCGTTTTTGTTGTTTCTGGTGACGATCTTCTGTTGCTTGTTGGAGGAGAGCTGGTATGGGCCAGAGACGAGTCTTTGGCGGAAATCAGCGACGTCGTTATCATCGACCGCCACGAAGAGCTAAGCGTGACGTTTGAGGACTTTGAGCACGAAAAGCACTGGTCCGGCTACATCGACAGACTCAAGCACAATTTGCAATTGCTCTTCCAGGAGCCACATAAAGACACCGACAAACACTTTGGATTCAACAAGACGATCATTGTGCTGACCGGAAACGGCAATCTTTACGGGTTTGACAGCTACGGCCATCTTGAATGGAGTATTAAGGAGCACGAATTTTCCCGGATTTTCAGGCTGGATAACCAGGCATATGCCGTTAGTGAAAAAGTATACGCAATACAGGACGGAAAGCTCCTGGAGACGGACGTGAAAGAGGAGCAGAAAGCACTGTATCCTCCAAATCTGGACGATTCGTACCGTCTCCTGACAACTGCTGCCAGAGGATACAATAACACGGAGGTGGCGTCTCCCGCCGTTGTTTTGGCAAGCCGCAGAGTTCTGTACAAGTTTCTGAACCCGCAGACCTCTGTTGGTGTGTTTTATAACGAAAACTCTGCTCTTCTCAAGTTTGTGGTCTACAACAAGGCCACAAACCAGACATACGCGTCGTTCGAACACTCCACAAAGAATCCAGACTCATTGAAATTGGTGTTTGAGGAGAACTTCATTGTATTCACCACGAGCGAGAAAAACGCAGAGACGAGCATCCTAGGCGTCATTGAGCTGTACGAGTCGCTCACTCCTGACCAGAGATCAAAGGTCCCTGAACACCAGGTGCGCACATACGTTTTTCCTGCGCCAGTGGCCGCCATGACCGTGACACGGACAAAATACAACATAGCCTCCAAATGGCTGATCGTGGCACTTGAATCCGGGGAGATTGTGGCCGTTCCTCGCACACTGGCCAACGCAAGACGGCCGTTTGTCGTGAGCAAAAAACAGTCCGAAGAAATGCTGATGAAGTACCAGCCCGTCCTGCCGGTGAACCCCAAACTCACGCTGTCTCATTATAGGAAAATCATCGGCACCAAAAAACTCGTTTCGGTGCCCACAGAGCTGGAGTCCACGACGCTCCTTGTTGGCGCGGGGATCGACCTGTTTGCGACGCTTGTGCGTCCATCGAGCTCTTTTGACTCCATGCGGGGCGACTTCAGCAAAACGACTCTCCTGGCAACGATTGCAGTTCTCGTTGTTTCGATTCTTGTTGTGCGGCCGCTTGTCAACCAGAAACGGGTCAAAGATGTGTGGCAGACGCGCATCTAGCGGTCACGCCGCCGCCGCTCGGTCTTGCGGCCCAGCTCCATGTCTTTGCGACAGTCCGGGCAGTACCATATTCCCTGTGGAGGCTCCTTGAGCCCCACACAGTCATAATGGAACCACTCGTATTTGCAGTCGGAGTTGTCGCACGCAATCATGTTCC
The DNA here is from genome assembly GCF_019207475.1 of Ogataea angusta. Classification (NCBI taxonomy): domain Eukaryota; kingdom Fungi; phylum Ascomycota; class Pichiomycetes; order Pichiales; family Pichiaceae; genus Ogataea; species Ogataea angusta. The sequence goes on along the minus strand of NW_025065222.1, from coordinate 227,790 downwards.
CGTACGAGACCTGCTGGCAGAAACAGTACAGCTCGTCCTCCTCGTTGGAATTGTGGTTTGGGGCCTTTGGAATAGTCACTGTGCCGGACGCTCCATGCTCCAGCAAAGAGTTCTTCTTGCGCGGTGCTCGTATCATCATGTCTTCCATCTCAAAATCGCTTAATTCCTCGGATGTCATTCTGTTGCGTAGTCCCATCATCGAGCTCGAGTAGCTGCCCATGTAGACGTTCGACGGCGTAGAGTGTCTAGACTTGCGCGGAAGCCGGCCCTTGCGCGGCACAGACCCGAGAGAGTCGAGCGACGTGCTCGAGATCTGCGAGCTCAGCATGTCCAGCATACAGTTTTCGGCGTCCTCGTCGTCGGAAGACTCTTCGTTCAAAATCGGCGGCACCACTCCCTCTTGTTCGAGCTTCTCGATGTCGTTCTCCAGCTTGGTCAGGTGTTTTGCCAGGAGAAACAGCGCAGTGTTCGCCAAGACACACTTCTCCTCCTGTATCTTGCTACCCTTCTCGAAATCCTCTCTGTTCTTCTGATATATCTGGTCCTCCTTTGGATGCTTGACCAAAGAGCCCTGTTGTTTGATATGTTTGAACAGCTGGTTATCTCGCTGACTAATGCGTTTCTTGATATCGTACAGCTTCAGATCCTTCTCCCTCAGCTCCTCCAGCAGATACGCCAGCTCGGACGGCAGATTTGACAGGTCCTGCGTGTACTGTTCCAATAGCGTGGAGGCGTCCATAAATAAATAAAATAAAATAAAATAAAATAAAATTAAATTATTTTTTGCCATTACTACACCTGCTTGCTAGGTTTCCGGATATCTGTCTCTGCGTACAGCTCGTTGTATTTTCCCTGGTTGCCGTACCGGCTGCGTTTCGGCTTGCGCAGGTGCGACAGGTCTCTGTGCTTTCTGTTGATGTACAGGAACATGTACATTCCAAACACAGCGATGATCACCACCGTAGGCACAGACATGATCACGTAGTACACGTTGTCGTTGGAGCCCGTGCGGTCCTGCAGCTCCTTGTCGATCTTGCTGTTCTTGGCCACCACCGCACGCTTCTGGAAGTGCACCACCACGTGAGCAGAGTCTATCAGACTGAACTCCTCGTCGTCCACGGTGTCGGGCTGCACCGCGATGAGGACCGCCTTGCTCTGCTTATTTCCCAGCCAGGCGTCCAAAACCTCAATCGGGAAGAAACCGTCTCTGTTGAGGAACCAGTCGGACGAGAAGAAAGTGCCTGGAAGAGCACCTTCCTTGTGTTCCTGCGAGTGATCAACGTACTTCGACTTGGGCTTCACCGGAGGCCCCAGGTCGACCAGGTCTCTCTTGACCATTCCCTGCTCTTTGGCCGACTCCTTCAGGAATGCGTAGTGGATCCGCACGTTCGTGGCGTCCTCGAAGTAGCGCGTGAACCACGTGAGGAAATACGTCTTCCCCACGAACAACTTTTGGTTTTCGTGCGGCGAGCAGAACGGCTCCGAGCTCAGTTCTCGCGCGACTCCCTTCTTGTAGTAAAAATCAGGCGTGCACCTCATGAGCGGGTTCAGCGACACGTACGTGTCGTCTTCTGGCTGCCAGATCACCTCGGTAAACACCTCGTCTTCCGCCATATTATGTGCCTTGAGCTGCTCCTTGTTGTACGTCACCGTGGTGGCCGTCTGGAAATACGTTTTCAGGTTCGGACGCCCGTTCTGGATTTTTCCGTTCTTCATCTTCGGGTGTATCGTCTTGGGAGAGCCGTCTTTCTTGAGAGACACCCACGGCTCGAGCCCGTCTGTCGTGGCAGGAGGCTTTGCGCTGAACGTGATTCCGCCAATCACAGTCGGCGTGACAATCTCCGGAATGCTCCCGTATATTGTCCGCAGCCAGGGATCCGGCTTTTCGGTTGTGGTCGAGCTCAGACCCTTGCCCTGCATTCTCTCTGCGTATTCCTTGTTCACAATCGCCTTCTTGATCCGCTTCTCCAAAACAACTGGCGTCTGGGACGGGACGGCGTCGGTTAGAGACGTCTGCGACGGCAACACCGGGAGAGCCGCCAGCTGGCATGCCAGCATCAGGTACACTAGAACCTTCATTGGTGTTTTTATTTTTTTTCCAAATTAAATCAAAAATACTGGTTCTCTCCAACACACCCGTGCACCCCACTTCTCGGCAATTGGCGGAGAGCGGGTGCGAGGGCGTCAGGCAAGTTGCAGATGGCTGTGGCGATGCAGAGGGGGTGTATTGGCAGTGCAGTTATAGCCGAGCGTTTCCGGCACCAGTCTGATGCTGGCAGGCCTCCCCGTGGAGCCAGGCGCGTGAAAGAAATGCGACTATGGGACGGCATGGTTTGGGGCAGAGGGGTTAAGCAGGCAAAGTGCACAGTCGAGCCAAGGGAGCTCTGTGGAACCTTTCCCGCGACCAAAGGCTGCCTCTCATCGACCATGCTTCCACTACGATCAGGACCAAGTAACGCAGAGTTATCTATCGCACACCGCTTGTGGACCAAAACCCAGTTTGCTAGGGTGGTCTGCTTTTCCATGAGCGGTGGGGCTACAGCATATTTGCTGTATTTAATAACGCCCGCTAATACCGGGGATAACCGCAACGCAAATGCACTCAGTGACCGAGGTAAAAAGCTAGCACTAACACAGCACTACTGAATACGCCACAGCAGCCAGATCTGTAGAGCAATCAAAAAGCTCACTCCACCCAGCTGCGCACCAGGACTCCAGCCAGTGCACCTCACGTGTAATACAGGGCAAGGCAAGCACGCCTGTTTGCATAGTGCACAGGCGTGGCACAATCCGTCTGTCCCAGGGAGAAGTTGAACGTTTTTTTGCCCCCGCGACGATCGACTTGGAAATCTCGAGATTTTTCTGCAATCAAGCTCCCCCACATATGCAGCTTTTATTATCTTAGCTTTCTTTTGCATCTGGCTTAGTAATACTATAATATATAAGGTTGTGCAATTGGTAACTTGTCGTATCATGTCGCAAACTTCATCGCTAGCCAGCACCAATCTGTTCAAGCCAATTAAGGTCGGCAAGGTCGAGCTTAAGAACAGGCTTGTGTACGCTCCAACCACGAGATTCAGAGCCACAGAGGAATTCGTGCCTACGGACTCAATGCTCAAGTATTACGAGCAAAGAGCCGAGAACAACGGCGGATTGCTGATTGCCGAGGCCACTTTCGCCGACTACAGTTTTGGGCTCTACGAAAATGCCCCTATGGTCAAGACTCCGCAGCAGGTTGCCGGCTGGAAGAAGATCATTGAGGCTGTGCACAACAAGGGGTCTCATTTTGGCATCCAGCTGTGGCATCTGGGGAGAACAGCGGACCCGAAGCTGAACAAGGCTCGGGGCGTGCCATTGGTAGGCCCGTCTGCCCTCCACATAGACGAGACGGCAGAGAAAGCTGCCAAGGAGGCCGGCGTTGAGCTTCGGGCATTGACGATCCCGGAGATTGAGAACGTGGTGAAGGAATTCGCCGCAGCGGCCAAAAGGGCTATTCACGAAGCCAAGGCCGATTTCATCGAAATCCACGGCGCCCACGGGTATCTTCTGGACCAGTTCAACCACGTGAACATCAACAAGAGAACGGACAAGTACGGTGGCTCGATTGAGAACCGGGCCAGAATCACGCTGGAGGTGGTTGACGCGTGCATCGAGGCCGTCGGGGCCGAGCATGTGGGCATTAGGTTGTCGCCGTACGCCAAGTTCCAGGGTGCACAAGGTGTCGACTCCGAGATCCACCCGATCGCTCACTGGGGCTACATTTTGAGCGAGCTGGAGAGAAGAGGCAAGGAGGGCAAGAGACTGGCGTACGTGTCTGTGGTGGAGCCACGTGTGAGCGGCTCCGAGGACAGCCACGACACGCGCAAGTTCGACGTGTCGTGGATCGGCGAGATCTGGAAGGGCGTCCTGCTCAGATCGGGTGCCTACTTGAACGAGAATTACAAGTATATCTCCGCCGACGTCGACAAGGATGACAGAACTCTGATTGGCGTGTCGAGATACTACACCTCGAACCCAGATTTGGTGGAGAGACTGCAGAAGGGCATTCCTCTGACTCCGTACGACAGGTCCAGGTTCTACAAGAGGGGATCCAACGACGGGTACTTGACGTGGGCCAAACACGGCGAGGATCCGGAGAAACTCAAGGATCTGGCCGATGTTCCTCTGAAACCTTTGGCATAGATAGAATACGTCAAACAATTTTTTTTAGATTTTGTTCGCCGGCAATTTTTCGCCGAGCCGTGCAGAAAAACGTTATGCATGTAGCATCGGTGAAATCTATTTCATCTCGTGCTTAATAATACACGATATAAATAGTTGTAGTTCCTCGTGAGTGTTCAACATGTCTGAAATCAAGTCGCTTGCAGAAAGCAACCTGTTCAAACCAATCAAGGTCGGAAACGTCGAGCTGCAAAACAGACTCGCGTATCCGCCAACGACCCGGCAAAGAGCCACTGCCGACTTCGTGCCGACCGACTCGATGCTCAAGTACTACGAGCAGAGAGCAGAGAACAACGGCGGCCTGCTTGTGGCCGAGGCCACCTACCCCGACTACAGCTTCGGCCTATACCCAAACACGCCGATGATCAAGACGCCGCAGCAGGTGGAGGCCTGGAGACAGATTATCGAGGCTGTGCACAGCAAGGGCTCCTTTTTTTCCGTGCAGCTGTGGCATCTGGGCAGAACGGCCAGCGCCTTGTTCAACAAGTCCAAAGGTCTGCCGCTGGTGGGTCCGTCCGCGTTGTATATTGACGAGGCGTCGGAAAAGGCCGCCAAGGAGGCGGGCAACGAGCTGAGAGAGCTGACGATTCCTGAAATCGAGGGCATTGTGAAGGAATTCGCCGCTGCTGCCAAGAGAGCCGTCCACGAGGCCAAGGCGGACTTTATCGAGCTTCATGCTGCGCACGGTTATCTGCTCGACCAATTCAACCAGCCAAACGTCAACAGGCGCACCGACAAGTACGGCGGCTCGATCGAGAACCGTGCCCGGCTGATTTTGGAGGTGGTGGATGCCTGTGTAGAGGCCGTTGGGGCCGAGCACGTGGCCATCAGACTGTCGCCGTACGCGGCTGTCCAGGGAGTTGAGGGCGTGGATGCCGAGATCCACCCGATCTCGTACATTGGGTATGTGCTCAGCGAGCTGGAAAAAAGAGGAAAGCAAGGCAAAAGACTGGCGTACGTTTCCGTCGTGGAGCCAAGAGTGAATGGAATTTTCGACAGCAAGGACGAGAGAGAGTTTAACACCTCGTGGATCGGCGAGATCTGGAAGGGAGTGCTGTTGAGATCGGGTGCGTACCTGAACCAGAACTCCAAGTTCATTGAGCAGGACGTGAATGCGAACGACAGAACGCTGATCGGTGTTTCGAGATACTACACCTCGAACCCAGACCTTGCGGACAGACTGAAGAAGGGTCTTTCTCTGACCCCGTACGACAGATCGAAATTCTACAAGAGTCTTTCCAACGACGGATACCTCACTTTCACCAAGTACGGAGAGGACACGGAGAAATACAAGGACCTGGTGGACGTTGTTCCGGAGGCCCTGGCATGATAGATTCTATAGATTGGTGGCACTGCAAAATTGCTATTTGCGTAGCAGGGGCGGCAGATTTGCTAGATGCCAACCGTGCTAGTAATTGGCCGTGCCAAAAGCACTGATATTGATGCAAAGTGTCGCTCTTCAGCAAACGCACCCAGGCCAGTGGCCAGCTTCCAGGCAGATACAGAAACTGTGGTACTAAAATGGCACATAATCTTCCTACGTGCCGTGCTTCCAGAGCAGAACGACGACGGACACGGGCCTCCGAATACAGATCTACGAATACACCGCCTGTGTTGCACGAGGGCCTGCGGCAGGCTGCCAGAGCACACTGGAGCAGACGTCCGCCGTCGCGACTCGGCGCCGTGCCGTTTCAGGCAGGCCCCTTTTCGCAGCATTACATAATCCAGATATTTATGCAGCAGCACGGAAAATTAGATAACGTCTATGTCTGTTTCGAACCACTCGCCCTCTGCGAAAACGTCCAGCTACGGCGCGATCCCGATCCCGAACCGCGGCACCGTGCCTAGACGGTCGATGCTGTTCAATTCGCCGCTCGGGTCCTACAAGACGCCGAACTCGCTGTCCGGCTTTGCGTCGTCGTTCCACCGCGCGCAGTCGTTCCGGTCGGTCGAGCCGCGGTTCAGGGCCTCGCGCTCGTACTTCCAGGACGACGAGGAGCTGATCGACCCAGACACAATGGCCCCGTCCGCGCTCGGGCACAAGATCTCGACCGTGCTGCAGAACAGGCCGATCGCAGACTCGTCAGTCTTCGATGAGGCCGCCGTCGACGACGCCTCGTTTGCCGACCACAGCTACCTGGACCTGTCGCGGACCAACTCGCTGCACTCGTACGCGGCGTCGTTTCTCACCGCAGACGACTCGTTCGCATTCCGCCAGGTCGAGGACAGAGACGGCAAGATGGTGACGATGCTCGCGCCGCGGTCGACCGTTCCGCAGACCGTTTTCAACAGCATCAACGTGCTCATCGGCATCGGGCTGCTCGCGCTGTCCAAGGCCATGACGTACTCCGGCTGGTACTGCGGAGTCGCGCTTCTGGTGTTTTCTGCCTCCATTACGTACTGGACTGCCACGCTGCTCAGCAGATGCATGGACACAGACCCCACGCTGTGCACGTATGCCGACCTGGGCTACAAGGCGTTTGGAACGAAGGGCCGGCTCTTTATTTCGGTGCTTTTCTCCGTGGAACTGGTCGGCGTGGGCGTGTCGCTGATCGTGCTATTTGCAGACTCGCTGAACGCGCTGTTCCCGCACATCTCGGTCGTCCAGTTCAAGCTCCTTGCGTTCTGCGTGCTCACGCCGTTCTCGTTCCTCTCGCTGCGCGTGCTCAGCGGAATCAGCCTGCTGGGGATCACGTGCACCATCTCTCTGGTGATCACCATCGTTCTCATCGGGCTCACCAAACCGGACAGCCCGGGCTCCCTGCTCCACCCCATGCCGACGAGCCTGTACCCGGCCTCGCTGCACAACCTCCTCGTCTCGTTCGGCATCATTCTGGGCCCGTTCGGCTCGCACTCGCTGTTCCCTGCTCTCAAATCGGACCTCGCACAACCTGAAAAATTCCAAAAATGTCTCTCCATCACCTACACCGTCGGCTTTTTCGCCGACTCCACCATGGCCATCGCCGGCTTTGCCATGTTCGGCGCAGACATCCTCAACGAGATCACGCAGTCAGTCCTCGTCACAAAAGGCTATCCGAACTTTGTGTATCTGCTCGTGAGTGTCTGCGTCTCTATGGTCCCTATAGCCAAGACACCGCTCAATGCGATGCCGGTGATCAACATTCTGGAGTTTGTGCTGAACGTGTCGCCGCAGCAGATCGACTCGCCGTCGCTCTTCCAGAAAATCCTGCGCATAGCTGCCAAACTGCTCGTCAACATGCTGTTTGTACTGATCGCGATCGCGTACCCAGAATTTGACAAGATCATCGGGCTCAGCGGCGCGTCGCTTTGCACCATCATCTGCATCATCCTGCCCTGCGCGTTCTATCTCCGGCTGTGTCGCCCGGCCAACGCCTGGTTCTACCACGCGGTGATCGCGGCAGCCGCAGTCGTCGGCGTAGCTGCCACCGCCGCAGCCATTACAGATTAGTAGTAATCATGACACTGCCATTATATATTAGTTGATGCTATGACCATTACACCTGCTGGGCCTTCTCCACACGCTTCTTCTTGCTGTCCTCTCTGCGCTCGTTGTGCTGCTTCCGCTTCTTGGCCCTTCTCAGCCGCTGCTTCTCCTCTCTCGAGAGCTCCGCCTTCGACATCACCACTCCCGACTTCAGCAGCACCTCGTCCTTTCCGACCTTCGACACCGGCCTGTACACCTCCTGCGGAGCCAGCGTCTGCGCGTCAGACATCGTCAGCGGCTGCGCGTCCTCCATGGAGATCGTCGACGTCTGGACCTTGACCTCCAGCTGTCTCTCCTTAGGTTTTGGAATGAAGTGCGCGGAGCAAAGCGAGTCCAGCTGGTGGTTCAGTTTGTCAAAAAGCACGCTGATCTCGTCGTGCGCCTGTTTCAGCTCAGCGCTCGCAGCATCGTCCTGCTTGCCCAGATACTCCTCCTCGTACAGTTCTGCCAGAGACTTGCTCGACTTTTCCTCGCTGACTTCCACCTTTTTCGACGGACGGAAGTCGGCAAGCTCGGAGACAACCCGCTTGGGCAGCTCGTCGAACTTCTCGTCTCGGATGCGGCGTTTGATGATTTCCTCGATCGTCTCGGTCGTTTCCTGCGTGATCACAGGCACCGGCTTGGCGGCCCTGTCGAAGTCGAGCTCTTCGTCCAGAAGAGCGTCTGCGTCTCTCTGCTTGGCCTGCACCTCTCCCTTCATCTGCCATTGTTTTTCCCTGATCGCCTCGGCCTCCAGCTCCTGTATCTCGCGCTGCAACTTGAGCTGCTGTTTTTCAAAGGTGCTCAGCTGCTCGTTCGTATTGTTGAAATCGGCCACGACCGAGTCAAACGCCGCATCGTAGTCTTCCTCCTGGAGATCAAAAGAAACGGCCTTCTGTTTCGGCTTGGCGTTCTTCTGCTCCTTCTGCTGCTTCTGGTCCACCTGCGGTTTGAAAAAATCGTCATAGTGGTATATTTCCTCGTCAGAAGACTCTTCAGCGTCCAAATCGACCTCGCTCTGCTCCTCCTCCATAGCCATCACCTGCCTGTTGAAATCGTCGATCGAAAAAAACTGGTCGTTCAACCCAAACGCATCCTTGGGCGGAGCCACATCAACAGAAGTATCTGACTCGTGTCCGTCGTTCTCAGAAACGTTTCCAAAAAACTCCTCGTTAGAGCCAAGATCCTCGCCTTCCTGTGCACTTTCATAGACCTCGGACTCGTCACTCTCAGACTTGCTCTCGTCAGGCTCGCTCTCGCTCTCCGATGAATCTTCTTGTCTTTCTGTATCCGTAGCGCGCTCCTCATCCTCTTCCTCGTCACCCTCGCTCCGCACGTCTTCCCACTCGTCGCTCCAAACCCGCTCGTTCACTCCCTCTACAACAAGCTTGACCTGGCCCCAAACCTGGGACGGCGTGAGCCCCTCGACATATATCTCGTCTAGCACAGAGTGCTGTTTGGCGATCGGATCTATAAGTTGTTTTGCCTCGTTCAGCAGTTTTGTCTCGTCGAGCCCCGAAACAAGCGCGCTCTGAGGGTCTTCAGCCAGTTTTTCTAATAGACTCATATATTTAGCTTGAAAAATATTTTTAATATTTTTTTTATATTTTTGATAGCTTTCCATTCGCACCCGTGCACCACTTGACAGTTGAACCATGACGGCCAGAGGGGGTCCTCATAGGACCGGCTATATTATCGTAGAGCACTCTTAGCACAACTATTGCCCAGGAACATGATTTTTTGTCACTGGGCAAAACGCTTCAAAACATCTCACCAAATCCCGGCCCGTGCTATAGCTATAAATGCCACCAGTGACAGCTACCAGGCCCATTGGCTTTGCAGCACCTGAACAAAGCCAACTTTGAGATAAATACAAAACCCCGGCACCCTTCTGTTGACGGCCTGTACCATATCAACAGTATGTAAGATGTACACTCTCAAATTGATCAACTTGCTGCCAACCTTCCAGCCAACTGTTGCATCTGCCACCACTGGTCCATCTCTGACAACGGCAGGAGCTTTCGGCACACAAGGACCTACATGGTGTTTGAGGAATGCCATCAGTAAAAGAGAGCAGTCTTAAAGCTGCAGTATGTATGTAAAAATGCAATAGTTCCAACGAATAAAATGAGCCTCTAGCCGGGAGCTAGCTGGGCTGTACTTGCCGTCTCAAACTTGCTACCACATTATTTAGTGTGGACACGGTCTTGAGCGACGTCAAGCACTTGTCTCTTTACTAGTTAGGACACCTTTTCGTAGTCCAAAATCCAGCATTCTCTTTAGAAACCTCTCACGCAAGCTCCAGAAAGCTCACAGGGACTCTATCACGTTCATTCTCCAGCAGATTTAACATACATACTTCTTTTTCCTGGCGATGAAAATTGGCTACCAACATAAATCGCAAATTTACGACGTCCAAAAGACCTTGATCAAGCGTCAAACTGTCAGATGATGCGCGGACAATCTCTAGCAACTAGAAGACCCCAAGCGCGCACACAAGCTAGACAACCTCAACCCTGCTATTCCCCTGCTGCTCAGCCCCAATGCCTGCAAACCGCAATCACTTCAAACTGCCTCCAACCCAGGCTCCAGGTAAACACGCATGTAGCGTTGAGCTCTCTCTTGCGCTGTGCCTGAAGATTCACCGAATCTGCGCCCGGTAGACACCAGAACCGGGTGTTTCTACAGAGTCCGTCTTAGTGGTGCGAGGAGTGCACGTACTTTTCAGCTCAGACTAGAAATAAAACAGATTCCAAATCAGCTCGCCTCCGCGATGGACAACACAAACAAGTGCAAAAATTGCCAGGCCTCCATTACAGAGGGCCAGGCGTACGAGCTGGGCGGCGAGAGATGGCACGTCGAGTGTTTCCGGTGCTCGAAGTGCGACAAGGAGCTCGGAGTCAACTCGAACTTCCTGATGCTGGGAACGGGCTCGCTGGTGTGTTCGGAATGCTCGTACTCGTGTAAATCGTGCGGCAAGAAGATCTACGACATGGCAATTCTCACGGGCAACCAGGCGTACTGTGCCAGCTGCTTCAAATGCAAGGCCTGCAAGCGGCCTATCGAGGATCTGCGCTACGCGAGAACGTCCAAGGGCCTGTTTTGCATGCCGTGTCACCACAAGCTGGTGGAGCGGAAACGCAAGTACGAGGCGGTGAAGTCGCGCAACTTCGGTTCGTCGCTGGAACCGCAGTCTTCAGCAGACACCGTGCCGTCTGACGAGAAAAAACAGATGTACGACGATCTCGACGACAGCAAGCCGCTTTCTGCCACAGAAAAGGTGCAAGTGACGTCTCCGCCAAAAGTCACCAAAAGCCCGGCTTTACACAAGGTGGAGGGGTCTCCCATCGCGATCCAGAGAGAGCCGCAGGAGGAGCTGCTCACCATCCCGTTGCGGTCGCCAAACAGAAACCTGCGGTCTCCCAACATCCAGCCCGTGGCAGCGTTCACGTCGCCCAAAGTTGACGACTTCGCCGAAATCAACATGATGACGCCTACGCCGCTGAAAGCGGACCGGTCTCCGATCACCCTGACCGGCGTTGTCTCGCCTGGAAACAGAAATGCATTTATATTCGAGCAGGAGCCGGAACCCGAGTCGTTTGTCGATCTGAGCGACGACGACGACGATACCGACGAGTCGGACGAAAAGCCCAAAGAGGTCCCCAACCCGATGCGCTCGCCAAGCAAGAAACCTCCGAGCGGCACCATACCGCACACTCCCGAGAAACCGAGCTCGTCGCCGTACAAGGGACTCAACATCTCGGGTCTCCAGCTGGCCGGTGACGACCAGCTCACCGGAGAAGTTAGCAGGGACAAGGAGAACACAGGGTTTCATTCGCGGAAGTCGTCAGGTGGCTTCAGTCGGTCGTTGTCCATCAAAAACGTTTTTCATAGACACAAGAAGAGCAACAGCGGTGCCGGGCTGGACAAGTCCAAGATCCAGACTCTGCGCGACGCCAGCTCTCCGCCAGTGGACCAGGACGAGCTCCTCAAAACGCCGGACTTCGGCTCGCCCATGCTCAGCCACAAACGCACTCAATCGGATCTCACCACGAACTCGTTTCCTCTGCACCTGAGGTCTCGCTCCGACGTCGTTTACGAGGAAAGTCAGCCGGAGTCGCAGATACTCCAGGTCGACAAGCAGCTCAAACAGCTCAAGAGCGAGCTCGTATCTCTCACCAGCGCAAAGGCGAACTTGATGCGGGACATCCAGTCGCTGGCTGCTGAGAAGACCGGCCTGGAGGACGACATCGCTCTGTTGAGAGAGCAGAAAGAGAAACTGGAGACAGACACCGTGGCAGAGTCCAAGGAGTCGGAGTCTACCGACTCGCCGTCGTTTGCACAGTCAGACGACACGCTGCCCCAGCTGCCGTCCAAGATCGCTCTGCAGTCTAAGAAAATGGGCTCGACAGAGGAACTGGGCGACAAGCCGAGAAAGGGAGGCTTTATCCGGCGGATATTTGGCGCAAACGGCACGCAGACAGCGCAGCAGAACAACTACGTGATCGGGTCTCCGTCGGTCCAGGATATCGGGTCTCCAAAGAATTTCAGACAGATGGACGACTCCTTCAACACGTCGCAGGAGGATATCGAGGAGACCAAGCCTGCGAGCGGTCTTTCGGCGATGATCAAATCAAGATCGTCCAACTTCTTGCGCGGAAACGCGTATCCATTGGGCAAGTCGTTGTACCAGTGCACTCTACAGGAGCGTGCCGAGCTGGAGCTGCGGACGGTGCCGTTTGTCTTTTCGTGCTGTTTATCAGAGATCGAGGCTCGTGGAATACGTGAGGGAATCTACAGAGTTAGCGGATCGTCGCTGGCGATAGACAAGATTGAGAAGTATTTCGAGACCGTGGAAGTGTCCAACGAAAAGGACGTTGGGAAGGCACCATCTGTCCTCGAAGGCGACATCAATGCTGTTGCGGGAATGCTGAAGAGATACCTGAAGAAGATTCCGGATCCCGTGATACCGTTCAGGAACTATGAGCAATTCATCGAGATCTCCAAGATCCAAAACGAGGCAGGCAGGTTTGCAGGGCTGAAAACGCTGCTCAACGATCTGCCCGAGGCGAACTTTGTGGTGCTGTTCCAGCTGGCGAAACATATGGGCGTGGTGGTGCAAAACTCCAAAATCACAAAAATGACATACAGCTCGCTGGCCACGGTGTTTGCGCCAACGCTGGCTCGCGACAACACGTTCAATCCGCAGCGAGAGATCCTCGACAACGGCGCCAAGACCGCCGTGACCGAATTTCTGTTCCGCAACCACGAGGACCTCTTCAAACGCGCTGCGGCCTAGTTGACGTCTGTGATGCTCGTGCTGGAGTACATTTCCAGTCTTCTGTGGCCTATGCGGAGGAGATGCTCGATTGCTGCGAAGTTGCGTTTGGGGATGTCTCTGTAACGAGCAAACTCGGAATGGATAAAAACCACCCAGTGCGAACGTTTATCCTGCTGTTAGAACCAGAAGGGCAGGAGCACTTACTGCCGGCTTGGTCCGGGTCGCCCTTAGACAATTGCGATATAGAGAAAGTACTTCTTTCTGTAGACCTGAAAAACGCTTAGGCATGAAAAAATAAAAATGGAGAAATCAAATTAAATCATTAGGGTGTGCGAGTTACAGCAAAACTACAAATTCTAGCGTCGCTAGCAGTTTCATACTTCACCATTTATTACCTAATAGAAAGTGGTTGGACGCTTGGCCGAGTAAAGCTTGGCAGGCTTGGTGACTCTGTGAGGCAGTGGGAACTTGAGGTCCTTGGTCAAGAATTGTCTGATGTACTGCCTCTTGACATCGTCGGTCTTCTCAAGCTCGACAACCTTCAGGATGTGGATAGATCTAAATCTGGCTCTGTGTCTGGCAGCAAGGTCAGCGTACATGGTCTCGACAGCACCGACTCTGCTAACGTCTCTGTATTCCTTGTACATGTTGTGAGTTCCGGATCTGGAGTCGTATCTGATCCAGATTCCGAAGTTCTTGACCTTGGTTGGGTGGGTCTCGCTGATGACGTTGAGGGAAACGATTTCACCAGAGGCCTTCTTGACCTTGTGCAGTTTTTGCAAGAAGTACCAGTATCTCGACTTGGCAACAACGTCGTTAGGAGCGAAGATTCTCATTCTGTACAACTTTGGCTCCGGCACGGACTCGGTAGGCAGCTTTCTGCCGATGACCTGGTATTCGTAAAGACGGGACATGTTGGTCTTGATGAAATGTATAAAATTTTCAGCTCGAAAAAATTAATATTTTCAAGGGCCGCCAGCCCGGGTCTGAAGTCACGTGATACCAAAGAAAGACACTGCTTTTTAATTTTCTGCCTGGCCCCAGGCGTGGCCGGAGGCGGCGGTGCGGGGCGGAAACCGTATCTCTCCAGATCACACCACCAGACCCATTCGTCTCGTATCGGTCGTTTACTCCAGGAATAAATACCACCCACATGTAGCCCCCTCCTGGCAGCCATGAACTCGACACTTATTGGAACAGCCCGCGAGGTGTTTGAGCACTACCCGCACCTCACCGTGCTCGAGAAGCTATGGAAATCTTGGTACGATTATATGGATAACGATGTCCTTGCTACCGGCCTGCTTTTCTTCCTCACACACGAAATTGTCTACTTTGGAAGATGTCTACCGTGGATGGTGATTGATAGGATCCCGTTTTTCCGCCGCTGGAAGATCCAGCCAACCTATATTCCTTCTGAAAAGGAGCAATGGGAGTGTCTCAAGTCTGTGCTACGCTCCCATTTTTTGGTCGAGGCACTTCCAATCTGGACGTTCCATCCGATGTGTCAAAAACTGGGCATTAGCGTTGACGTCCCATTCCCGTCCTGGACGAAGATGTGCCTCGAGTTTTGTCTGTTCTTTGTGCTCGAGGATTTCTGGCATTACTGGGCTCACAGACTGTTCCATTATGGCCCATTTTACAAGTATGTTCACAAACAGCACCACAGATACTCTGCTCCGTTTGGTCTCACTGCTGAGTATGCTCACCCGATTGAGGTGATGTCGCTTGGCTTTGGAACCATCGGCTTCCCGATCATTTATGCATACTTCACAAGAAACCTTCATCTGTTCACCATTACCTGCTGGGTTTGCCTACGTTTATTCCAGGCGGTGGATGCACATTCCGGCTACGACTTCCCGTGGTCGCTGCACCATTTCGTCCCCTTCTGGGCTGGTGCAGAGCACCACGATCTCCACCACCACTACTTCATAGGCAACTACGCCTCATCTTTCCGGTGGTGGGACTACACGCTGGACACTGAGGCCGGCCCAGAGGCAAAGAAACAGCGCGAACAGAGATGGAAGGAGAAGGAGGAGAAAAAGCTCCGCGAGCAATTGCTGAAAGAGAAGCTCCAGTAGATATGGGTGTAGACAAAAAGTGTTCATGGCCATTGACTATGGAGGTAGGTTGTTTTATGACATAGGGGCGATCCTGGAGGCATGTAACACATTCTATAAACTATAATCAAAAGAGGACCCTGTACTGAGTCTCGAAACTAATCTGGCACAAAAACTTGATATTAATTTATTTATTCCCGATTTACGCTTAATGCCCCAGATAAACCGCGGACAGTTGCTACTGTTCATTATTTTTCTCACGTTCCTGCTGCCCAGCGCCCCGCCCGAAGAGGCTGGCTACCTCTCGCCGGAGGAGCGCAAGCGAATGCTGGGCGATTTGAAAGATACCATCAGGACAGCAAGGACCGCAATGACGACTAACGACTACGCCTCTGGGTACGGCAACGTTACAGGGTACAAATTGAGCTATGGAGACGCAGTGAAGGGCCGCAAGGCAGAGGACTGGCCGTTTCCGGACCACTCAGCCTTTTCAGAAGACGAAAACCACAGTATACTGCCTAATAAGATCAGCCAACAAGCACGGGAAATTTGGAGCCATCGCGATGCGGCTTCCGGAGCGTTTTGGCAAAACATCACCAGCACGCTACGTGGCGAGTACTCCTTGCAAGACTCGTTTGTGCGTATACCGATGCCCATACCCGAGTTCTACCAGAACTTGACGGAATACAGCGACATTACTAGCAACTCTACGATCCATCCTGGGAACGTCACAGATGAACAGGGGCTCATTGAAATCACTCTGCGCAACTTCAACTACACTCCCGAGAGCAAAGATTCCACGATCGTGAGCATGAGCGTGAAACTGAGCGATCTGAACGAACAACACGACCACCATCTGCGGCTCCAGGGGGCGTACCATCAAGAGACAGGAAATTTGGTCGCCGTCTCGAATTCAGGCAAATTCAACGGAATATATGGTCTGCCGCATCTGAATCTTGAGGACGGCCGCTACTTCAATCAGACGAGGGCGCTGATGGAGAGCAGTGTCAACCGCACAGATATCGACTCGCTGGACATGTCCTATCTAGAGGACCTTCTTGGGAAGAGCGCCAACTGCGAATACATC
Organism: Ogataea angusta; assembly: GCF_019207475.1. NCBI lineage: Eukaryota > Fungi > Ascomycota > Pichiomycetes > Pichiales > Pichiaceae > Ogataea > Ogataea angusta. Next base: position 211,699 of record NW_025065222.1, on the reverse strand, counting down.
GCATACATGCATTTCGAGGCCACCAACCTGACTTCAGAGGAACTCGAGGTGATAGACACCGAGCTGGAGACCCCGTTGGGACGTCCACATAAACCCATTCCCAAGATCAATCTGGTTTCTGGCCTCTTGTACTCGCCAGACTGCGGTTTGTCGATCCAGGTGAACCAGGCCGTGGGACCGCGCGACGAGGTCCAACAGAACCAGATCAAGAACGTTCTTCTCTTTGGGATAGTGCTGATGAGCGCCCAGATCTGGCTGTTCATCAAGCAGATGGGCTCCACAAACACTCCGTCCACGATGTCATGCATTTCTTTCTGGTCTGTGGCCACCATCAACCTTGTCGACGGGTCCTTGTCGATGATCTCGCTTCTGTGCTCGCTCGTGATGGACTCGCTGTACATCCAGTTTGCCGTGTGTGCTTTTCTGGCCTTCACCTGTTCGTCTATTTTCGAGATGAGGTATATGATACTCATTTACGCAGCACAGATCAACGAAAGAAACATCAGCTGGAGAACCGCTTTCCAGGGCACCCCGATAGACGAGCGCGATAACAACACCGAGAACACGCAGCCCAACCAGCCCAACCAGCCCAATCCCGTGAACACCCAAGACGAACAGGCCATCAGCGGCCAGCTGTACATGCGCTTCTTTTTTTCGCTGATTGTGTTTTCCTTCCTGGTGCTAAACGTGACGCTGTGGCCGAAACCGCAGCGTGTCGGCTTTGAGTACCTGATTGGACTCCTGATGAACTCCTTTTGGATCCCACAAATTTATCGGAACGTGATTAGAGGCTCCAGACGCTCTTTCAGAAAAGATTTCATAATAGGCACCTCCATCATCAGACTTCTGCCAATCATGTACGTCACGATGTTCAAAAACCCGTTCTATCACCACAAGGATTACAAGCTCGTCGCATTACTGACTCTGTGGCTGGCATTGCAAATATTCATGCTGTACCTGCAGGAGCTACTGGGGCCTCGCTTTTTCCTCCCCGACAAATATCTGCCCAAGACTTATGATTACCATCCAGTTCTTTCGTTTGACGACCTCGAAAACTCGTTCAACGTCGATCACGAGGTTGTTGACTCGTCGCATTCACACTCGAGATGCAAGATAGACTGCACCATTTGTATGAACTCCTTCGAGGTTCCTGTTCTCCATAGCGGTCATGACAAGGAGGACAACAGCAGCATTGGTCTGATGGCTCGTCGCTCCTACATGGTGACGCCTTGCAGACACATTTTTCACACCGAATGTCTGGAAAATTGGATGAAGTACAAGCTACAGTGTCCCGTGTGCAGAAATAGTCTGCCACCCTTGTAAAAAATACATGAAATAAATAATTGTTTAAAAATTAGTCATTTCAAATGGGGCCTCCAAAACAGGTGAAAGCCTGTCTTTTTGACATGGACGGTCTTCTCATAGACTCCGAGGCCGTCTACACTGTGTCCATTTCCGACATACTGATCAACAGGTTCAACATACCGGGCGGTCTAACTTGGGACGTGAAGATGAAACTCCAGGGTCTTCCGGGTCCACAGGCATCTCAGACGGTGATCGACGAGTACAAGCTTGAAGGAATCACTGCCCAGGAGCTGTATGAGTGGACCTCAAAAAAACAGGCCGAGTTGTGGCCGAAAGTGCAGTTTCTACCAGGAGCTCTAGATCTGATCAAGAAGCTCGCAGCCAAGGGAATTCCCATGGTTGTGTGCACTTCCTCCCACAAAGACAAGTTTGATTTGAAGACTGCCCATTTGCAAGAGGGTTTCAAGCATTTTGAGCTCGTGATCACCGGCGACAACCCTGTGATAGCAGGCAAAGGCAAGCCTCTTCCGTTTATCTGGTGGTTGGGGCTGTCGGAGCTGAACGACAAGCTGCGCAGCGAGGGCCGTATACAGGAGGATATCAAAATCGAGGAGGTTCTAATTTTTGAGGACGCGGTTCCTGGCTTGATCTCCGGTAAGCGTGCTGGTGGCTACGTCATCTGGGTGCCTGATCCACATGTTCTCGAGATAACGAAGCCGGATGAGTTGCTGGAAAATGGTGCAAAGGGAGAGCTCTTGAGCAGCTTGGAGGAGTTCGACCTTGCCAAATATAATCTAGATTGATAGAGTCGGCTGATATTAATAAACAGCATAATTAAATACAAGCACGAGAATAATTTAACTTTATAATTCCAATCTAGTAGGGAGCATTGCGGAAAAGGAAAGATATACTCTCTCCATTATGCAAACGTCTGATGGCTTCGGCCAAGACACCAGACACATCGATGGTGTCAAGCTTTGGACAGAGCTTTAATTTTTCTTCAAACGGCACAGTGTTGGTACACACAACCCGCTCGAGCTTGGACTTGTTGATGTTCGCGATGGCATTTCCGCTCAGTATGCCGTGCGTCACAATGGCAATGACTTCCTTGGCCCCGTTTTCCAGCAGGACCTCAGCAGCCTTGGCCAGAGTCCCGCAGGTGTCGGCCATGTCGTCCACAATAATGCAGGTCTTACCAGTAACGTCTCCGACAAGGACCATGCGACTCACCTCGTTGGCTCTGGCGCGCTCCTTGTGGATGAGAGCGAAGTTCAGGTCCAGACGGTCGGCAAGACCAGCGGCCCGCTTGGCCCCCCCCGCATCGGGAGACACAATAATGGCGTTTTTGACATCCAGTTTCTCGCGAATATACCGAACAACAGAAGGCTCTGCGTACAAGTTGTCAACGGGCACGTCGAAGAAACCCTGAATCTGGGAAGCATGCAGGTCCATGGTGATCACGTGGTCACATCCGGCACTCGTAAGCATATCTGCCATCAACTTGGCCGTAATAGGCGCACGGCTCTTGTCTTTTCTGTCCTGTCTGGCGTAAGGGAAGTTTGGCAGAACAGCAGTGATTCTTCTTGCAGAGGCGGTTTTGCAGGCGTTGATCATGATCAGCAGCTCCAGAACCTTGTCATTGACAATTCCTGACCCGATTTGCATTATAATGTAGATGTCTTCATCTCTGATGGACTCTCCAATGGAGAAGGACACCTCCTTGTTGGAATCACGTTTGATGTCCACAGGGGTCAGCGAAAGCCCCAAGCTGACAGTTAGCTTGATATTTCAAACGGACAATACCTACCGCTTCGCCACGAGCTCCGCCAGATTTCTCTGGGTATCGCTGGCCAGCAATTTGATCGAATTAGAGGACATGGACAAGGACAAATGATTGATAGTATTAAAATTTTTTTTATGGTGCAAAGATGGAAGTTCCGGCGAAGCGAAAGTCTAGATAGATAAGGTGTTATCGTCATTTGGGCAATTGTTTGGGTCCGGTCCGTTTTGCGACTTTTCGCCTACATGGGCAGCCTTGCACACGGTTCTGGTGTGTCTGGGAGCACGTGACTTGCACGATGCCGACTCTGGAACCACTTTGTTTTACATAATCAGATCATGCGTCAAAAGGGATAACTAATTTATTCTCGAGCTACGAAAAATTAGCGATCTGACGTCCTGATGGAGTCTTCTGCCACTTTTATCCACGATATAGAGAAATTCGTCAAAGCGGGAGCGCTTCCGAAGCTCATAGACCCACGATTGCCTCCCGCTTTGATGCAACAGTACTCGATACCGCAGCTGAGATTGTCTGATCTAGAGTCGTCGCAGGCTAGCGATGTTCCGCCACGCAAAATAGTCAATTTCAGCTACGAAGCTTCCAAAATGACAGCCAACTCATCTTGAGTGTCCAGAGGCGCAGCGTACAAGTTACAGCTCAGATTGTCCAGTCAGGGCCGTCCCAGCCCAATCTATATTTGGCAACAATGTCAGTGTTTCAGCCAGATTATAAATTGAAAGTCTGCAACAAAATTGTGCTCCTACACTGAACTATAAATGGGTGTACACGACAGAAGCTAACGTCTATTCTGAATCCTATAGCGTAGATATAACTGAATCCGCTGTTTGCTTGACACTTTCACTGAGCCAGTGTGTCTGGGTAGAAGAAGAAGGAGATGGCGATGATCAGATAGGTGCTGACCAACATGACACCCTCAAGCCAGTTTGATTCGCCATCCAGAATCAGGTAGTTTGTGATCAGAACGGCGACAAACATGACTGCGGTCTCGTAGGTGGAGAAGTACAGCGACATCGGAACATCGAATATCCAGCCTATCAGCACCAGAAAGGGAGTGACAAACAGCGAGATCTGAATCGACGAGCCCACGGCAACGCCGACAGCAAGGTCCATTTTGTTTTTGTAAGCCACCACCACGGCAGTGACGTGCTCTGCCGCATTACCAACGATAGGAATGACGATCAGACCAATGAAAGTCTTGGAAAGACCGGAGCTCTCGACAATTTCGTCGATAGAAGACACAAGGGAGTCGGCGGAGAACGACACGAGAACGGTGGTGACGAGCAGCACGGCCACCGAGGCAACCGTGCCAATGTGTTTTGGCTGGGGTCCCGGGCCCACCTCTAACAGAGATTTTGGTCTGCTCACCAGAAATCCTCTTCTTGGGTGGGCAGTGTCCTGAGAGTCCAGCGTGGCATTACTGGTGGTCTCATCTATAGGGAGCTGTTGTTCCTCGTCACTTGGCTCCAGAACCTGCTCAAACAGAAATTTGTGAGTTTTCAGCTGGAAGTAAAGGTAGAAGCAGTACACGATAAGCAGAAGCACAGAGGTTCCTCTGGAGAATTCGAGAATTTTCGACTCTAGATCCTTTGTTTTGGACGGCAGTGACGCATGGAACGCTGCCGGAAGCAGCAGTCCGCTCATTGAGAGCGCCAGCAGCGAGCTCATGGTCTGAGCAACTGTCTGGTTGAAAGACTGCTGAGGATACCAGATGCCTCCTGCCACGAAGCAACAGCCCAGCACAAGGAGCAAGTTCGAGAGGATGGAGCCCAACATAGAGGCCTGGACCACTGTGATTTGGTTCTGGCTCAACGCGATAACACTGACAATGACTTCAACCGCGTTTCCGAACGTAGCGTTGAGCAGTCCTGCGATCGAGTCGTTGTGGATCGCTTCCCCCAATTCTTCCGTGGCGTAGGCCAGGACGGACGCCAACGGGATGATGGCCAGGAAGTTGAAGGAAAAGACCAGCGAGGCTTTCCACTGGAGCCAGTCTGCTAGATAACCCAGGGGAACGAAAAACAGAAGGAAGTTGATAGGGGAAGACCTCAAGGTCAGCTTGACGACATGGGGGAGTTTATTGGTCTGGTCGGTGATGGCTGCGGGAGCCACCAAGGGCGTATTTTCAGAGGACATAGTGTGCTAGCTAGCGGGACCCTTAAATTGAAACGAACAGACAGGAAAATCTAAAATATGGTTTCCTAAAACGCGGCACAGTAATCTTTTGCGTCGGTCGACGCAAGATTATTTCTACACTGGGTAGTCTGAAGAAGCCTGAATTTGCTGTATCCGAATGATAGAAATGGGGCGATGCTGGTGAAAGAGGCATGCTTTATTAATGAAGAGCAGGCGCTGCCATGTCTCTCCAGGGCCACTGGATTGATCACGGCAAGCGGGATTGTTTGGGTATTATGCAGACTGCACAGCTGAAGATATGCTTTTGTACGTACGCTGTAGCACGCAGGTCGTGAATCTGAGCTGGATTGCCCCTTTGGTGAGTGCGCATCTGCTATCTGACCGTGAAAAATGCCGTCTTGTCAAAACGGTGATAATTATTTTCGCGTCGCGTACTGACCCCTTTGAAGGCACTATGCATAAATATGGCCGATATACCTGGCTGAAAAATTTATACCTAGCTTGCTGGCTGGATCTTGCTACTCTTTGGCCGTTCACTCTTTTCTCGCCTTGCCATGTCGGACGTTCAAGCCCTGTACCACTTTCTCAGGAAGCCCGTGTCGCCAGACATGATCCAGTGCCTGGTCAACACCACGAGCTCGGTGATTGCAGTTCCTGACTACTCCAGCTCGTCGCTGCCATCTCCACCCGCCTCGCCAATGGAGACGCCTGTTCCTTCTCTCTACTGCTTCATTGAGGCGCTCATCGAACACTCCCACGTCCAGACACCAACTCTCATGTCGAGCCTGGTCTATCTGATCAGATTGCGCGAGATCCTGCCGCCAAACAGCACAGGAATGGAAACCACCAGACACAGAATCTTCCTGGGCTGTCTTATCCTGGCCGCGAAGAACCTCAACGACTCGTCTCCTCTGAACAAACACTGGTGCAAATACACCAACGGCCTGCTCTCCTTGAGAGACGTCAATACCCTCGAGATGGAACTGATAGGATACCTGGGCTGGGATAACATCAGAATCAGACAATCAGACCTCATTGCAACGTTCAGCCCCTTCCTGGAACCAATCAAGTCCAAGCTCAGACGGCAATCCGAGGCCAAGATCGCCAAACACAGGGACCTCACCAGAGACCTGACCAGATCTCACGCCTCGTCGCCTCTGCCTTCTCCAACACAGCCCCTGTACGCTAACTGGACTAAACAACCCTCGCTCTCACACCTGCCTTCTCCATCTCCACAAAGACCAAAGATGGCCATTAGAAGAACCTCTGGTTCCACCAACCTGAACGCTAAATACTCTGCATACAACCTGCAGAAACCATACTCATTCCAGTCGCTACCAACCACCGCCTCCATTCCTTCGCTCTCGACATCCTCCTCCATTCCCTCTCTCGCCTCCACAAATTCCACAACCTCAACGGTATTCGCAGTGGACGACTTCAACCCCAAACCGCTGAGGCTACCAAACTCGCAGTCACGTGACCTGGCCGAGAATAAAGAGAATCACATCATGGGCCCCTATCTCAGGGTCATCAACCCAGACATGATGTCTTCCGTACACTAGAGATACATATATGTTTACAGTTTTGAGCCGGACTCAATATCAATATATCTTAACAACTCAGTCAAGCATATACACCCCTCTTATGCCTAACTGTATAAATCGTCTTCTTCTTCTTCAACAGATCCAAACGCAGCCCCTGCACCATCTCCTCCAATGCCTCTGTCGGTCGATCCAGCTCCGTCTCCTCCTTGGCCGAAGGAGAAGTTCGAGAACTGACCTCTGGAGGACTGAAGTTGCTGCGCGTAAGCCTCGTAACGTCTCAGCTCAGTTGGGGAAACAGAGCGCTTAGCAGTCTTCATAGCTTCTTCGAAGTGAGCCTTTGTGATATATGGAACAGCATCTGGCACACTTTCCTCCTCACCATCTTCAACCTTCATCTCAACATCATCGGAGCCTTCAGCAGCCTTTCTTTCTGCCTTCTCTTGCTCGTATCTCTTTTGAGCTTCAATGGAGTCTTTGATAGCAAATTTGGCAGCTCTTTGGACAATGTACTGCAAGTCAGCACCAGTAAAGCCGTGCGTAGTTTTAGCAATCGCAGTCAGGTCCAGGTCTGGCTCCAATGGGGTGTTCCTCAGTTGAGCCTTCAAAATCGACAGTCTTCCGGCTTCGTCTGGCAATGGGACATAGATCAATTGGTCCAATCTACCTGGTCTCAAAATAGCAGGGTCAATTTGATCTGGTCTGTTCGTAGCACCAATGATGAAAACGTTCTTCTTGGCGTTCATACCATCCATTTCAGTGAGCAGTTGGTTAACAACTCTATCGGATGCTCCACCTGCATCTCCCATGCTGCCTCCTCTGGCCTTGGCAATAGAATCCAGCTCATCCAAGAAAACAACCGTAGGAGCTGCAGCTCTAGCCTTGTCGAAAATGTCTCTAATGTTGGACTCGGACTCACCATACCACATACTCAACAATTCAGGACCTTTAACGGAGATGAAGTTGGCAGACACCTCAGTGGCAACGGCCTTGGCCAAAAGGGTCTTACCAGTACCTGGAGGACCAAAGAATAAGACACCCTTCGAAGGCGAAAGGCCAAATTTGGTGTATTGGTCTGGGTGCAAAACCGGGTATTCCACAGTCTCCTTCAGCTCCTGCTTGATACCATCCAAACCTCCAATGTCATCCCAAGTGACGTTGACACTTTCAACGACAGTCTCACGCAATGCTGATGGGTTGGAGTTACCAAGAGCGAATCTGAAGTTGTCCATAGTGACTCCCAGAGAGTCGAGAACTTCTGCATCAATGTTCTCTTCTTCCAGATCGATCAAGTCCATCTTTTCTCTTATTTGTTGCATAGCAGCCTCGGAACAGAGGGATGCGATATCAGCACCAACGTAACCGTGAGTCTCAGCAGCCAAGGCCTCGAGGTCAACATCATCGGCCAACTTCATGTTTTTGGTGTGGATTCTCAGAACCTCAAGTCTTCCAGCGGCATCAGGAATACCGATGTCGACCTCTCTATCAAATCTGCCGAATCTTCTCAAAGCGGGATCGATGGAATTAGGCCTATTGGTAGCAGCAATGACAACAACGTTGGATCTAGCCTTCATACCATCCATCAAGGTCAAAAGCTGGGAAACAACTCTTCTCTCGACCTCACCATTAGTCTTGTCTCTCTTTGGAGCAATAGAGTCGATTTCATCGATGAATATGATAGAAGGAGAGTTTTTCTCGGCCTCTTCAAAAGCTTTCCTAAGGTTGCTTTCGGACTCACCGGCCATTTTCGACATGATTTCCGGACCATTGATTAAAAAGAAGAATGCACCAGTCTCATTGGCAACGGCTCTGGCCATCAAGGTCTTACCGGTACCAGGAGGGCCGTACATTAAGATTCCTTTAGGAGGCTTGATACCGATTGCCTTAAACAACTGTGGGTGTCTGAGCGGCAACTCAACGAGCTCTCTAATCTGGGCCATCTGTTTTCTGCATCCTCCAATGTCATCGTAACCGACTTCATTGAGGTTATTTTCTTCGTCCTCTCTATTGATAGGTTCGCCCTCGGAGTGTATTATGGTGTCCTGAGACACAATGGCGTGTTCTTCCGGCTCAACTTCCACAACCTTGAACTCGACTTGTCTCATACCTCCTCTGACAACAAAATGATCGCCCTTGCGGACTGGTCTGTAGGCGTCAACAAAGTATGGCTTCAGGAAGACATCGAACAGGGATCCGGTGATACCTTCAATGGTGTCTGCGATCGGCAAGACGGAGATTCTGGTGGCGAACTTGATTTCGGGACATGGGTGGATTGTCACGATGTCTCCAAGACGAACTCTCAAATTGTTTCTTGCCACTCTGTTGATTCTACAAACACCATCCTCGATATCATCGTCGGCCAACACGATCAAGACGGTGTCCTTCCTCTTCTTTCCTTTGATCAGGGCAGCATCGCCACGGAACAATTGCAAAAGCTCCATCGTGTTGGACGACATAGAAATGATGGAGTTGTCATCATTGGTGGCATCGTCGACAACCAAGGCATTATCCTTCTTTTTTCTTCTCAAAATGGCGGTAGCAGTCGAGTCTTCTGGAACGACTTCCCTGCCAGAGGCGTCTAATAGGGGCTTCTTCTCATCCACCATTCTATCTGATTGGATATCTTTCAATTGAACAACCAGAAAAACTAAAGATGTTAAATGATCAAGGGCAAATACAAAATATTTGGCTTTTGCCACTCAGACTGGGAGATCCAGGAATCGCAGAGACAACATCCTTACACCAAAAGAGCCAGAATTATCTCGCATTGCCACCATCGTTTACACAGATATCAGAGCTACATGAACTCTATACGTATGAAAGTGCGGTGGCCGACTCAGACTAGCTTTGCCGTGAGCTCCTTTGCAAACTCGGAAAGCTCGCCCATGTCTGCATTTTTCGCTGGCCAGCCGATAACTAGTCCCGTCTCTGGGTCCCGCTTTGGGATCAGGTGAAAGTGGACATGGTCGACCACTTGGTGAGCAATCCGGCCATTGTTCTGCAAAACATTGTAGCCATCCTCGTTAGGAGTGGTGACTTCCAGGCCAAGAGCTTTGACCAACTTTTTGGTCACTGGCAGGATGTCAGCGAGGTACTCGTCTGGAATGTTGTGCAGCATGGCTCCATGGTACTTTGGAATTACCAATAAGTGGCCTTTGGAAGTTGGTTGGATGTCCAAAAATGAGTAGGAGTATTTGGTCTCGAGGAGTTTAAACGATGGGATCTCACCTACATGGTTAGAGCTCGTATACCAGCCATTGGCCAGGCCTATACTACCTACCTTTGATGATTTTGCAGAAGATACAGGAGGCTTCGTGGGCAATTGACATGTTGCTTTGTAGGCTATGATAATAAATAAATCGTTAAATATTAATTGAGTATCTACTCCGTAATATACACCTAAAACCCGAAAACACTACTGAACTGTCGAAGTCCCATTGTGGCCACCATTTGGAATCCTTGTGCCCCGAACGGGAAGTAGCTCAGTGTGTAGTAGAGAACAGCAAAAATCTCAATGATTCCCGTGATGAGAGTGAGAATTGTCGACTTCAAGACCGCTGCACAGTACAACGTGCTCAACACACTGCCAAAAAACACCACTGTAAATGGCAGTCTTTCCTTGGATACGAGATGTTTGCAATAATCCACGGGTCCTTGCAAACACCCAAAGCTTAGCACAAACAGGATCGAGCCCAGAGTCCACAACATGGCGAATTTGCGAGGCTTTAATGTTAAAACAGGGAATAGCAATATTCCCAAACCAAAACACACTATCGAGCCCGCTATAAAACAGAAAAAGCACACCAAGCGCTCGAATCTCGAAAGCTTAAACCAAGAAGGCTCCTGCTGTGCATCAAGATCCTGATTATGCAACGGAAGGGCGCTGTATGCTGAATTATATCCCTCTTGCACTCTGTCCGTAAACGCGCTGAACACGCTTTTGACCTTGCTGGCTATTCCTTCGGAATCGTCGCCCACCTGGATGCCTCGTGTTGTGCGCCAATTCGATAGAAATTCAGCATTGCCTGACATATCGGAATAATTTAATTGCCACAATAAATCTCAGCGAATTCCAGTAGAAAAATTGGCTGGCTTATGTCATCCACGTTTGGCCGGCGGGCTCCTTCAACAACTCCTGGAAAAACGCTTCAGGGTCCTCCACTTTGAAATCCTGGAAGTCCGGTTTCGGCTCCTCAGAAGACCTCGCGTCTGAGGTGGAGTACGACTCGTCATACTCCGGCGACTGAGTTGGCTGAGTCTGGGGAACAGGCTGTGTTGGTGGCTGATAGGCAGGCGGCTCCGAGGTCGTTCCTGAAGACAGTTCGTCGATTCGTTGTCGCAATGAATTGAGTCTTTCGTCCTGGCTACCCGAAATCTCTCTCAGGTAACCTATGTACTCAATGGATTTTGTCAGTATGGTGCTTTTGTTGGCCTTTATCTCTTTGTTGGGGTTGTTCTTGGACTTGGTGAAATTATTCAGTAGCGAGGGTGGAATAAGAGTACCCAGCTCTTTTATTTTCTCCTTGATCAGGTCTCTGCGTCGTCTTTCCACAGCATTGTGTAGTTCTCGGCGGCGACTGAGCTTACTCTCTTTGCTTAAGGCGTTTTTTGGGTTCATGTGTGTGCCAATTGATGCGGGCGACCCAATCGATTTGTGAGACGGAGAATTAATCGGAGATTTCAGATAGGAGTCTGTAAAGCTCCCACCTTGGTACGAACCGTACGGGGAGTCTAGAAGTCCATCGTAGGTAGACGCTGGGGAAATAAGGTTGTTCAACGATGTGCCGAACTGGGAGCTGTAGCTGCGGCCCTGATTGCTGATACTGTTTGAGCGGCGGTTCATCGAAGTCGATAGCATCGGGTGCACCTGTGGAGACGAGTATTGATAGCTGTTACTGTGCACGCTGGCCCCTCCAATGCTTACCGACCTTTCCACGGGAGGAAGACCTTGCGGGCTCAAGGCCGCCTCGGAAAAATCATTAGCGCTAAAGGAGTGGCCGTTCTCCCACGGCTCGAAGTCCGCAGCATCTACGTTCAGAGCAGGGGCATTTTTGTACTCGTGGAACCCGAACGGTGACGGATGGTCCTGTGCTTGGTTATTTGGCAACCCCTGTGAGTTCAGGCTGTCAACAAACTGGTCCAGTTGCTCTAGCGTGTCCTGGTAATTCTGGTCGCCATTCGACGGAGGAAGAAATATCTCATTCTTGTCCATGCTGGCAAGCTTTAAGTCGTTAAGTAAATGTTTTGTAAAGATTAAATTGATACAGATATTTCTGTCAGCATTACATAATATCAAAAAAGGCCCAAGCTACATGTAGTAGTATTTGAGGTTTGGCCGGGCCCTCGTCGGCGTTGGTGTATCCGTACCCATGCTTTCAGACCGTGGACGGCTTGGGGGCCTTGGCGGAGTAATCTGTGGCCCCTCTGGAATATGTACCGGACGATTTGGCGAGGTCGGTAGCTGCTCGGAATGGCTTCTGAACGGAGACCGCAGAACCACTCTCTCGGGCAACTCTGTGGTCGACGAGGCAAGACGCGGGGTCGATATGGAGGAGGTCGCTATGGATGCTCGTTTAGAGCCTGGCTGGCTTGAGCGCGGACTATTTTTCGCCCGCTTGGAGATCGACAGACTTCGGAACGTCTCGACGATCCGTTTTCCGGAGTCGCGTCGTTCTGGCCCATCGGAGTCGCTCCAGTCAATAAAGCATTCGTTGTCGTCTTCCAGGGGCGGGGTGGCAAAACTGCTCACGGGGTGACTGCTGGACGAGACATCGCGGTGCAGTGATTGGGGCGTGGTGGGAACGGCAGCACCTCCACGCACTTGTTTAGGTGTATCTGTACTGGGCTCTATTTCGTGTTGTGCGTCGATCGACTCTCTCGATGCGTTGGCTCCCATCTCTCCAGCTGCGTAGTTCTGGTACAGATCGACTATTTCGCCTGTTTGGTCTCCTAGAGATAATCTGTCTGGCGACACGGAAGAGGACCAGGTTTCAAATGAAAAAGGGTTTTGCGTGTCGTTTTGCATATGTGGGATTTTTGGGGATCCTTCGCAATCGGGGCGATCGACAAGGATAATTTTTTGTGGCATTGGGGAATTGTTCCAGGGGCTGATGGGAGCCCCTTTTCCCGGAGAACGGGCAGGTACTGGAGGAACGCTGATGAGGGGCCGCTCTGGACTAGGAGATATGGCCGTGACCGGAAGGGCTTCTTCTATGTGGACACTTGACCCGAAGGAGGTGAGCGACGCTGAACGGTCTCTTAGTTCTTGATCCACAACGTTGGGAGGAACGTGGTCTGAAACGGTTTGCGATTGTCGTTCGGCCAGTCTCACAATCTGCGAATATTTTGACTCCTTTGACACCTGCGACTTGAACTCCTGGTAGCTACTGTCCACCTCCAAATTGCCCAGCTGGTATGGCACAAGGACATCTTTGAGTTTGAGCTTGGAGGTTCGCGGCGAAGAAGACAGTGAGCGCCGCCTGAACAGATGTGAAAACCGCCTTTTTGGTCTCTGTTTAGCGCTCTCAGCGACCGGGCGATTGGTATCTATATCCATAGCAAAGTTGACTACACCATAAGCTTTTTCATCAGGTGGTTGCAGAATACAGATAATCTCACATTCCCGAAATCGGGGCTGTCTCCAGATGGATGCAAGTCGGCCAAAGGTGACTAGTTGGTCGAATTTCACTCAGGGCTCGTCCTGTCTGTTTGCTGCAGGCACAACACTCGTTTAAAATCTGCACTAAAATAATAGCAAAATAATAACGCACACCGGCTAAATCTGAAGTATGGTCATGGTTGGGCTGCACGGTCACAGGATGAAACAGGAGAAAGGGATGCACAACGGTAAAGATAACCATGCCCTTGAGTTTGTCCCAAACCCGCCTTGGGGACCGCCTTTACTATTCCTGCCCCAATTTTAGTTCCTGGTGTAAAGATGTGAGACGCCCCAAAATATATCAACTTTTTTGTTTATGGCCATTCTGCGCGAACGCCCGTCTCCAATAGTCCGCAAGAGTCTTCGGCGGCGAAGACTTGCTTTACGTCTACTGGACAGCGACTCAGAGACGTCGCCGTCCAGAAAGTCACCCGCTCTGAGGAGCCCTCGACCCGTGGAGAGAGACGAGTACTTGGAGATGTCTAAACCGCGTGAGGAACAGAATTTCACAGACTACTACGAGGGTCTAGACGAGTTTGAGCCGCTGCCTGTGCTAGTGCGAGAAAGCAGAGCCGACGACGAGTATGAGGACTATAGGCTGAAAAGGAAGCGACAGGACCGGGAAATATTGACACGGCTGAAACGACCGTCTTTCAGGAAAATGCCAGATCTACATACAGAGGAGCCTCCAATTGCTCGAAATATGATCCAGTTTGGCTACAATAACAACAAGGCAGTGCAAAAACCGACCTTTTGGCGACCAACAGACCGAGGCGACGGTCTCATCACCGACGGCCTTACCCTGGACCAAAAAGTGCGTTCTCTGTATGATATGGACGAGCAGGACGCCACTTACCTTGAACATGTTAATGCGAGACTTGCCAAGGACAATAAGCATATCTCTTTGGAGCTTTTTGAGGTGATTATGACCTATTTCGAGATGGAGTGGTGTTTCATCGAGAAGCTGCTACCACCCAAAATAAAAAACGAGCATCAGAACGAAGAACAAGCTCAACTCCATGCCCAGCTGTATGGATCTGACGACGGGATAGGAGCTGCACCAGAGGAAGATCAGTGCTGTGCTGTTTGCAATAGGAACGAGTGCGACAACTCGAACGCTATCGTGTTCTGCGACGGTTGCGACATAGCTGTCCACCAGGAATGTTATGGCGTTGCATTTATTCCCGAGGGTCCGTGGCTGTGTCGGAAATGTCTTATTGCCCGAAACCAAAAGAACAGGTGTTTGTTTTGCCCTAGTGTCACAGGCGCGTTCAAGCAGACGGACAACGGGGGATGGGGCCATGTGATCTGTACCCTGTGGATCAATGAGCTATATTTTGCCAACCCTGTCTACATGGAGCCGATCGAGGGAATTGGCAATATTCCCAGGAGTCGCTGGAAGCTCACCTGTTATATTTGTCGTCAGAAAGTTGGAGCATGTATCCAGTGTTGCAAGCCCAGTTGTTCAGTTGCGTACCATGTTACATGTGCGCGACGCTCGGACTTCTATATGGAGATGAAACAAGGTGTTCAAGCAGGTATCCATGACAAGAGCACCGTTGTGTCCTACTGCGATAGACATTCTCCAAAAGAGTGGGACTTCTATCATGACACAAAGCTTGGGATGCAGAAAACCAAGCTTTATTACAGCACGGGAAAGAACCGAGACTCAGGAAACAAGATAGTAATTAGCAAAGCCGAGAAAAAGGAACTGAAGGACACGAAAAACCACTGGTTTAGATGGAAAACTGCGCGCGGGGCTCCTATCCTTCCTCTTGTTGTGATTAAGAAGCTGGACAAGATGCTTCAGAGCTACAGAATTCCCCAAGATATCAATTATTTATATGAGTTCGCAAAGTACTGGACTCTGAAGCGCGAAGCCACGGGAGGTTCCTTGATCAGACGTCCGGACACGGCGAATCTCGGTGTTCTCACGAACAAGGAAATTGATGAGCGTCTCCAGGCTCTAGACTTGATCAAGCAGGACATCCTCAAACTAGCAGATATATCCTCTCTGTCCCTGAAAAAGGCAAAGCTCGAGCTCAAATCCACTAATGAACTGCTTGACCAGATGGAGATTTATTACTTACCGATGCAGTATTTGATCAAGGAGTTATTGGACCAGTTCCTCAAACATGACAGGAACAATGCCATAATTTCCACAACATTCGAGGATTCCAATGTGCCCTCTATCAAGCAAATAGTGGAAAAGGTCGAGAATCAGGAGTACCAGCTAGTTAGCGAGCTTGTGGACGATCTCACCGCAGTGGACAATCATGTCATACAAAATCTCGACCCACACAGTGCTGTATACCGGCATATTCGGAATTACTGGAGAAGACTCAGGTCACAAGCGATAGACAGGGCCCTAACATCCGAGCGCGCGTTGCTAAAGGGAAACAGAAAATTGTTCACAGGTGTGAAGGCAGAAGGGCTTGATTTCCAAATCAAGGGGTGAAACTACTGTAATCATGGGAATTGTGTCTGATTAAATCCAAGTATATATCAAAAACATGTCGCTTACAACTTGTCGTAGTATTCTTCGTAACCTGGAACTTCCTCTTTCATACCTCTTCTCTTTCTGGTGTTGGTAACAATTTCACCTGGCTTCGAGTTCTTGTCGGTTGGGTCACCGTTCATGGTGGACCAGTGGTCGAAGATCATTTGTGGGAAGGCTTGACCACCGGTGGCTTGTCTCAATTCACCGGTGAAACCGAAAGACTCGTTGACAGGCAGGTAAGCCTTGACAGTGAACATTGGGGTACCTGGTCTTTGTTCCTCAGAAACAACTTGTCCTCTCTTCTTGTTCAGGACAGAGTAGATACCACCAATGGCGTTCTCTGGACATTGGACCTCAACCAGGAAGACAGGCTCCTGGATTCTTGGCTCAGCCAAAAGCATGGCAGCAAAGGTGGCTCTTCTCATCGTAGGCATGATTTGTCCGGCACCTCTGTGGATAGCATCGGCGTGCAAGGTCACATCCATGATGTTGAATCTGACACCTCTCAGGGTCTCACCAAGAATTGGACCCTCCTTAGTAGCCCATTGGAAACCGGCGTTGACGTGGTCCTTGATTTCAAGCAAGTATTGGACAGCCTTGGTCTGGTCGACAACGACGTTTGGACCAGAACCGTCTGGACCGAAACACCAGATCTTTCTGGCGTCGGTGACGTCCCAACCGTACTCGTCGGCCATAAGTCTGGCTCTCTGCTTGAAGTCGTCTCTGGCGTTGATCTTTCCGGACTCGATGGCCTGGTTGACCTCCTCGTCCATTGGCTCGGCTTTCAGGTAGATTCTGTTGTGCTTGTTTGGAGACTTGGACAGGGCAACAATTCTGGATTCAGCCTCAACGGTTTCTCTGTAGGAAACGACTGGTGGAGAGATCTTCAATGGAACACCAGCGTGGTCGTTCTCCAAGTCGGTCAGACAAATCTCCAAGTGCAACTCACCGGTGGCAGCAACAATGTGCTCACCAGATGGCGAGATAGAAGTCAAAACACATGGGTCAGACTTGGACAGTCTCTTGAGACCTTCGACCAGCTTTGGAAGATCGTTACCGTTCTTGACCTCAACGGCAACCTCGACGACCGGAGAGACAGAGAACTTCATGACCTTCATGTTGTGAGAAGCCTCGTTGGTGGTCAGAGTACCAGATTTGAGCAAGAACTGGTCAATACCAACCAAACCAACAATGTTACCGGCTGGACAGTCATCGATAGCCTCGACGAATCTTCCCATCATCAACACGGTTCTCTGGATAGCCTTGATGAACAGGTCATCCTTCTTACCTGGAACGTAGTTTGGACCCTGAATTCTGACCTTCATACCGGACTTGACGGTACCAGCGAAAACTCTACCGAAAGCGTAGAATCTACCCTTATCGGAGGTAGGAACCATCTTGGACACGTAGAGCATCAAGTCGGCCTTAGGGTCACAGTTCTTGATGGCCAGACAGGAAGCATCGTCGGCTGGACCTTCGTACAAGGTCTCAGCTCTGTAGAATTGGGCAGTGACTGGAGATGGCAAGTGGATGACGATCATCTCAAGCAGGGCGTCAGCAGCAGGCAAGAACTTTCTCATAACGACCTTCAGGAGAGCCTTACCCTCCAGCTCCTTCTCCTCACCCTTCAAAGTGATCTCGAGCTTCTCAAGCAAAACTGGGATCTCGTCCTTCTTGAAGTTCATGATAGCAGAGAAAAGTCTGAAAATTGGGTCCAGAACGAACATGTTGAAGGCTCTCTCCAATGGCTGTCCGGAAGCGTCTCTGTCCTTGTTAGACCATTTCTTGGTCTTTGGGTTGAAGTAGGAGTCACCCCACAATCTCTCCATCATCTTGGATCTGTCAACACCGAACTTCTTGGAGTATCTGACGGCGAATTGTCTGATGGTGAAGGCCCATCCGTGCAGACCGGAACCAAAGGCAACGGTACCCTTCTCTGGGTAGACTTGGACGTCACCCAAGACCGGCTCAACGTAGGTAGAGATGATGACGTTAACAGACTCAACGGTTCTGGAGAAAGACTGGTACAGCTCCTCCTTGGAGATTTGCAGCTCCAACATGGCTCTGTCGACCTTGTTGATGACAACGACCGGCTTGATTCTTTCACCAAGAGCCTGTCTCAGCACAGTTTCGGTCTGAACACACACACCCTCAACACAGTCAACGACGACCAAAGCACCGTCGGTAACTCTCAAGGCCGCAGTAACCTCGGAGGAGAAGTCGACGTGACCTGGCGAGTCAATCAAGTTGATCAGGAACTTGTTGCCGTCGGTCTTTTGCTTGATCTCCTTCACGTCCTCGTCGTCCATCTCGGAGTAAAGAGAGATGGCCGTGGACTTGATGGTGATACCTCTTTCCTGCTCGTCCTTTCTGGTATCGGTAAATCTGGCCTCACCAGCCTTGGCAGCAGAAATGATACCGGCTCTCTGGACAAGAGAGTCGGTGAGAGTCGATTTTCCGTGATCGACGTGAGCGATAACGGACATGTTACGAACATTCGTAACCTTGTCCATTAACTCTCTGATTTGTTCAACAGTGAAGTTAACTATAAATGTTAGTTTTCGGCATCCAGACGCTGCGGATCCAGCACAGTGCCATACGTACCCATTTTTGATGATTCAGTTGATTCTGCTAACGTTCACCAAACTTATCAAAAAGAATCAAGATTAATTATCTAGTTACAATTGGCAACCCTTACAAATCCCACCAGGCTGAAAAATTTTTTTAGGTGTACAAATACGGAAATGGTTACGGGGACTTACCCTGCCCTGCCGGGTAAAAGCCCGCATCCCATCCGTGCTGAGGCAGCAGCAGGCTCAGGCCATCACCCAGACCATGATCGCCTGCACCACAAACGAGTACACAAACAGGAACTGGGTGCGGATCCGTCTTGCTCCCGAGGACAGGCTGTTTGCGTCCAGGCCGCTCGGCAGAACGACGTATTTGAGAGACCTCATCAGAAAGAAGCCGAGCGAGAAGATGTTGGCCAGGAAGCCCGTGTAGATGAGGATCTTCGAGCTGAGCAGGTTCTTTATGAGCATCAGCACCAAGATGGAGATGAATTTGTAGCCACTGTAGCTGACGAGGTCCCAGAGCTTTCTATTTTTCTGGTTCACGCCCAGCACGTAGAACGAGATCTTGATCAGACAGATATCCATCAGATAGAAGGCCAGTGTTCTTGTTGTGGCGTAGCCGAGCAGCTGTGGATGGAACGTGCCGTTGATCCCGCTGAAGACGGCCCACAGCAGCACATACGACACAAACGACATCAGCGGGATGTACAGGTCGGGGGCGTTGACGTCTTCTATAGGGGTGGCGTACATCTCGACGCTCTGCGAGACGTCTGTCGACCGCAGCTGTCTTGTCCACGTTTTGTTCCTGAAGGGGAATAGAATGAGCAGTAGCTTGCTCAGCACGTACTGGTTGGACACTTTGAAGTAGTATTTGATATCCTGGTTGGCCACCAGCTGGCCGAAGTTCTGCTGCATGTACTGGTGCGAGGCATTGAAAGCCGACTGGCTAAACTGGAGGCCCATCTGTGCGGCCGGGTCGTTGAAGAAGGTATTAATGTTTGCTGCTTGCGCGCGCGGGGCGTGGTGGTTGGCGTTCATGTACGCCTGGGACTGGAACTGCTGGGCGTTCGACGCAGTCCCGAACGGCTCCTGCTTGGGCAACTCCTGGGGATTGGCGTATGGGTTGTACATGGAGAGATAAAATACGTTTGCAAGAATTTCAAAGTTGGCAGTGTATCAGGGGGGGGGGGTGAAGGAACACAATTTGGAAGGGGCCGGCCGGTCGGGAGAGCTGCCTACGGGTTTCAAAGCAGTCTGACGGAGGCGGTGCCTGCTCACCTTGGCCGCCGTGCGCTCGTGTGCGACAGTCTGAGCGCTGTGGCTGCCACCACTCCTGGTCGCTTTTGGGGACGATCGACGCCGACTTAATTACGCGTCTTCGCGTTTGAATATTTTCTCAACTTTATGTCGGTCACCACCATGAGGCCTCACAACTCTGTGAGATTTGTGAAGAACGAGCGCGGCGCGACGCGCCCAGGCGACAACCACACCCGCAATAGCGACGCTCGCGTGCGTCTGCGCCACGAGGCCGTCCAGGAGGTCGACAGGCTCGACTCCGTGTTTGGCTTTGATCGATACAGTTCTGGCGCAAAACGGGTCGGGTGGCTCGTCAACATGCATCCCACGACGCTGCCGACGACAGAGAACATAGCCGGCTGCTCGGGAGTCGACTACTACTTCCTGGACGAGGAGGGGGGCTCGTTCAAGGCGAGCGTGCAATACGACCCGTATTTCCTGCTCATGGTCGACGCAGACCGCGCCACAGAGGTCGAGGAGTACCTGCGGAAGTTCCTAGAGGGCACCCTGAAGAAGCTGTCGTGGGTCGAGAAGGAGGATCTTGCTCTGACGAACCATCTGGTCGGGCTGAAGCGGCAGCTGCTGCAGCTGAGTTTCCACAACGTTTCGGACCTTCTGGAGGCCAGGCGACAGCTGCAGCCCATCATCCAGCACAACAAGTCCACCAAAAATAGCAAGGACATCTACCAGTCGGTGAACCTGAACTACAGCACGTTCATGAGGCACGACGACGGCCAAGACGAGACCGAGCGCAAGGTCGGCAACATCACCGACCTGATCGAGGACATCCGCGAGTACGACGTGCCGTATCACGTGCGCGTGTCGATCGACTGCAACATCCGCGTCGGCAAGTGGTACACGGTCGAGGCGGACCAGGGCAAGGTGAGGCTCGAGGAGCGGGCCGACAAGCTCGCGTTTGCCGACCCTGTGGTGCTGGCGTTCGATATCGAGACCACCAAGGCGCCGCTCAAGTTCCCCGACAGCGCAGTGGACCAGATCATGATGATCTCGTACATGATCGACGGCGAGGGGTATCTGATCACCAACAGAGAGATCATCAGCGAGGACATCGAGGACTTCGAGTACACCCCGAAACCAGAGTACCCTGGCTACTTCAGCATTTTCAACGAGGCGGACGAGCGGCACGTGATCCAGAGGTTTTTCGAGCACGTGAGAGACGCGCGGCCGACGGTGATCGCCACGTTCAACGGAGACTTCTTCGACTGGCCGTTTGTCGAGGCGCGCGCCGCGTACCACGACATCGACATGTACAAGGAGATCGGGTTTGCCAAGGACAGCGAGGGCGAGTACAAGAGCACGTACTGCGTGCACATGGACTGTTTCCGGTGGGTCAAGCGCGACTCGTATCTGCCGCAGGGATCGCAGGGCCTGAAGGCCGTGACGACGGTGAAACTGGGCTACAACCCGACCGAGCTCGACCCGGAGCTCATGACGCCGTACGCGTACGAAAAACCGCAGCTGCTGGCCGAGTACTCTGTCTCCGACGCCGTGGCCACGTACTACCTCTACTACAAGTACGTGCACCCGTTCATTTTCTCGCTGTGCACCATCATCCCGCTGAACCCGGACGAGGTGCTGCGCAAGGGCACCGGCACGCTGTGCGAGATGCTGCTGATGGTGCAGGCGTACCAGAACGGGATTCTGCTGCCGAACAAGCACACCGACCCGCTGGAGCGGTTCTACGACGGCCATCTGCTCGAGTCGGAGACGTATGTGGGGGGCCACGTCGAGTCGCTGGAGGCGGGAGTTTTCCGCGCAGACCTGGCCACCGAGTTCAACGTCGACCCGGCCGCCGTGGACGAAATACTGAACGATCTCGACAACGCTCTCAAATTCTCCATCACCGTGGAGGAGAAAAAGAAGCTCGAGGATGTGACGAACTACAACGAGGTGTGCACCGAAATCCGCGCAAAATTGACAGAGCTCAAGACCAACAACAGACGCACAGAGACGCCGCTGATCTACCACGTCGACGTCGCGTCGATGTACCCGAACATCATGACGACCAACCGGCTGCAGCCAGACTCCATGAAAACGGAAAAAGACTGTGCCTCGTGCGACTTCAACCGGCCAGGGAAAACGTGCGACCGCCGGCTGCCGTGGGCCTGGCGTGGCGAGTTCTATCCCGCCGAGGCCAACGAGTACAACATGATCAAGAACGCACTGAAAAACGAGCAATTTGCTCCCAAATACCCGGGGCTCCCGCGGCGCACGTTCGAGGAGCTCAGCTACACGGAGCAGGTCGGCCACATCAAGAAGCGCGTCTCGGACTACTCCCGAAAAGTGTACCACCGCATCAAGGCCACCGAGACCGTCGAGCGCGAGGCCATCATCTGCCAGCGCGAAAACCCGTTCTACGTCAACACGGTGCGCGACTTCAGAGACAGACGGTACGAGTTCAAAGGCCTGGCTAAGGTCTGGAAGGCCAAGGTGGCCCAGATCGGCAGGGACGACAAACACGCCGTCGACGAGGCGCAAAAAATGGTCGTTCTGTACGACTCGCTGCAGCTCGCGCACAAGGTCATCCTCAACTCGTTCTACGGCTACGTCATGCGCAAGGGCTCGCGCTGGTACTCGATGGAGATGGCCGGGGTCACGTGTCTCACGGGGGCCACGATCATTCAGATGGCCCGGTCGTTGGTGGAGCGGCTGGGACGGCCGCTGGAGCTCGACACGGACGGAATCTGGTGCATCCTGCCGTCGAGCTTTCCCGAGGACTTCAAGTTCACGCTGAAAAACGGCAAGGCGTTCACCGTGTCGTACCCGTGCTCGATGCTCAACTATCTCGTGCACCAGCGGTTCACCAACCACCAGTACCAGATGCTGGTGGACCCCGTGCGGCTCAAGTACGAGACGATCTCGGACAACTCGATTTTCTTCGAGGTCGACGGCCCGTACAAGGCGATGGTGCTGCCGACGTCGAAGGAGGAGGGCAAGGGCCTGAAGAAGCGGTACGCGGTCTTCAATTTCGACGGGTCGCTGGCAGAGCTGAAAGGGTTTGAGCTGAAACGGCGCGGCGAGCTGCAGCTGATCAAAAACTTCCAGTCGGACATATTCAAGCTGTTTCTGGAGGGCGGCTCGCTAGAGGAGTGCTACCAGGCGGTGGCCAACATTGCCAACCGGTGGCTCGACGTGCTGGACAGCCGCGGCCAGATGCTGGAGGACGAGGACCTGATCGAGCTGATTTGCGAGAACCGCAGCATGTCGAAGACGCTGGAGGAGTACGGGGCCCAGAAGTCGACGTCGATCACGACGGCAAGACGTCTGGGCGAGTTTCTGGGCGAGGAGATGGTGAAGGACAAGGGTCTGGCGTGCAAGTATGTGATTGCCGACAGGCCGATCGACGCGCCGATTACCGAGCGCGCGATCCCGACGGCTATTTTCTCGTCCGACATCGCTGTCAAGCGCAAGTATCTGCGCCGCTGGCTGGTCGACCCGTCGCTCGAGGACCTCGACCCGCGCTCCATCATCGACTGGGACTACTACAAAGAGCGGCTCGCGTCGGTGATCCAGAAAATCATCACGATCCCGGCCGCGTTGCAGGGCGTCAGCAACCCTGTGCCGCGCGTGTCGCACCCGGACTGGCTGCAGAAACGCATCAACACGAAGGAGGACAAGATGAAACAGTCGTCGCTGAGCGCGTTCCTGAAAAAGGGCGTCATGTCCGACGTCACCAACAAGGTCCAGGACATCGAGGATCTCGGTGCAGGGGTGGCCAGGCCCAAAGTCGGCAAGGTCACGTGCCGCAAACGGAAACTGGCACGCGAAACGCTGGAGGAGTCGCAGCAGCAGCTCGCCAACCAGCCGTGTCCGGACCCGCTAGCGGACTACGCCGGGTTCGTGCGGTACCAGAAGATCAAATGGGAGGTGCAGGCCAGGGAGCGCGAGCGCAGAAAGCGGCTGTTTGGCGAGACCGCGCAGCTCGGTAGCCGGATGTCTGTGGCCAACATGGTGCGGAAGCAGGCCGAGAACTACGCCGATTCCACGTGGCAGGTGTTGCAGTACTGCGAGAGCGCCGAGAAGCCGGGCGATCTGAAGGCGTACGTGCTGATCAACGGCAAAATACACACGCTCACGCTGCACGTTCCGAAAAAGCTGTATTTGGAGTTCAAGTCAGAACCCTTCCCGGACACAGTTCTGGAGAGCTGCGAGGTCACGCGGGCGACAGAGCTGCTCCCGAGCGGCCAGAAAAGCGCCAATCTTTTCAAAATGGTGATATCTCACGACGTGTACAGCCGCGAGATCGCCAAGACCAACGGGCTGCTCAACAGTTCGCACGTTGCCGGAATCTACGAGTCCCAGATCGAGAGCACCGAACGAGCGATCATTGAGCTCGGCAGCTGTGTGAAGTTCGACAACACCAGGCCCGGAGCACTGGGCAGATCGCTCGATAAAGGGTTCGATCTCAAGCTGCTCCGTCCGGTGGCTCCAGAAACGTACCTCTCGGACTTCACCACCGGCGTGCTGTATCTGCTGCACGTGTCGTCCAACTCGTACGAGATCTTCACGCTGTTCCATCCGGCGGACTCGAGCGCCCATGCGTTTGTGCTCAAGCCGACCGCAACGGCCCAGCAGCTGCCTGCAAATGTCGAGTCTCTGTATGCAGACATATTTGCCAGCAAAAAAGACACGCTGCCGTCAGACCTGATCGAATACCAGGACCAGATGAAGTTCGAGACACAGTACTTCACCGACGCAGCCAAGCTGTACAAGAAACTCAACTCCAAGCTGCTCACGCTCGACGAGCACAGCGCGTCCAAGTCGCTGCTCGTGGTGCAGTCTCCGTACAGCTCCAAGATCACCCGACACCTTGCTGCGGCCGCACAGTTCCCCTGTGTGCGGATGGGCGCTGGCCAGATCCACATCAACTCGCTCTCGTGGCACTCGCTCATCATGAAGCGCATCATCAACCACTACCTCTCGCTGGCCGGGTGGTTGCAGAAAATCATCTCGCTCGCCAGATACAGCAACATCCCGCTGTGCAACCTCGAGATCGACAATCTCGGCTACATGATCGACATCGAGTACGCACGGAAGCTGTCGCAGGCCAACATTGTGCTGTGGTGGTCGCCAAGCCCGAACCCGGACCTGGGCGGCGTCGAGAAAGACGCCTTTGCCATGGACGAGTCGTTCGAGTTCCCGGTGATCAATCAGCCCGAGGTGTACGAGAGCGTGTGCCTGGAGCTGGAGCTGAAAAACCTCACGATCAACACGGTTCTGACGTCGTCGCTGATCAACGAGGCCGAAGGCGTGTTCAGCTCGACCGACGCGGCCGCAGAGGGCGCGTTTGCCGAGGACTCGTTTTCTGGGCCGGCGCTCGTCGTGCTGCGCAGCCTGGTGCGCACCTGGTGGGACGACGCCATCAAAAATAACTCCGAGGCAGACTCCATGGTGCACGGCTTTGTGTCGTGGTGCCAGAACCCGGCTTCCTTCCTGTACGACTCGTCGCTGCACTACCACGTGCACAACCTGACGAAAAAGTCGTTCATCCAGCTGCTCGGCGAGTTCAAGAAAATGGGCTCGGCAGTCGTCTTTGCAGACAGAAACAGGGTCGTTGTCGAGACGTCGAAGACGGCGGTCGAAAACTCGTACGCGTACAGCCAGTACATCCTCACCTCGGTCAGAGCCAGCCCGCTTTTCAACTATCTGGACCTCCAGGTCGTCAAGTACTGGGACCTGCTCGTCTGGATGGACAAGTACAACTACATGGGCCGGTTCTGCCACGAGGTGCAGGAGGCAGAGGTGCAGAAACTGGAGGCGGTCTCCAACTGGCAGCTGAAGTCCTACTTACCGCCGATTCTTCACAGCGAGTTTGAGGAGTGGACGTGGCTCATTCTCGACTCGCTCATCAAGCACAGAGATGGCCGGCTCAGAAACTTGTCGCAGAGCACCCAACTGACACCAGACAGAAAAGCTGCTCTGAAAAAAATTAAAGACCAAGACGACGACGACACGCTCGAAACCGTGGCCAACGGCGTGTGCGAGCTATTCAGGGCGCCGCTGCTGAAACGGCTGCACACGCTCATCAAGAAACAGAACGAGGTCGGCCTGGACCCGGGAATCATGGAGCAATACCAGTTCCCTGTGCTGCCCGGTTCGCATCTGGAGATGTCGAATCCGACGCTCGAGCTCACCAAATACCTGTGCCATATTTTGGGCCTGTCGAAAAAACGCAACATCGAGGTCCGTCTGCTGCGCAAGGAGATCCTGTCGCTGTTCGAGATCAAGGAGTTCAGCGACGAGGGCGTCTTCAAAAACCCGGCAGCCAGCCTCGTGCTCCCGCACGTGATCTGCAGCTACTGCAACTACATCAAGGACGTCGACGTTTGCAGAGACGAGCAGCACGTCCTGTGGCACTGCGAGGGATGCAGCAAGCCGTACAACAAGCTGCTGCTCGAGGAGCGGCTCATTTCGGAGTTCAACAGACTGCTGTTCAGGTTCCTGACCCAGGACCTCAAATGTGCCAAGTGCGGGAGAGTCAAAGACAGAGAAATCATGGCGCATTGCTCGTGCTCGGGGACGTGGTCTCAAACCATCAGCAGGAAGGACGTCGCTGCCCAGCTCAGACTGTACCGGAACGTGGCGCTGGCACACGACCTCAAGTTGCTACTGGAGATTGCAGAGGAGACTGTATAAATTATTTAGAACGCATTCAATTTGCTGCCGTCGTAGTAGGAGTCGAAGAAATTACGCAGAATCTGCTCGGACACAAGGTTGCGGCGCGTCCAGTTGCCCTTGGACCAGTCCTCCAGGAGCTGCTCGCTGATGCTGTTGCAGGACTCCACAGCTCCCGGGTCGGCCTTGAGGATGCCTTTCATGACGCCGCCGGAAAACTTGAAGTTCTGCTTCAGCGACACGGCCGGCGTGACGGTGTACTCCTGGGACGCGACCAGCTCGCCGAAACTCGTGTAGAAAAACTGCGGCAGGATGAACTTTGCGCTCGAGGACACGAAAATCGACCCCTGTTTCTTGCTCAGCTGCTTGCGTTGCTCGTACAGCTTGTTCACCACGATCTGGACGTTGGCGTCCTGGTAGTCCCGCAGCTTGAACACGTCGCTGTTGTACGACGACGCCTCCTCGTAGCTGAGCAGACAGGTGTCGCTGTAGAGCACACAGCAGTCCCGAAAAAATTTGAGGATCCAGAGGGTCTGGATATGGTAGCCACCATGCATCAGCACTCCCCAAATAATTTTGTCGTACAGCGTGACGATGCACGGGTCGTCTGGAAGCTTGAGGTTGAGTGCGCGGATGTAGTGGCTCAGCATACACTCCAGATGCGTGTCGTCCAGTTTCTTGAGGTCGTGGTGAGAGTTCGAGTCTCTTCTGAACTGGCGGCTTTTACAGATGGCCAGCCACTCGTTTAGCTTTCCGAGTGCCAGATGGATCCAGTCGTACTTGATGGGTAATCTGGAGTATCTTGCTGTCAGGTAGTACTTGTTGAGGTTTTGCAGGAGGGCCATCAGCTCGACACTTTTGGTGGCGAGGTCGTCAAACGACGAGTCTTGACGTCTAATAAAACTCTGCGCAGCGTGGAGAGACGAATAAATTCCGGAGATGGTGCTCACCTTGCGCAGTCTTTCGCGACACTCTTGGTCGAGCTCTGCCAGAGCGTGTTTGTCGGAGCCTTTGAAGCCCGTCATGCAACAGAGCTTAGACAATAGGTCGCACACAATCACCACTCTGGTGAAAGTCTCCTGAGAGGCCTCGTAATTTTTTTCCACATACTGTTTGCAACCTCGAAGCAGCGTTTTTTTGAGCTCAAACTCCAGACTTTCCATCACCTTCGACATTGGCTCCTTCACCTCGTAGCTGTCGCGTAGGATGGAGAGCAGGTGCTGGAAATTCGCCGGCAGCTCAAAATCCGGCGCCGCGAGCCCGAGATATGTCAAAACCTGCTCCAGCCGCGCCGAGCTAAAAATGTTTTTGTAGAGAGAAAGATCGGGGAATTTGAACAGCTCCAGCATCAAAAGATTTAGAAACTCGCCCATCGATGTGTCCTGACTCTCATTGAACTCAAACGCGTCTAGCTGCGACTCCAGCACGCTGGCCGCAGCAAAGTTCTCCACCAAGTTCTTCACAAAGGGACATCTCTGCTCCATACGCGGATCAGCCACCATCTGTGCGAGCTCGTCCACTTCCTGTCTGCATTTTTCGTGCACAGACAACTCAGAGATCAAAGACCGGAACGTTTTCTCTTTAGACCGGATGATCGACCCCACAGAGCTGGACGAGTCGGTGTGGTCGTTCTCAAAGTCGGCCATCTTCGATTTAAGGTACGTCACCAAAGTGATGTCAACGTCCTTGGAAATCTTGCTGTGGAGAAGGCCTTCTCTGTAACACTGGTACGCGGTCTCTGTTTCGCCAAAGTTCATGAAAATATCGCCAACCTGGCGCAGAAACTGGGACTTCTCCAAAACAGTCCCCAGCTTGACCACGTTTGCCAGTTCTCTGGCTGCTGCTTTTTTCCGTCCGAGAACCATAAACGAGAAGGCGATCTCCAGCCGTTTTTTGCTGTCAAACTCGGGATCCAGAAGCGAGCCGGTGCTGAACTCTGCGAGTCTTGAGTGTGCAAAGTCGTTTTCTACCATCGATTTGTGGTTGGGAAGAGCCTGGTTGGAGGCAGACAGCAAACTTGTTGCCGGGTGCACGTGTTGGTAAGAGCCAGTACTAGGTTCACTCATAGCAAAGGTAGCGCGATGCTAGCCAGTAGGTGTAGTTGTGCAAAGAAGCTTGTTGGTACTTCTCTAGCGCTGGCGTGCTACCTTAGTATTGTCACACCTGAGACCGGCCCCCATACACCAAGATAAACGGATATTTTGTTTTTTCAAATGCAAGTATTATATGGGTGACAGCCAAGACCGTAGCCGGGTGCGATCGCCCGGCCGAGGGGCGAGCGCAGCGCAGGGGCAGCATGGTGGGGCCCGACAGCACTATTCTGACGCTCCCAGCAAGGGGTTTGTGTCTGGAGACGCGCGCAGTGACGATTTCCAGCGTCCTCTGGGCATTACAGACTCGTACCCCACGCCACAGACCCACAAACACGTGTCGGCGCTTGCAGGCAAGACCGTCTCGACGCAGCCGCTTGAAGATCTGAAAATAAACGACACTCCTGCGTCTGTGCTCAAAAACCTGAAAGATCCGTTCGACGATTCGCCAGACTCGACCAGTACGCCGGCTCGGAGCAAGAACGGGCCTGCGAGCTCGACCAGGCCGTTTTTCCAGACACCGGCGAACGCCAGGCAGCCCAAAGACCCGGCGTCCATGTTCAAGAAAATGCGAGATCAGCTTCCAGAGGCTTTTGAGTACGACACGGAGGTTGGTCTTGTACTGGATGGCTACAGCGAGCCGGACGAGACGGCAGACCATTCTGGGGCTATGTTAAATCTGAATACGGGATATATCAACTTGCTGGGCAAGTTCAATGCTGACGTTACTGCAAACACGTCTCCAGATACCCAAATCGATGCCAACATCCACCAGGAAATCAACGACAAGCTGCGGCAGAAGGATCTGTTGCAGGACGAGGCAGACTATTCGTACCTGAGCAATTACCACAGACGACAGTCGCAGCCCAGTAGCAAGCCGTTTGGACTGCCGAGCTCTACAGAAAACACAGATCATCGAGACGTGCAAGTGCCAGGCACCATAGAAAAAAGTCGAGTAGGAATTGCCTCCAACAGCAGTCCATTGACAAACAAAACTCGCAGTGAGTCGCACCCGCCCAATAGAAACGGCCACGAGGAGCTGAACGACGAGATCATCAGCTCCCAAAGTGTCTTTTCCCAAATTACGCACCACAGACCCGCAGACTCGTATCGCACCCAAAAAGATCCAATCAGGGACTCCTCGCCAAACATAAACGAGCCGTCGTCGCAGGAGGTGAGCGATTTCGAGATAGACGATAAGGACAATATTAGCGAGACACTCAAGATCTCCAATTCGCAAAACGACCAACCAAACACCGCGTCCTCGATCTCCCAGAAGGAGCTGAAAAACTCCATCATACGGCTCTCCCAAAACTCGCAAAGCTCACAGAGGGAAACCGGCTACGAGTCGTCTCATCCTACCGTCCACATACCCTCACAGGACGAAGGCACACGAGAACTGACCGAGGAAATGGAGGATCCGAATTCAGATGCTGACGCGAACTCGACTCCCCTTTCCCAGGTCGCCTACACTTCCAGCTTGCTTCTGCGTCCGAAGCGCGTACTGAAGGGCAGTCCGAGAAAAGCGTCTCAGCGGAAACCTGTGAGACCTGCGCCGCCTGTGATTGAGCTAGATGATAGTTCGAGTAACTCCTCAGACCAGGAGAAGTCAAACCCAAAGTCGGACGAGCAAGAAGTCAAGGACAGTATGGATGAGACGCGGATCAATTCGGTGCTGGACAGAGACCAAATTGATCTGCTGCTCAGCACCAAAAGGAACTCTTCAGAACTTCCCTCGCCCGAATTTGAAAACGCTAACGATATACAAAGCCAAAAGCCGGATCTCAAAGGCGTGGACATTCTGCCCGAGTCGCCGACCCAGAACGAGGTCCTAAGAACAGACGAGACAGAAAAAGTGTTTTGCAAAGAAGACATTATCTTTCCACGCTCAGTATGGGTAACGTTCGACAATTTGAAACTGCCCTTCAGCATAAAAGACGTGACGAAATATTACGACGAGTCTCGCAACGCGCAGTTTTCTGTTTCAGTCGCCAATTCCCAGATGCTCGAAACGGTGGACCACGTCAAATTGTTTGCTCCTCTTTCTATCAGGGTTGGCGACCACGTCAAACTGTTTGCCAACAGAACCAAGGTGTACAAAGTCACAGGTTTGCAACACGATCCCAAGATACCCAACGCCGTGTGTTGCATTCGCGGTTTCAACCGCGTATACCTTTGCGAAAAGGGGTCTGTACTGAGTGACGAGTTCAGCGTCCCGTTGGAGGAAACGTATCTTACAGCAAATCTTTCTGGTAAGATAAAGTTCAAGATATTTGACGACGAGCAATACTTTCGTGAATTTTTGTCGGATTTGCAACAGCAAGACGGTCCAATAATCCAGAACACTCTTCAAAAAGATAAGCTGCCCTTTCATGGCTGTGTCTTCGTGTTCACCTCTGCGCCGCATCAGTCGGAAACCAACGATACAACCAAAGTGAAAGAAATGGTCAGGTTCATTGAAAAGCAGGGAGGACTAATAATCGAAGAGGGTTTTCCTAAACTCTTTCAAATCGGTGAAACAGAACTCAAGCCCGGAAAGATGCTTGAACAGCTCAAGTTTGCTGCGCTGCTGTCTCCCAAACACGTGCGAACCATGAAATATCTGCAGTCGCTGTCTCTGGGCTGGCCTATTTTATCAACTGTGTTTCTTGAAGACCTGATATCGAAGCCGGACCAGCTCAGCAGATGGCAGTCTACGTTCCACAATTACATGCTCCCCGCGGGACATAGCGTGATTCGCAACTGCATACTGAGCGCCAACGTGTTCCCTTTCCTACACAACTTCCACAGCGGGAAGCGACTCCACGAGCAGACGGGACTTGTCCGATTGTTGGATGGACTGACCGTTGTTGTGGATCGCAGCAGTTTGCCGGTCAGTGTCAGGGACATTGAATTTCTGCTCAAGGCGCTCGGCTGCCACAAAACCAGGGTCATTCCCGAGATCACCCTTCAAGAGGCCGCGAAACTTGACTGCGGGAGTCTGCTGCTCACAGACCTGGACAGAAAGTCTCTGGACGCCCAAGTGCACAAAAGACGGCCAAAAAAGCAGCGGCGGGAGAGTTCCGGCGGGGAGTTTGAGGTTTCTGTCGTGGACTGGGAGTGGCTCGTGCAGTGCATCATTGGTGGCACGCGGTTCGATCCCGTTTTCCGCTGGAAAGTGTCTTCCTTGCGCAAGTAACATTAAACCTATCTATCAATATATGCACTACTACTACAACGGATCAGAGAAGGTACACAAAGAGCACCAGGAGACCCAGCAGGGACGGCAGTACCGTGCTTGAGCGGTGGCTCGAAGCGGCGTTTCTGGCCGAGCTTGAATAGGAGCCGGAGGGAGATGGGCCTGCCGAGGTAGACGGCGAGTCGTCTGTGCCCGTCAGGTACACTTCGCCGTCGGAAACAAACGCCTCGGTGAATTTGGGCAGCTGCGAGGGTTTCAGAGCGTACGTGGTGACAGTCATGGTGATTTCCGAGTAGCTGGAAATATTATTATACTGAGCGAGAGGAATGGTTCCTGAGTCCATTGGATAGAAAACGTCTGCTTTCGAGTTCTTTTCGTCGTCGCGCACAATGTTGGAGATTGCCAGCGTTCTGTAATCGTTGTTGACGGCCAAATAGATGTTCTTGAGGAAAGGAATGCCGAGCAGAGAGTACCCGAAGGTGTTATCTGGAAGAAAAGCCAGGGCACAGGCTTTGTCGCCGCTCTGGAACACGAGATCCGAGCCGTCCTCGTTCTTCTGCTCGTACAGCACACTGCTGATCGGCATCTTCACCACAAGGTCTCCGAGATGGATGTCGATCGTGCCGACCGAGCCAATATCGCAGTCGACAAGCCAGACGTCCATGTCGCTAGCATAGTACGCATTGAGCTCCAGCGCCAGCTCGATGAGCGTCGAGTACGGAATGAAGTTGTACAGCGTCCGCGAGTCCAGGAGAGCAGGTTTCGGGTACGTTCCCGTGTCGTTTTCCTCGGTGAAGGTGTTGGGGAAGATAACTGTCTCGCCGTCGTTTGCCGTGACTCCGATGCCGGTTATAGGGATTATCGGCAGCGTATCGGTGTATCCGCCGTTGACGGTGACAAAACGCTGAGTGACATCAACCACGGGGATGAAGTCGTACTGGTAGAAGTTGCCGGAGATTCGCGTCGACGAAACCCCACCCAAAATCAGAACCGGGTCGCTGCTGTTTAGCGTGCTTGTGATCAGCGAGTAGGAACTGTTTTGAATGAAGTTTGCTTCTTTGAAGTAGTCAATGAAACTCACAGAGTAGTCGTGGCACGGGATTCCCAGCCCGAGCGCACCCGTGTTCACATTCGAGTCGTTGGCGTACAGGAACCTGACGTCCTGGAATGCCAGCGAGTGGTTGACAGAAGAGCCGTTTTCGTATGCGTCGTAGATCGGGAAGTCGAAATCGTCGACTGCCAGATACCCCGAAACTCCGATACCGTCGAGGTACGAGTAGTCGACTCCCGTGGCGTCGTCGACGCTCGCAACGGCGATGCCTTGTTCACCAGAAAAATACGTCCCGCTTGAAGAGCTGTTGAGGTCGTAGACACCCAGCGGAGCGCAAGGGGTTGTGTACGCGGACGCGGATTCCGTGGCAGAGGAGTCTGCTGTGGTGGAGGACGCGCGCGTGGTGGGGCACGCCGTGAAGCTGTCGGCGCCGGGCACCCACAGGTTCGCGTTTCCCACGTCCAGCCGTAACTCCAGTGATTGTTGAGGACTTCCTATTTCGACCGTGTAGTCGAAGGCTCTGTTGTCTCTGACCCTGAGCTCGAAAACCGGTAGCCAGTCGACGGTGGCAGAGGCCGAAGTCGTGTTTTTTGCCGTGGCGGTCGTGAGCAAGGCCAAGAACAGCACCTTCAGCTGGAACATGGTCGGAGCTAGTCTGGTCTTAAAAATAAATTTTCAGGTATTTATAACTATGACGCACGACTCTCGAAAACTGGGCTTCTTCTGCACAGGCGGTGGGAATCCACAAAAAAGTAGCCGCCGCAGACTTATGCACCTGCCGAAAATAATACTGAAAAGCAATTTAAACGGTGTCTATTGTAAAATTAGAATCTGGCAGCTGTTCCCCATCGGGAAATGCCTCCTTTTGGAAATCTCGAACCGTGTCCAGTGTATCCTAATCCTTATAGCTCGTTCAATATTCTACATAGCATATCCCGTAAAAGCGAAGGGGTGGTTTGGCGTGTACGATGAAGTCCACATCGGCTGCGGCTGCGTCCGGAACACATACGGCGAGTTCTCCGAGTCCAGAGAGATGTAATCGTCCTCGTCGTCCGAAACGGAGGGCGGGGACTGGGACGCAACATACCTGTTTTGCGCAGGAGGGGCAATTTGGAACGATCCGTATGTCGGCATCGCCGGCGCAGCCGATGTTGCGGCACTGTATCTAGGTCCCTGCGAAAAATGACCACTAATCTGCGGCGATGGAGTAGAGGTCAGTGACGTCGGAGAGTTGATCATCGCTATCGGCGTCTTGGTGTGCGCCTGCGCGGCCACGTCCAGAAGCTTCGAGTGCTTTCCGGTCTTCTTTCTTCCGAGCTTGAGTCGGTCGAGGTATTCGCTGGACAGACCAGGACACAAGCCCAGCTCCAGATGCCGCTCGACCCAGATTTCGTTGTTTAAAAACTCCTCGCCGCACGCCATACACCAGCCACTGACTCCCGTTCTATCACCAGAACGCACACCCTTGGGGTATTTGAAATGTCTTGCCTTTAAGTGTGTCTTGAATGTATCTCTGCGGGAAAATCCGCCGTTGACGTGACACCTCTGCGACGAGTTGCCATCGTAGAACGGACATGTGTACGCCTTCTTGGTGGAGTGTTTCTTGAGATGTCTTGTGAGGTAGCCCTTGATCTTGAACTTTGCGTCGCACTCTTTGCACTTGTAGAATTTGGGCGAGTCGGTGTTCCCCTGGTCAGCGTCGGGAGACGAGTCTGAGGTGGAAACTTCGCGCAAAGAGCTCGAATTCGAGTTGGACGACTTTACTGAGGAAACCGGCGACAGCGCAATGAACTCGTCTGTCTTGGCGACGCTCTCTCTGCTTCTCATGACGGGCGAGTCGTTCTCAGACAGCGGAGACAGCTGGTGCTGGTGTTTGTCGACCAGCTGAA
Organism: Ogataea angusta; assembly: GCF_019207475.1. Classification (NCBI taxonomy): domain Eukaryota; kingdom Fungi; phylum Ascomycota; class Pichiomycetes; order Pichiales; family Pichiaceae; genus Ogataea; species Ogataea angusta. The sequence continues at coordinate 177,048 of NW_025065222.1, read as the reverse complement.
ACTTGACCTCCCCAGTACCATTTTTGAAGGAGACATATTGCGAGTCGGTGGTGCTGCACGGCTTCAAATCTTTGGTGGTGAGATTTTTAAATAGCTGGAAAGAAGGTGGGAAAAGCGTCTCCTTGACGTTGATGGGCGATTCCAAAAAAGGCTGCGTGGGTTTCTTCCTCTGCGGGATAACTGTCTGGACAATGCCCAGTATCAAAGTGAAAACAGCAGTTATGAACCCCTCAATATAGCCCACCATTCCAGGACTTTTGGAGTGTACATACATGGTTGTGCTTAGGAATCAAAGAAAGAGAATATGTGTTGTGCGGAACTGAGTTATCGTGATATTTTGCGTGTGTGTGAATCTTTGGGCAAACGATGGCTTGAATGGAGTAATTTTTTTTTCTTCGCAATTTTGTGCGGCCACAGCAAATATTGCACACCCGTGCACCCACCCGCTGTATGTTGAGCAGTTGCGAGGGGAACCGCAAGCCTAGCATGGCCACAGGGAGTGGGCACAGAGAGGCATGCATGTGACCAGATTGCTGCTGGTGATTCTCCTAGGCATAAAGCGGGGCTGGGCTCGTCGCAGAGCTGGTTTTCCAGCTCTGATTCGCAGCGTCCTACAAACTCGGGCTACCATATTCGCTTACCTCATCAAAACTTTCTTCACAGTTGGCATTTTGGGATCTGTTTTACATGTCTACGGAAGCAAACGACAGCCAGGACAGGTCCAGAGCAACGTCTGTACCGGAGACAGCGCCTTCCACGGCGGATTCCAGAAGACGCAAGAGCTCGCTCAGCGTGATCACCTCGAATTTGGACCCACCGAAGGAGGCGATCGAATCCGCGTTAGGCACAACACAGGCCCATCGACGCTCGCACTCTGTGCACTCGCCGCTGCACGCGCGCAGTGCACAGGGACTGGGATCCCCTCTGCCTGGCCAGGACTCGTTTAACATGGACTCCTTGGTCTCGCCCACACTGATGAGCTCGGGCAATTCGAGCTCTGGAGCCAGAGTCAACCATTTTGCCCGTCAAGATCCGCAAAACCTCGGCGACGCAACTGTCTCGCCTTCGCGCAGTTTCTGGTTTAACATAAGGAAAGCGTATCCTCACCTGGGCATCACGATGATGTCTATCATCAGCTGGTACGGGTTCTCGCTTAGTATTTCACTATACAACAGATGGATGTTTTCAAACAAGAATCTGGACTTTTCGTTCCCAATCATCATCACATCGTTCCACCAGTGCATTCTCTTTCTGCTAAGTATGCTCACACTGGCCATGATCCCGCGCTTTAGACTCAATTACCGCTCCCTTACACAGTACACCGGCGAGGCAGAGCATCTGATATCCGACAACGGGAACTCCAGCGACGAGCTCAACGAGCTTCTCGAGACGAAGAAACCCGAACAGCTCGATTACAGAATGCCGATCAGGGAGTATCTGACCAAGATCCTGCCCTGTTCCATGGCCTCGGCCGGAGATATAGGTCTCGGCAACACGGCGTTCCGGTTTATCTCGCTTTCGCTCTATACCATGATCAAGACGTCGTCGCTAGTGTTTGTGCTCCTGTGGGGCGTTTTGTTCAAACTCGAGAGAATGACCTGGAGAATCGTGTCGATCGTGCTCATCATGACGCTCGGAGTCATCATGATGGTCTGGGGCCAGCACGAGGACGATTCCGAGCCCACTCCTATTCCAGACACGCCTGCTGCTGGCCAGATTGTGGCAGATCCGGACGAAGACGTGACCTCCACAATTGTGCGCAGATTGCTGAGCAGAGAGACCAAAGCTGCACACTTGATTTTCCTCGGCTCCATTCTCGTCTTGGGATCGGCGTGCATGTCTGGTTTGAGATGGGCGCTCACGCAAATCATGCTCAAACGCAACTCACGAACAACCAACCCGATTCTCACAATCCTGTACCTGTCTCCGGCAATGAGCGTGGTGCTGCTGATCATGGGCTCTCTGATCGAGGGGCTGGGGTCTTTTACCAAAAGTCCGATCTGGGAGGAGAAAGGATTTGGTCTGACGTGCCTGCTGATTCTGATTCCAGGACTATTGGCATTTTTCATGACTCTGTCGGAATTCGTGCTGCTTCAGTACGCCTCGCTATTGACGCTTTCCATTGCTGGAATATTCAAGGAGCTGCTCACCATATTCACCTCATGGCTCCTGTTTGGCGACAAACTCACGTTCGTCAACCTTGTGGGGCTGGCCATCACTCTCGCAGATATCGTGTGGTACAATTTCTACCGGTTCGACGAAATCCAAAACGAAACCAACGCTAAAAATAAAGTCACGCCGTCACCCTCGTTTGACGTTCTAGAGCGCGGGAGACAAAGCAGGGACATCGAGCTCAACGAACTCCGTGAATAATACATAGTGCTTGACTTTGAATAGAACTTACACCGAATTAATTTATCTATGGAGGACACAGGATCACGCTTTTGTGTTCTTATGGAATCACTTGCGTCTGTCGATAGACTCAAGCTCGTGCTCCTCGGTGACAAACCTCTCTGTGTCCTCAGAAGACGCAGCAGAAGCCGGCTTGGCCGAAGATTGCTCCAGTCTGTAGAGATTGTACCATGCAATGTCTCCCAAGGTGATCAATATACCCAGCATATTGATCGCGTTCAGGTGGTCGCCGAAGATCAGCCATCCGAGGAATATAGTAATGAGCTCTCTGACAATACCGGCAATAGAGAGCGTGAGCAACGGAGCGTACTGCAGAATGATGAATTGAGACAGGGTCATGCAAAAGGCCAGGAAACCTGGGAACAAAAGCAGCAAACAGGTTCCCAAAATACCATACGTCTCCCAGACCTGCGATCCTAGAAAGTTGCCTAAGCCTTCGACCTGCGAGCCCATGACAATCAGCGAGACGCACATGGCGGGACTCAGATAGAAGATGGTCAAAATTGGGTTTTTGGTGTATCTGTTGCCACGCAAGACAATTTGAGTCAAAGCCCATCTAAGCCCAGACATGCAAGATGCAAGCAGAACCAGGATGCAGCCAATGATGATGGAGGATGCGGTGAGTGTGTCCAGGGCAGCAGAAGCTTTGGCCGTAGAACCTGTGAAGGAGGACGAGGAAACCAAGTCGTCGGATTCCTGCTCCTCGTCTCTGACACCGAGGTACAGAGAAGCTGCTCTTTTCACGAGGTGCTTGACGAATCTGAGCTTCATTTCTCCAGCCTCCTCCTCAACAGCGGAAGGACTGGTCTCAGCCGAGGTCTCTCCCTGTCCGTACACCATCATCATGACCGAACCAGTCATGATGAACGTAATCAGACAAAGCTTCAACGTAACTTTCTCCAGTCTGAGAAGGAAACCCCAGAAGAGCGTGAAGATGAGCACTGCAGAGGACTTGAGCATGGTGTATAGCGAGATGGTGATATACTTCAAAGAAGAGTTGCCCAAGCCAATATCACCGGCGGAAGCCAGCGCACACGGCAAGATCTTGGTAATGTACACTTTAGGGTTGATAAAGTAGCTGAGATTTTCGGAGGACGCAATGCCTTTGGAAGGATCGACATAGTTCAGTCTGAACTTGGGCCAAAAGGTGAGCGTCAAACAGCTGAGCCAAAATAACACGAATTGGTGACAGGCTGTAATTATCACGGGGAACTTGAAGTTCAAAGTAGGATCTGAAAACATCCATTTGTTGTAAAGCGAGATAAGTAAACTAAACGAAAACCACGAAGCTATTGCGGCAAAAATGATTCCAATGTTTGGAACCTTCTGCTTCAGTTCCGCGTACGATCTGGGGATTTGGACCATGAGGAAGAAGGATTGACAAAACTTTTGACCTAGCTGTTCGCTTATTTATTGTGAGACGCGCACGACTCTGGGTCGCGTCTTGTGCTTAGGTTTAGATTCGTGCGGGTTTCTAATTATCGCTACTACAAAAGCCCCACATTCAACAGCTACGGAACCTCAGGTAGTTACCGATGATGGCTGATTTGCGCTCTTTTATTTTGGGCATATAATAATACGATACCAAATCCCAGATTAATTACCCCTTTGCTCGGAGCATAAAAAAGGCCGATGTGCTAAAATTTTTACCATTATAAGACGCGCTGGAGGTGCGGATAGGGAAAAGGAAAGCAAAGGTTATTTATTATCGTGGAAAGAGGTCGCGTGTGTATGGATGTGGTGTATGGGTGTAGTGTCTGGATGTGCTGCAAAGGTCGTGTATGGATGTCGGGTCGCCTCGGTAAGAGTTTTCAAAATATTTCTCTTCTGGGCACGGGTGGCACAGAATCGGATGATTTTTAGGGATCGTACGATTTTTGGTCCCCCTTGATGAAGGTCTAATAATATGCCACATTCTATGACCCAAATTATCTGTTTACAGGGAAAAAACTTATAACCAGTTCCTTCTATCTGCGTGGTCTTCAAAATGTCACTTTTTGACTTCGACTCCTACAATGGTGCCATATCGTCACTGAACAAAAGAACATCTGTCTCGCGGTCCATGGATGAGGACTACCCCTACTCTGATCTCAATTTTGCCGACCTAAACGATGTGATGAGCAGCTACAACTCCAGCGGCATGTCCCCCTACTCCAGCGGTTCGTCTCCAGACAACGTGTATCCAATGACATTCGACCCTCACAGCTTTGATGAGAGCAATGACATGATGATGAAATCCGAATCCACCAGCACTGTGACTGCCAACTCTGGCGAACTTCCGTCGTTGTCCACAACAAGAACAGGCTCGACACAAAGCGACCCAGTGGTGAAGCTTGAAGATGAAGATATCGCTATGCTGAAGCGCAGGAAACAACCTAGCTCCAAGATAATCGACCATCCTATCTCAAAAGGCAAGAAGTTCAAATCGCCCCACAACCTGATTGAGAAAAAGTATAGAACCAACATCAACACGAAAATTGTTGAGCTGAGGAATTGTGTGCCGACACTGCGTATTCTTGTGGCGAAGGAGAATAACCACCATACAAATTCCACAGTGAAAGACGAAGAGTATGTTGATGATTACGAGGGAGACGGGTATACGGACGACGAAGAGAAGCTGGACGGGCTACAGCCGGCTAGGAAACTCAACAAGGCAACGATATTATCCAAGGCTGCTGAGTATATCAAACATCTTGAATGGAAGAACGAAATCCTGAAACGGAAGAACGAGCAACTGACACGTATGCTCAAGAACGCCAACGCGGAGATTGATTTGACTGAATCTCCCGAGGAGACATTCAACCCCTCGTACAGTGGCTCAAGTCACACTTCCTCGCCTTCACAATATTCAAACACCTCCCCAAATAGCAACTCTGAGGGCTCAATGTCCCTGTCGAACAAAGTTTTGCTGGGCGGAATGACATGCATGCTGGGTGCATCTGCCTTTGACGACATGTCAGGTGGCGTTGGAGATAGAAAAGGTCTTTTTTCCGTTCCTATCTTTGCATTTTCGACCGCCTCGTCGTCGACTTCGTTTAACCCATCTTTGTTAAGGCCTTTCTGGGGAGTGTCCAAACTGCTGCTCTGCATCGCCATGTTTTATCTTTACGTCGTTGTTCCGCTCTTGGGAACGGAGAAAAAACAGTTCCGTCCGGTCAAGACGTACACTCGTCTGACGAAGATGACCGTTGCGGATGTTGAGCATCTGCTGAAAACTGCGGATGCCTCCAAGCTTTACGTTGGACTACTTGGTTTGCTCCACATGGAGTCTAACGAGACCACTCTGTTCATGAAGTGCCTCTACCTGAAGAAGTGTGGCAAGCTTGCGGGCTCGGCTCTTTTTGGACGTCAGATATTCGACCGCTGGGGAATGCATTATTTCAACGAGTTAAAAAATTCAGCAAAGGATTCTAAGCTATGCCTGTTGTTGCAGAACACGACATACGAAGAGCTGCCTGTTATGCCTTTGAAACGTTACGAACAATTTGATTTTATCACGCAAATACTTCGCTCGCTTGCAGACTCCCTTTTTGAGGAGTCGCTCATGAAAATGGTTTGGTTCCATGCATTGAACCGCAAATACAAGGAAGAAAAACAAGACACCTTGGAGCTTGAGATCACAGCTACCAAGGTCGAGATCACACGCTTATTACAGCGCTGCTCCGATATCTCCAAGATCCTCGATCAACCAACGTCTCGGTGCTCCATCATCAAATTCTTGCTAAAGCCTACGGAAGACAACCTCAAGGAGGCTTTCGAGAACCCTCAGGCAGACCGCGGCGTTGTTGTTGGCCTTGTTTGTTGTGTGTTGAAGTACCAGCTGCTCAATTGCGCAGACCAGTACGAATTGCTGGCTGAGTGGTTTGGCAAACTGCAGCTCCCGAAGTTTAGCCAGGGAGTCTGTATGTCATTATTTGAGTTCGTGGCCGTTCTCAATGTTTTGGAGCTGACCACGCCAGACCTTCTCCACAAACTCAACGAACTGTACAACAACGAGGCGGAGAAGGAAAGCCATCTGGATGCAGACGCGGACCAGGCTCCTCGTCCGATCATCTCGAAACTGAATTTCAGACTACTCAATGTCGTGGCAAACATGCGCATATTTGCCGGAAGCGACAAGTTCGGTGCTTCAATCGAAGCCAAAGATCAATTGGTTGATTTTCTCGTTGGACTTATCGAAGAGCTTAACGGATGCTAACACTTTTTAATTTATAGCTTATACATATAACACACCTTCTGTCAGAAATCCGTACACCACGTATTTCCGGCACTTGAAAAGTTCGCGAATTTCTGGACAGCTAATAAATCGATCACCGCACAAGTTTGCACGAACCGAAGGCGGCGGAACACTCAAGCATCCAAAGTTGTATCATAGTTCCGTTTTCAGATTGTGCTAATCCAGTGATACGTTTTCCACAAGCCTAAAAGATGTATCCCTACGGCAACCAACAGTATGGTTCTGGATATCCGCAGGCCACCGGATACAACAACTGGTCTTCCCAGCAGCAGCCGACTGGGGCTCCCCAGCAGCAGCAGCAGCAGCAGCAGTACATGCAGCCGTCGTTGCAAACACAGCCTACGGGATTTGGGTTCCAGTCTCAGGCGACCGGCTGGAATCAACAACCACAGTGGAACAGCCAATTCCAACCCCAACAACAGCAGCAGACCCAGCAGAGCTGGCAGTTCCAGCAGCCCCAGCAGCCCCAGCAACAGGCTCAGCAGCAGCCGCAGCAGCAGTCGTACCAAAGACAGGATTTCCAACCGGGCTTCCAAGGCAGACTCCAGCCAATGGCCACCCAGGCAACGGGGTACCAGCCGTCGTTGGCGACACAGCAGACCGGGTTTCAGCCATTGACCGCGACCCAGACCGGGTTCCAGCCGCAGACGTCGTTTGGAGGCAGCCAGCAGATACAAAACAACTGGCAGTCGCAAACTGGCGCGTCCGCATTGCAGCCGCAGCAGACTGGTTTCACTTCTTCGTTGGTGACGAGCTCAGAAAATGAAAATAAGGATATCAAGATTCCAAACATCCGACTCTCGTTCATCACTGCAAAGGAACAGGAGCGGTTTGAGCATGTTTTCCGGGTGAATGTCCCCAAGGGAGAAAACTCAATCGACGGCCAGACTGCAAAGAAAATCATGATGCAGTCTGGTCTCAGTGCTACCAAGCTGGCTGATATTTGGGCATTGGCCGACACGACCCGCTCAGGAAGGCTGCTTTTTCCTGAGTTTGCATTGGCGCTCCATCTCTGCAACATTGCCGCAAAGGGAGAGCAGGTGCCATACGAGCTGCCACTAAAAATTAAAAACGAGGTCAGCAGCTTTGTCGACGCCATTAATTTTTCCGTCAACGACGCGGCTCCTCAGCAGTCGTTCAACCAGATGCTTTTCAGCCAGCCAACAGGTGTCCAGTCGTTCCCGCAGACCAGCTTCCAGTCGCAACCACTGCAGTCTCAGGCCACCGGTCTTAGACCGCAACAGACAGGCTTTGGGATGCAGGCTGGTATCCAGCCGCAGCAGACTCAAGGAACGTTTGGTCTACAGCCGCAGAGAACCGGCTTTACGCAACAGCAGACGGGGCTTCAGCCCCAACGCACTGGCTTCAACTTGCAATCGCAGCAAACCGGGTTCAACCTACAGCCCCAGCAGACGGGCTTTGGCATGCAACCACAGCAGACTGGAGCTCCCCTCCAGGCTCAAAAAACTGGCACTTTCATTCCATTGACTGCGCAGCAGACGAGTGGACTTGTGCCCGTCGGTCCGCAGAGTACTGGAGGACTTGTGCAGCAGAGAACAGGCGGCTTTGCTCCTTCGCAGACAGGCCTGCTACCGCAAACTACAGGAATCAATCCTCAACCAACGGGACTCATGCCGCAACCAACAGGCTTGACTGCCATGCCTACAGGAAAACCTGGCCAATGGGGTTTTGTTTCTGCGCCAACAGGTGGACTGCCGGGCTTGGACATGATGCAATCGCACTTCATGCCTAATGCCTCTTCCCAGACTCAACACTTGACGAACGCAATGGGCGGAAATGCTGCCTCCAACGTCACGTGGGCAATCACTAAACAGGAGAAGCTCATCTACGACAACATCTTCAAAAAATGGGACACCGACAGAAAAGGTTACGTCGAGGGAAGCACGGCCATCACTGTTTTCGGAAAGTCTGGCTTGAATAGACAGGAGTTGGAAAAAATCTGGACGCTTGCTGACTCTGGCAACAGAGGCAAGCTGAACAAGGACGAGTTTGCGGTGGCTATGCATTTGATCTACAGACGTCTGAACGGCTTTGACATTCCGGAAGTGTTGCCTCCTGAACTCGTTCCTCCTTCCTCGAAATTACTGCTCGAGAGCATGAATCAGATCAAGGGCAAGCTTATGGAAGACTCGATTTCGAGCAGACCAAAGCCTATCTCCTCGTCAAGCACATTTGACGGTACTAGGTACAAGAACAACGATGATGCCATTGGGTATGTTAGCAACGCAAGACACAGGAGCTCAAAGAAGAAGCCAGACGAAAAGACTGACAACCAGTTGACTATCGAAGATTTGAGAAAGAAAGTGCATGAGAAAAAGATCCTGCTCGATGCCATTGACGCAGCCGACGAGGATGTTGCCAATGACTACGGCAAGCAGAAAACTGTCAATGAGATTAATATGCTCAAGGTGAAAATTAGAGCAGCACAGGACAAACTGAACGCGGCAGGACAAGATGCCGGTTCTGCCATTCAGGAAAAACAGAGGCTGTCTAAGGAGCTGACCAGGTTGACTGACCGGGTTCCTAAGCTTGTTTCGGAGCTTGGCTCGATTGATGAGCAGATCAAGAATGCCAAAGTCGAAATCGCCAGACTCAAAATCCACAAGGAAAATCCTTCTGGTATCCAAATCAAGGGAACGGGCCGCAACGGCGAAGTCACCGAAGCGGACAAGCGCATCGCCAAGCAGAAAGCAGCGTTGCAAGCCAAGATGGCGGCCCTGACCGGAAAGCCTGCTCCGAACCTCGACCAATTTGAGGCCAATGAGGCTAGGCTTTCTCAGGACATAGACCGTATTTCAAATGAGACCCAACAACAGCAGACCATGATTAAGGACATTGCTGGCTCGATCAACGAGCTGGTGAACGACATTTCCGGCTCGCTGCGTCTGACAAACTCTGCTCAGGTTGGCTATTCAAAATGGGAGCTTGGCAACGACATTCAGAGTAGCGACGTGAAGGCGTTTATTAGCGAGTTGAACGCCTCAAAGCCAGCCCCTAAACCAAAGGAGCCTCAGCAGCCAGCGATGCACACTCCTTCTGTCGCGCCGGCCATGCAAGAGTCTGTTTCTCGCTCGTCCACCCCATCTCAGTCTGCGGATAGCCTTGAGGCCCGGGCTCAACAGTTCAAGGAGCAGGCTCGTCGCAAGATGGAGGAAAAACTGGCAAAGCTTGGAATCAAAGGGTCTTTGAAGAGAAGCGACGCGTCCGTGCCGGACCCTGCTTCTGCGGCTCCTGCTCCTGTTGAGACAAAACAAGAAACCCCGGCTGAACCAGCGAAGCCTAGTGCTCCCAAGCAAGCACCAGCTCCGCCGGCTCCCCGCCAGGTGTCCAACTCTCACCCAGCAAAGGAGGACGACTCGTCGGATGACGACGACGCTGAGGAGCAGGAACTGAAGAGGCTTATTGCTGAGAAGAAGGCAATGGAAGCCAAAGAGCGCGAGAGGAAGCTGAAAAAGAAGCAAGATAGAGAAGCTCGTCTGGCAAAGCTCAGAGCAGAAATGGAGGAGCTCAAGAAAAAAGAAGCGCACAGCGAGAGCAGCGACGAAGACGAGCTGGCGGATTCTCAGGCCGACCAGAAAGATGTTCCTCCGCCGGCTGCTGCAGAGCCATCAAAGGCCCCAGAGCCCGTGTCTGCAGCTTCCGTGTCGTCGGCGCACAGCAATAATCCGTTCTCGAAAATGACTGCCCCTGTGGAGGAGCCAAAGCCAAAGAGCAATAATCCGTTCTTCAAGCCGCAGCTCACCTCAGAGTCAAGTTACGATGCCGACAGACTCAAGGCCCAGAGAGAGGCGCAAAGAGGCAAGAGTTTGAGTGATGACGGATGGTCCGACTCGGACAAGGAGGACGAAGACGAGGACGAAATGCCTGCTGCCTCGAAACAGGCCGAGCTTGCCTCGATGCTTTTTGGCGGAGGAGTCAAGTCCTCGTCGTCGACCGTGAACGAATACTCCACGCCACAGCCTGAGCAACAGAAGCCTGATGAGCAGACAGAAGATACACAGAGCTCTTCTCCAACAACGGCAGAAACTGTCAAGGAAACGGTGCCCCCTGTTCCTGCAGCTCCGCCGGTGGAAAAGCCAATAGCTGCGGAAATGCCTCCCGTCCCGGCTGCTCCCCCTATTCCCGCTGCTCCGCCAGCTCCTCCTGCTCCAGTTTCTTCTGCTGAGTCAGACAGTTCCGAAAACGATAGCTTTGAGGAGGCTCCAGCTGCGCCAGATTCTCCTGACGGTTCTCTGGCTATGGAGGCCCCACCCGTGCCTTCTGCTCCTGCTCCCCCAGCACCTGTGGAAGCTCCGCCAATCCCTGCTGCAATTCCTCCGCCACCACCGCCAGCTCCCGCTCCGCCAGCTCCGCCAGCTCCTGCCCCAGCTAACGGCACAGCAAACGGCGCAGTTAGCGGAACAGCTCCCATCTCAGCGTTACTGGGCGAAATCACTCTCGGCAAACAGCTGCGCAAGGTCGACGACTCCCAGAAACACATTGTTGAAGGAGGCACTGTTGGAAAAGTACTAGACTGATCTATAAATGCATTTATATGACTGTAAACTAGCTCAGAAAATACCGAATCTACTGCCCAGCGAAACGGTATCCTTTTTATCAATCGCCGGAGCCGAAGAGCTCGTTTCGACTTTGCCCGTGATCTGTTTGTGGAGATGCTTCAGGAAATCAGAATACGACCACACCAGATCCCCCGACCGGTCCTCATAGAGAAGCTCCAAAAACTCGGCCTCGTTTGCGTCTGTTTTGAAGCGACAGATCTGAATAGGGAAGAAGTCCACATTCAGATAGTGCTTGCCCAGGAACTTCACCAGGTTGCGCACTTGCAACGAGATATGGGTATCCAGAACAGGCAATTGCGAGGCAAGAGGGTCCAGCTGGCTCAGCGAAGTGACATGCTCTCCAAAGAGATCTTGTAGCAAAAGAGGATTCACGTCGGTGTGGAACCAGAGGAAAAGCGACTTGCCGTTGAACACCAGATACGCTCCGCCCATCTCGAGGTTGGCCTGGCTCAATCCAATGGTCTTTGGAGTGGAGAAAAACCCTGTTTGCTCGTCAAATAGACATTCGGAGTCGTCTAAGTCGTGCAGACTGATCATCACCGGATAGAGGTAGACGGACAGTTTTTCAGGCGTGCTATTAGCCAGGTCAAACAGGCTCTCGACACGCAGATCAGGGTTGCCCGTGCGTTCTCTCAAAGCTTTGGTTTTCAGCGCAGAAAGCACAAACATCGGGAACGTGCGCAGTCCGTGAGGCAAAACCAGCTGTCCTGGAGATGAATTGTTCTTGGCAACGTACAGTTTGTACATTGCGTTGATGTCAGCCAGCTGGATGTTCAGGTAGCTGCGCAGCGCGGCAAAGCTGATATTCGGCAGTCTGCTCAGGCTCTCTCTGAGCACAAGGTTCAGCACGGCGTCTTGGTCCGAGAACGAGAAAACGTCGGCTACGCGTTCCGTCACCGACATGATGCAGTTGATGACACGCACTTTCCTCAGACCGTCTGCAGATGTGTAGAGCAGGGCAGCCTGGAAATGTGAGTCTTTTTTGGTGTCTAGCTTTCCATCGTAGACGAAATCGCACGCAATGCTAGTCTGGCTATTGCATATAGGCAGATACGGCACCTCTGGCTGTCCTGAGGTGTGGAATCCACCGTAGTATTTGTTCACCTGTAGTCCGTTTGAGCAGCGCACCTTTAGCTGACCCTGGTACCCACATGTGCCGGTCACCAGATGCTTGACGGTGTACATGAGGTCTGCCTCGTCGCGGTCGAGATTGAAGTTGTGCCAGGTCTTGACAGAGCCCCCGGTCCTCATAGGAATGAGTCCTGCGTTCGCAAGGTCTATCGGCGTGTGCGCGCCGTTCAGGAGATGCAGGCCGATGTTGAACTTCACGTACTCTTTCAGCAGGTCCTGATAAAATTTGCTACCTGCAGTGATCACCTCTTTATCGTAGTCGGCGGTCGTTTTTTGCGCAGGCAGCTTGACTGCAAGCGAGCCTGGTCCCCACGAGGGAAGGCCCGAGAGAAATGTGATCACCTGGCCGCCGTCGACTTCCTGGAGGATGGTTTTGGCAGCCAATAGTGCAGCGCCGTACGCTGGCTCTGGACCAGGGTAGTCGGTCAGCTGTTCGATGGTGCTCAAAGTGGCCTCGATGATGGCGTGGGAGTCCATTGGGTCGGCGAGAATGCCGTCGTGGAACGGCGCAAATGGGTCGTCCAGGTCACCGACCACCGATACTGTGGTCTGCTCCAAATTCGGACTCAGGTTGTAGAAAAACAGTTTATTGGCGAATCCGACTATCGAGACCTTGGAGCCCTTTGGCAGGTTGGACTCGCCGTTGTGGTACAGCGCCATTCTGATGGCAGAGCAGGCTGCCACATGGAGTTTGGTTCGAACAGCCTCGTAGCTGAGGTCGACAAGGAACACGTGGTGGAGCGGATGAGAGTCTTTTTCGTCGAAGTTATAGTCTTTGGGCACAATCAGGTCGTAAACGCCGGAGTGCAGCTCGGGGCGCACGTAGTAATCTGACCTGACGCCGTTCGCGTCGACCTGGCTGACGTATTCTTGTGGGACTGGGCTTGAAAACGTACAGATGTTGCAGACCATATTGTATCCGCCGTGCTGCATGGCCGGGTTGATGTAAGCTCTGCACCGTCTGCACCGAGGAACCGAGGAAATCTCGCGGAAGTCGACCTGCGGAACGGGCTTCTCGCCGGGCGCTACCTGTGCAAAGGGCGTGAGAACCAGGCCAAGCGGGATCTTAGTTTGTTGTCTCAGTTTCTCGGAGCTAGGAACACTGTAGAGCGTCATTCTCGCAAATTTGGGAGACGCGTTGCCCTGGTCGACGGCAGTGTACTGTGTTCCTGCGAGCGGAGGCGAAACGTTTTCGAAAGTCAAAAAATCAGAGTCTTTGTAAGTGTAGTCTAGCTGGTATCTGATGCTGGGGATTGAGAGATCGTCCGTGGCTGCTGGGTCCAGTGCGACGTCGGGCCTTTGCGGCTGGTATTGGCCGGTCTGAGGGTACTGCTGGGTTGGCACGGCCACCTCCTGGGGTGCCGTGGCAGGTGGCGCTCCGGGCTCTGCGGATTGGCCGTAGTAGTGAGGAGCCTGCATGCCAGGGCTCATTGCAGCCGCATTAGGGTCAAACCCAGGGTCCACATGGTCGTCTCTGATGTAGTCTGGGACAAGCTGGTGATGCACATGGCTGGTCTTTTTCTTCCTAGCGCCCTTCAAAGAAAGATTGTTGAGTTGGGTGACGGTTTCCTGATATTGGTTCATCACAAATATGGCATGAATTTTCTTCGTTGTTATTTTTTTTCTTGGATCGCGCTCGAGAGTAAACACATAAAAATGGGGGTCACTGGTTTACTGCCGGCGCTCAAATCCATCCAGGAAGCCAGCCATTTGGAGAAGTATAGAGGTAAAACACTTGCGATCGACACGTACGCGTGGCTGCACAAGGCGATCTACGGCTGTGCCATGGAGATTGTGCTTGAAAAACCTACAAGAGCGTACCTGAACTACATGAATAGACGACTAGACATGTTGACGCATTACGGCATTACTCCGTACATGGTTCTGGACGGAGACTACTTGCCAACAAAGGCGAACACGGAAAAAGAACGCGAGGAGCGCAGAAGGGAGTACAAACGACTGGGTCTCGAGGCCCTACGCGCAAACAGACGTTCCGAGGCATACAATTATTTTAACAAGGCGTGTGATATCACGCCGCAGATCGCTAAGTCGGTAATAGAGGCTCTGAAAAGCAGAAATATCCAGTACGTGGTCGCCCCCTACGAAGCAGACGCGCAGATGGTGTATCTGGAGAAACATGGCCTAGTGCAGGGGATAATCTCTGAGGACTCAGATCTCCTAATTTTTGGCTGCCAGAGGCTTATCACGAAATTGGACGACTCTGGATCGTGTATCGAGGTGCGGAGGGACAAATTCAAGGACTGTCGGGAGTCTGCAATTGGCCTGTTCTCCAATGAGCAGCTGAAGCTGATGGCCATTGTCAGCGGATGCGACTATACCAAGGGGATCCCGAATGTCGGAATGCAGCGTGCCATCAACCTTGTGAATAGGTACTCGACAATTGGAAGGCTGCTGCAGGCAGTCCGCTACGAGGGGAAGTTGAAGGTCCCTGTCGAGTTCGAAACGGAGTATTACCGTGCTATCACCGCATTTAATCATCAAGTTGTTTTCGACCCTCGAACACAGAAACCCGTGCATCTGAACCCGTTGTCACCAGAAGACGATATGCTAGAGGTGGAACGGTGCGCAGGGAAAATCCACGACGATGAGCTCCACAGAAAGATTGCCATTGGCGAGCTGGACCCAATCACGAAGCTTCCGTTGTCGGGCCGCGAAGCCTCTAGTGCACCGCCTAGCATCGCTCGGAGAGCGCCAATCACCACAAAGACGCAGCCAAGAACAATAGACGCCTTGCTCCAAGTCAAAAGCAAGCCGGTGGTGCGGTCTGCGTCAGAGCCAACGGCCCGCAAGTCTGCCATCAGAACCATCGACCATTTTATGTCAGTCCAGACATCCAATGTGAAGCGGCGCAAGCTGCTTTTTGGCTCGCAAGATTCTGCATCTGAAACCAGCACATATTTCACTCGATCCACTGCATCTACCTTTACGGAAGACACGCGGAGCGTGTTCAGCGAACAGAATTCCAGCGACTACAACATAACGGACCCAGACGAGGACGAGGAGCCGGTTTTCAAAGCTTCGGTCACACAAAAACAGAGTATCCGTATGCCGTTGCGGGACATGACAAACCAGGTCTCGCAAAAGCTGGAAGCCAAAAATGTTGCTGGCCGGATCCTCGATAGAAACTCATTGAGCTCGTTTAAATATAACGGTAAATAGATCTAAAAATAAGGCATTTAAATATTTTTTGTACGCGACTGTGGGGGGCGAATATTGATGGAGACAGAGCAAAAGTTAGATACGCTCCAATCTCAATTTCCAGAAGTTGATAAGGATGTGCTGCTGGAGCTCCTGATCACTTTTGACGGCTCTGTTGAACAGACAAAGCTGATGCTCGAGGAGCAATTTGGGCCCCGGGAGATCAAGCAAGAGATCAAGGGGGAATCTCCAACTGGAAAGCGAAAGGCGAACGACGAACCTTGCGTTTTGACAAAGAAGAAGGCCATTTCTCAAAGACAGACATCTTTCAAGGTGTCGAAGGCTAGTGCTAACATTTCCACCACTCTATATGATAAAGAGCAGATAGAGACGATGGTTCCGTATCTGAGATTCTATCCCAACTTTCTGCCAGAAAGTCTTGCAGACGACCTCCTGGATGAACTTCTGTCGAAAAGAGCCAAGTTCAAAGACAAAATGTTCCACATTGCTGGTAACGAATGCCATTCAAACCACCAATCGACGGTGTTCTACGACGGCGACATACCCGAACAGCGATACGACAACGGATTATACCGTAACTCAAAATGCATGGCTCAATCGTTCACAGGAAATATACGAACAGCCAAGTTCCTGATTGAAGACCAGGCAAACGAAGTGCTTGCAACCACCAAGAGACACCCGCTTCAGGTACAGTCCGAGTGGCGCGCATCCATGTGCGTGGGAAACTATTTTCATACGAACAAGAACAACCTCGACTGGCACTCAGACCGTCTAACCACCATTGGGCCCTTGCCGTTGATCTGTTCGCTAACTTTAGGGGCGACCCGAATATTCAGAATTAGAAAGCAGTATGGTGAAAGTCCGATCTACAACATCCCGCTTCCTCACAATTCCTTGTTGCTAATGCTTCCAGGCACACAGGAAGAGTTCAAACACTGTGTTCCATCGTTGGCGAACTCGCTTCTGGCCAAGCATCCTAGAGCCAACGAGACCAGAATCAACCTCACTCTCCGCATGAGTCGGCCTCACCTGCTCAGCAACACGCCGTCTTGCGCAGTATGCAGGTCTGCTATGACTTTGCGACGCATGTACAAAAAACCAGCCTCCAGAGGGTACTATTTCTGGCTTTGCGACGGAGGCTACCGTTCGGGCAAGGAATGTCCAGGTTTCTATTTTGCCGACCTATCCCAGATCGAAAAGCCGCGCGCAAAGCTGTACACGCGCGATGTAAAACAGGCCACTCGGTGGCTGGCGGAGGACGACCACGAGGCAAGAATAGCTACAGAGTTTCACATGGAAGATGTCAAAGATTAGGCAGTGCACAATTGAGGCAGTGCACCACATGAATTTCAGCGTTGCTAAAAATTGAGCCAGCAAGAAAGACGTGGCAATGAAAGCGGTGAACACATGGCTGTTCCATTCTACAGATGAGCGCCCGGCGACCCCAGAACCGGGACTGCTAAACGAGCACAAACTTGGGGGCCCCACTCCTTCCCCGACCCAGAGCGAGGCGTCTAGTCACATCTATACGGGGACCCTTGCAGAAGGCCTGGAGCTGCTGGCAGAGGCGCTGCAAGGAGACTCGGATCACCTAAGCGACGCGTTTGCCAAGATTTTGGACTCCATGGTCGATTCAGGGCTGGTGACGTCTACTCTGTACAGAATTGACGACGAGCTCAAATTCCTGATTATGGAGACGTTTTTGACCGACAGCAACCTAGTCGAGCGATTCAAAGTGCATCGCCAGCAAAATCGAGAGCGCGACGCGTTGCTGGCGATCGAGCGGGCAAAACGGGGGTTGGAGATGGCGAGCACGGCAGACAGGTCTGTGAGTCCCTCTGAGCATTTTTCGTCGGCGGACGAGAGTGCGGGATGGACACTCCGGTTTGCCGAGTTTGTCGATCTTCTTCTTACAATGTGGGAGTTGCTTTTCACCGGTATCATAAGTCCGATCGTCTCGTACATCTATGCTCGTCTTGGCGAACAGAGCACCAAGTACGACATTGGCAGGTATGTCGGAACAATACTCTTGTTCTGTAACATAATTCTCCGCCGCCTGGTTACCGTTTTAGGCCGTCTTGTTGGGCGCCGCGAAAACTCGCGCATCACGTCTTTGGGGCAAACGTGATGTTTATTTATTTTTTGACGCGTGGGTGCAGGAACACGCCTCAGACCACTCCTGTTTTTCTGTTTACCGGATGTTTCAAAGGAACACAAAAAAGTTTAAGGCAGGTGCGGAACCTGTTGTGTAAACTTGAAACAAAACGGTATCGCAGCAATAGCAGACCTTTTGCCAACACTTTGACCGCAATGGCGCCGTTGACTCCGCAACCGAAGCGGGAGCAGATCCACGAGCAGAGATCCAGAAACGACTATGGGGGCATGTCTCAGTTCACACCTCCAAAATCCTCAGAAAAAAGACATCCAGACGCCCTCAACGTTATCCATGAAGACGAGTCACTATTCTCAGAGCTCATGATTCCCATCAGCGGAAGCGACGACGAAGACCAAGAAGAATGGGTCGATAGAATCCTCAAACAGCAAACTCAGGAGATACCTTCGTGCGACTTGCTGGCAGACTCCCTCGTGAGCGGGAGCAGTCCCACTCTTCCAGAAGAGTCTCCGGTGGCTACCGTTGACATGAAAGACCTCGACCACCTGACTGCTGCTGTGGATCGCCAGGATGACATGCTGCGCATCTTTGGTGTCCTACGTGACGGACTTCGCGAATACAACTACCAGCTTGCTAACGCCGGGCCGGAAAGCGTTGTTATGGTGCGCTCTGATTTTCTTATCAACTATGGCAAGAACGTCGGATGCAGTCTGCGCACAAAGATGATCAATGATTACTTGACGATGGCTAGGAACGATGAAGAGCTCCTCAACTACGGACTATCGCATCAACTGGCAGACGTGACTATTTTGGAGGAAATTCGGAACCTGGTCCGCGAAAGCGACCGCAAGCGAAAGCTCTACAATAAAAGAAAGAACATGGCGATGGAGAGCAAACGTCCTGTATTGAGTTCTACTCCTGAACTCGGTGGCAGTCCGGCAGAAAGTGTGGATAAGAAAAAGAAGAGCCGGTCTGGAAAATCTAAAGGTTTGAGCGTCGAAAAAATCCAAATAGGATACTATGGCAATAATCATCTGAGCGCAGTTGCCGATTTGGACCAGATCCTGAAGGTCGAAGAAGACGAAAAGTATATCACGGACCTTCGCAACAAGAACAGCTTTTTGAGAGCATGCATTGATGGAATCTACTCGCCTGATTTAGTGGTTGACCATTCCTTACTGTACACTAAGGTGCCATTGAACTTGAACCCTGATATGAGCATTGATTTGGAATCTGACAGGGCCGTGGCTTACGCTGAAAACACACTTTGGGTGGCTTCCCATCTGGCTCCAAACGCAGTTTCGAGCGAGAAATTCTCCAGACTTTTACAAATGCGGGTCATTGTGAAAGTCTACGATTGTGACCAACTGGTCCTAAAGCGCACCGAGCCAGTCACTGGCCATTTGCTTTCCGACAACGCCCACATGAAAATCAACCTGCCTCTGAACGCCAGATACTGGTCCAGTCTGATCAACGAGTACTCGAACGGCTCTATCGACGGCTCTAAATTCGAGAATATCCATATCACCCACACGATGTACTTCGACGAGGAGCCAGACATTGTGAAAACTGGCAAAGACGTTCCTATTCATTCGCTGATTTGGGAGTTTTTGCGGAACAACCAGATCAACTATCTGCCACATTCCGTGAGTGTGCAGAAGAAAACGGATCCACGAAGGCCGCTCACAATCAACAGCGTGAGGTCCAACTCATTTTGCGAGCCTGGTCGGGTCGCAAACAGAGGCCATAAAAGAACCAGATCGAGATCACTCACCGATTTGACCACTCTTCGTCCACAAATGCAACCACCGCCAATGTTTCAACAGATTGTGCCAAAACCACAGCCGTTGCAAGACATCACTGTTAGTTCCGCTCCGGCTATCCAGACACGTTTTGCGATCAATGATCCAAAAAACATTCAACGGTATCATATGCATTTGCAAGCTGCACAGATCAGGGCGCATCAATCTCAGCAGATTGCATTGCAACAACAACAACAAATGTACAACAGTTTCTATGGCGTTGGGTCGGAGGTCCAGTTTGTTCCTCAAGAATTCCAGTACCCACAATCGCACAATAGCTCGGATGACTCGATTTCGTCCAACTCTTCCATCGATCACACGCATGCCTCGTTCTCGGGCTCGGCCCAAACTACGAAAAGCTCGGTGAGCGGCTCTACAGGCGTCACTCCACGATTGAAGGAGTTCCAATTCGAAGTCACCACTATACCTCCGCCCCAGGAGGCAGAATTTGGCTCTGGAAATCAAAGCTCACCTACTTCGTCGACCATCTCTGCCCATTCCAACGATGGACATGAGAGCTCGAAAAAGAAGGGCAACACCGCCACCCAGCCGTACTTGCCCGGCATGGGCTCCATCAACCTGAATGTTGGTGATGCCAGAGCCAGCGAGCTGGATTGGAAGTTTTACTACTACAACCCTTAAGGACAATATATATTCTGTACTCGTTACCCGGAATGTAATATTCAAAAAAATATTTGTTCATCGGTTTGTCCATGTCTGTGTCTAAAGGAGTGTGGTCAAAGTTTGTGAAGCGGTCGCCAACTTTGGCGTTGCGCAACAAGGCTCTTCGGACTGCCTTGCTGAGCCCAGATCTTCCGTCTGGCCCGGTCTCCTTGAAGTCTAAAGCCAGCAAAAGGAAATACCAATCGATCGAAGGTCTTGACCAAATCTACCCGCTAGCATACGAGGTTTTGGAGAAACGCAGCGAGGACATCTACTCCAAAATCGAAAGCCTCGACAAGAACAGTCCAACCTACGCCGAGCAAAAGGAGGAACTCGAAATCGCGGCTGAAAAATTCAATCCTGAAGTGGTGTATATGGCAGAGTACATGAAAAATAGCCTCGATAGAACCCAGCCCGTTTTCAGACACTACTTGAAAAAAACATGGGAGGGCTACTCCAAGATGCTGCTTATGCAGAGACTTGAGACTTTGGCTGTCATCCCAGACACGCTTCCTACTCTGGAGCCGAAAGTTGAGGTCAAGCTCAAGTTCCCACACAATAATCAGGATAGATGGATAGAACCGGGAACGTTACTTTCATCAAATGTTACCAAGATGCCACCTTCGCTCGAAGTCATTGAGTTCAAAGAGAGCACCGGTGACCTGTACACGGTCTTGATGGTCGATCCGGACACTCCAGACCTCGCTCAAGACAGCTACTCTACCACCCTTCTGTGGGGGGTGAAAGATGTCAAGCTTTCCAACACCGACTCCATGATTGACGCCAAGAAACTGATGCAAAACGAAGACTGCGAGTTTGTTGAGTACCTGCCCCCAGTTTGTGAGAAAAACACTGGAAAGCATAGAATTGCATTTTGGGTGTTCAGACAGGACGGCCCGCTAGAAAATGCTCCTAAAGGGCTCAGAAGAGAGTTTTTCAAGATCAGACAGTTTGTGGAGGACAACAAGCTCACGCCGGTTGGAGCGCATGTCATCCGTACGTTGTGGGACAGAAACACAGAAAACGTGAGAAAAATGTATGGTCTTCCTGAAGGACGTGTTTTCACTAGGGAGCGTGTGCCGTACTTGAAGAATTGATGGATCTGTATATACTAGCTTTATTTTACAAATAATGCACTCAAAGTAATTTTTCAGTAAATTTTCTTCGTCGCGTCGATGTCTGAGCCATGTGAACGTAGAAAGCAACTGCGCGACCTGAACCAGAAAGCATGGGGTGGCGAGCTGCTTGTCGTGGACTCCCCTGACACCTCTTTGAAAAGTAACATGGCTGTGCTCAAGAAACTAAGTTCGGCTATCACCACCGAAACACAGAATTCTTTAATAGACTCGATCAAGAGAGTTTCACTTGAGAAATACCTGGACGAGCTGATCCCTGCAACAGCAGACGGGCTTCTTTCTTTGAAAAAGAAGGACACGGCAGCTGCCGTAGAGGTGCTCTCCGTGCTGCATCAGCGATTTGGGTCTCGTTTTACTACAAAATTGGCACTATATTTTTTCCGTTCAGTTGAAGATTTCAAAGAGCCGGAGCATCTGCCCGTCTTGGGCACTCTGCTGAGATTGTATTGTGAGATGTACTTGGTTGATCTTATTCGCGTGGATGATAGTGTCGAAAAATGCAAGCTGCCACGGTATTTGGTGAAATCGGATAGGCCTCTTCTCCTAGCCTACATTTCACAGCTACTCTCTCGACACGCTAATAACACAAAACTACTCTCCATTGTATCAGGATTTGTCAAGAAGTTTGATGATGTGCTTCTTCGTGAGAACGAGTTCTTGAACTCGTCAGAAAGACTGTCATTGATCAAGCTTTTCACCAAATATAGTGAACATATATGCAAAGTGACCGAAAACACACATCAAGAGATCTCCAGTTTGGAGAACCAGGTCAATGAGATCTCGAGAAAAACCAGTAAAGTGCCTGAATCGCTCGAATTCGATCTCAAGGAGAAGAAAGACGAGTTTGTCAAACTGGAAGCTTACTCAGAGTTTGCACATGAAGTCTTTTCCATTGAAAAACCCTCGCTGGCTCGGGAGACGGAATCGACTGTCAAGATCACGGCTATCCCCGGACTTTCAGAGTCCAATCGCTGGGAGAGTGAGGAGCAACGCAAATTCTACGAGGAGGTACCGGATATCTCTGAAATGGTGGATCCGAGCCTGCTTTTGAGAAGGGAGCCGGACATAGAAGAAAACAGGGCTCCTAAAGATGCACTTTCCACGTTTGTCGAGGAGTTGGACGCTGCCACTACTGCAGAGGAGGTGGACGATAAAGCTCGTGAATTTTGGCAACAGGAAATGTACACTAAATCTGCCGAAAGTCGTCTGTATCGCCACGCGTGCTCTCAGGGCATCAACTCCAAAGCCTTTGCGAGGTTTCTGTGCATCAATCGCAATGTGCTCAACTCTTTAATTCAGAAAATAGAAAACAAAGCTGATGCGGCTTTGAAAGATCAGTCGATGATATCGCATAAAGATTACAACATGGTCAGGCTATATTGCGAAATGGCTAACTTCAACCTGGTTCCGGCTACCAAGTTTTTGCATGTGCTGAGATCACTCGTGGTAAATGTTGGGGAGGGAGCTGGTTTGGACTTGTTGACACTGTTCTTCGATTATTCCAAATTTACAATTCTCTATCGACCGGAGTTTTCCGTGGCCGTGAACAACATAATTCATCTTTTTCAAAGCGTCACAAGTAGATTACAAGGAGATCGACAAAAGGCCGCTCAGGCCTTTCTCTCGTCGCTTGCTGTTGCTGAAGAAAATGTGAAAGTCGAAACTGCGAGACCCAAACTGCAATTTCTCGATTATGTGCTGAAACGGGCTCTGCAAAATCAGGTCTTCTTTCCTGCGCTTCTCGAATTCGAGTGGGACGCGGAATCGTATTCCAAGATCGTGGACTTCTTTACCCATCCAGAAACGATAACCTACGACGAGGTCCCTGCTCTTGTCTCCATGCTTAAATATTTAGGCGAGCGTGATCCAGTTCTAGTTGCCGTTGTGGTCGACGGCCTGATTGAGGAGTTTCAGTCCGGATTCGAGCTAGACGATTTCCGTCAAAATAGAAAGAGAATGGCGGTAGCAAGCTACCTGGCGCAACTCGCCGTCAAAAGGCTGATAACGGCAGCACTCTTTCGCACTTTGGTCAAATACGCGATTTTCGAATCTGTCCACGGCGATCCATCAAACTGGTTCTGGGCAAAGATGGTGTGCCTGTTTTTCGAAATCTCAAAGAAACATATGTCGTTGGAGTTGATGCTTTTTGACTATCATCTATTGCTTCAAGGTGAACCGCCCCTTGACCTGCGCCTGCGAGTAATTAAGTGTTTTGAGTCACGCGGCGTAGCACGCGCAAACAGCGTTGCTGAGGCAGCTAAGAGGATCAGTGAAATCAGCAAGGCCGCCCGTCAAATGCCTGAATCTGAACCTGATGATGATGAAGAGACGGACCAGGGGGCTGATGAGGTCTCAGACTCAGAGGCTACAGAAGATACCGATGATTCTGAGACAGAAGACGAATCTGACGAAGACGATGACACTGAATCTGAGCTGGACGAGAACATGATCAACGTACAGCTCGAGAGGAGCATCCAATCAGAATTTGACAGTATGCTGGCCGCAAGTTTGAAGACCTCCAGCTCGACGAACGCAAGGCCTCGTGTACGCCAGCCAGTCGGCGCCGTTGTTCGTAAGGAACAGACGGAAAACGGAGCCAACAAGTTTACGTTTTTAACGAAATCGGGAAACAAGATCGCGGCCCGAAAGATCGAAGTTCCCGACCATGTGGACTTTGTTGCCGAGCAACTGTCCAACGCAGAGCTGTGGGAGCAAGAGCGCGACAGGATCAAGGACTTTGTGCTCAATCAGCACGAATAGATCTGTTCTGGTGTACGGGTGTATACTAGTTAAGAAAAAAGATATACAAAATTTAGCTTTTCTGCGGCACGGCAGGCAGCTCATAACCTTGGACAAGTTTTTCCAAAGTTTTATTGGTGAAATAATAGAGGGGAAAACAAATAGACCATGTCCACATTAAACGTGAGTATCGGTGCTCCGTCTGCGCAGCTAACCTTTAGGTCCTTAGATATTCCTCATTGGCCGCCGGCATTGTGTACGGAGCTTACCACACCTACACCTTGAAGATCGAAGGTGAGAAGAAACAAGAATTGTACGATTACCAGCAAAAGCTGAAATTGGTGGAGGCTGCCAAGGCCGAATATAGAAAGCTGAACCCACCTAAGCAAGCCGCTTCTACCGAGGCCGTGAACCTCGATGATCCAGAATTTGATTTCGGGAAATTTATTCTGGGTGCTGTTGAGAAACTAGGTAGCTGAAAAATATAGTATAAAAAGTGTACGAATTTTTTGAAAATCTTAGCATGTTGATCTATAATACTAAAGTGGCGTCCTACGGCCCCAGATTCGCCTCTAGGTTGACGGTATCCGCTCGTTTAGGAAGACGGTGTTTTACCAACGACTCGTATACGTTCAGAAACTTCCAAAGTGGGCACACGATTGCTAAACATTTTGAGACCGCTGGTCATGGATACCTGATGTCTGTGGCCTTTGAGCCGAAAGATCGCCTCAAAGACAAAAATCACCCTGACGACGGGCTCATTTCCAAGTACCGAAAGAAGGTCCAGACCAATACCGTGTACGATTCGCCCACGGGGGAAGATAATTATGTGATGGCATATAATGACTCCAAGGTGCTGGCTGGCGTTTTGGACGGGGTTGGTGGCTGGTCTGAACAAGGGTTCGATTCCAGTGCTATCAGCCGCGAGCTATCCACCCATGTGACAATGGAATTTTTGCATGAGGATCACCTGACTCCGCTCGAGATTCTGGACAAGGCATACATCAAAATGAAGCAGGACGGTTCTGTTGAGGTTGGCTCCACGACCATCTGTTTTGGCATCATCGATGCCGAAACAAATAAGCTACATGCTGTTAATTTGGGCGACTCCTGGTTTGGAGTCTTTAGGAAGCAAGACTCGCGATTCAAGTGCGTTTTGGAGTCCAAAGAGCAGACATATTCGTTCAACGCCCCCTACCAGTTATCTGTGATCCCGCAAGAGTTTTTGGACATTGCCAAACGGAAGGGCTCAAAATACTTAATGAACCTGCCCCAAGACGCAGACGAGTACGAGTTCCAGCTCGAGTCAGGAGACGTGGTGATGTTCACCACCGACGGTTTAATTGACAATGTCGTCATCAATGACGTGGCGCTGTATTTGGATGACTATTTCGCGGCAGATCAGATAGGGGAAATGAACACGAACCTTGTTCGGAACGTCAAAGAGCTGAGTCTGAATAGCAACTTCAAAAGCGTGTTTTCGCAGCGACTAAGCGATATTACTGGCCAAGATTACATTGGAGGCAAGCCAGATGACATCACCAGCGTGGTAGTCTATGTCCAGTAAGGAACACTCAGGCCCGTTTACGCACTAAATACTAATACAACACCGCGCGATCTTATTTATCAAACTTCATCGGGCTCAAAACAGCCAATTGGTGACTTGACCCTCAACGTGTACTCGCACTTCTCCGGCTCGGTAACGGCAACGATGGTGTCCTTTTCGCAGCATTCCAGCAGAACAGTGGCCTTTCTCACTGGACCGTTCCAGCATTTGTCTCCATGTTCGTAGATCAGCTTGAGCTGCTGCTTTTCTTCGTCAAACTCGGTTCGTTCAAAACGGCCGATTCTCACCGCATGGCCATTGCGGTCGATTTGCTCCACTTTTTCCACAAAGCACAGTCTATAATCATAATCGCCGATTTTGTCCACGATACAATCGTCCATAGCCATAAGAATCTGGTGTGGCCCATAATCTTTGTTCAGCCGCTCCTCCTTAGTCTGCTGATCCCTTCTTAGCCGTTTCAGCTCTTCCTCGATTTCCTTCTTCCGCTTTTCTGACTCTCTCGTTGACGGGATCTTTTGGTGTCTCTTTGACACGCCCAAGAATGAATTCACCATGGCCTTGAAAGTGGACTTGAAGTCAAAGAGCTCGTTTTCGTCCTCATCTTCACGGCCGGCCAGCTTCCGGATCTCTGCTTCTGAGTCTTTCAGCTGGCTCTGCAAATTTGCAAATAGAGTTTCCACCTCACTGGCCTGATCAGTACCCTTTTCGTCCTTGGTCAAACCTTGATTGACAGAATACTCCTGGAATGCTTGAGCTGCAGCTTTCACGGCAGGGTCATTGAAGTTGTGGTTGTACTCGTTGCTCATAGTTTCCAGAATCTCTTCCAAGTTTCTGAGATTGTGTCGTTTGCTGTTGAGTTGCTGGAGTTTTTCGGAGATCTGCAAAGATAGCCTCTCCAGACTTGAGTCCAGCTGCTCAAACACTGAAATAATGGCGCTTTCCTTTTCTGTAGGAGCCTGAAGTTGGTTGAGACCATAAAGTTCCTGCTCGAGTTTCTCGATCTCAGAAGACAGCTGTGTGATTTCGTACCTCAACTTGGTCTGCTGCTTGTGTGCTTTATGCTGAATTTTAGCCTTCTTGGCTAATCCCTTAGCAATCGCCGCGTTCCGTGCCGCTGTTTCTTCGTCCCACGCTTTCTTCATTTGTGCGCATCTTGAAGGACATTTTCCATCAGGCTCGTCTGAACCATCGCAACAGAGATCGTAGTCGCAGGTTCCATCATTCACTCTGTAAGAAGGTAGGTAATTTGGCTTGAACCCTTCGTTGGCGCAGTAGAACTGGCCTAGGCTGCAGGCAGAGGTCCCTGGCTCGTCGGAGCCATCTGGACAGTCACAGTAATCGTCATTAATTCTGTCGAAGGAGATCTTGATCTCTGGATTGCCCAGACATGCCCAAAGACCGTCATCGTCAGGCTGGTAAAGTGATTGTCTATCTGGCTCGACGCCGCGTATCCAATTTGCGGCAGCGCAGCAGCAGAGTAAAAAAAATGCAAGCATCACTAAAGAAGTGACCAAACAATTAATTCTGAACTATAAAGTGACTATTTTATTGAAAAAGAATAGAATTCAGCTCCTCATTAAAGGACAGCGAGATTTAGTCCGCGAAATTAGAGCTTCACTCTAGATATAAACAGTCGGTTGGTTACCGCTGAGGGTGCGTGAACCCGGGATGGCCTGAGTAGTGCGAGTATGCCAGGGACCGGGACATATAATGAGGCGCATACGGAGGAGGATTTCCAACGTATGGCTGATATAATAGTACAGGCGACCGCTGAACGTGCGGCGACGGGTGTGAGTGGTGTCTGACCATGGGGAACGCGGTCTGAGGTGGAGACCTGGGCATCATGGCAGCACTCAAAGGAGGAGGGGGCATCGGAGAGTTCATGACAGGGGGTAACGTGCCCGACGTCGGGGACCGCATGATCTCTCCATGCTCTATCTGGAGCTCTTGCGGCTTTGGCTGTGACATGTATCTGTACCGTCGGGCCCCGTACGGGACTTGTTCGTATCCTGCGCACACTTTTTTCGATTTCTCGCAATTGAAACAGAATGGCTTGCGCTCGTCACACTTAATCCGTCGCCTGCGGCATGTGAGACAGCCGGTCCTTGTCCGCTTGCGTACCACGCGTTTGCGTTTATCTCTGCTCTCTGATGAGCTATCAGGTGACTGTTCGCGCTTGTCTAACATTGGATCGTACCCCGACTGGCTCGTCTCAGGCGAATAGGTGGGAAAAGACTGATGCCGTTGCTGGGGTGCGGCGTAATAGGCGTTGAGCGGATCGTATTGCGGAGGGTAAACTTCTTGGCATGGTAAAGAAGCCGCATGGGGGCGTGGTTGAGGAGGCACGGGTGCACTCAATATAGACGATAGAGGCGGCAACTGGACTTCCGGCTTGATTTGTGAGTCGGGGATGGAAGGCTGGCGTGAATTGCGGCGACTGAAAGGGTCCTGGTACACAGTGTGTTCCAATGGATAGCGGCTTGAGAACGTTTGCGGCACTGGTGGTGGGAACGGCAACGAATCTTGACTGTTTCTGGAAGGACTGGTGATGGATGCCGTGAGGTTTGAAATTGAGGGTAGCTTAACGGATGATGTGCCTGAGGATTCAGGGGTCTGCCCTATACTCGAATTCTCTCGATTGAGTACGGAAGCCATAATTGACGGAGAGGGGCCAGAAACAATAACTGAGTTGAGAGCTGAAACTATCGTGGGTTCAATAAGACCGAAGTATGAGCATTAGCTGGTATAATCTATTCCTTGGTGTTATAAAGAGCAGAAGAGTATTAAAATCTACCCAAATCTCATTTCTCTTCCGGATTCTGACAGTAGACGCAAAAAGAAAAAAAGAACTACTGCAAAGTCCAAAATAATACAAGTACATCAGGAAACCCAGCCGCCTGGAAGTGCAGAAGTCCATATAGCAGTTTGCAGATTCCGCATATCGGGCCTACTGGATTTGGAACGGAGGTGCACCGATTGCAGATCCATTGCGTAAAAATGCAGGTGTATCAATCGGCAATTGTTTTACCGGTCGAATATTTCAAATTTGCGACAGAAAATTGCAAACAAACCTCTTCGCACCGCAACTTGGCACACATACAAGCCGAACTTCCGACGGGGCAATTTTGCAAGGGCGCAATGGCATTCATCTTTAAACGGAGACGAGCAAGGACCATTGTCTAGGTCCCCGAGGAAAATCCATGCGAGGTAGCCATCTAATTCTTTTGAGTTTATTATTGCACCATCTACACGCCTTAACGAGCTCTTGATGCCGTATTCGAAGGGTGTGAACATAAAATCTCCGACTTCTCATGCAGATACGGCGTGCAGTAATAGTTATCGTCTGTTGTATTTGTTCGCATGGCCCGAAAACACGCTGTCTTGTATTTGTGTGCATACTCTACAATATTACGTAAAGGGGAAGATCACCGCCCGCTGGCTACACTTGTGACATGGCTGCATCTTAGATTATACCTTTTGAAGAACGATCTGCGCTTATTCACATTTGATGCCATTTTTATTGTCTGAGCTCATCATGCATATTATTTTTAGGACACGCATGAACGCTTGCGATTGTCGGTTAACATTTAGGCCCCTGTTTGTAACTGTGTTACCGAGTATTTTCCGCGGCTTCTGTCATAGACAAGTCCCAAGTGTAAAATTGTTGGGGATTACGTGCAAATTGCATTTTCGAAGATCTTCCGGACAATGCGAATCCTTTGGAGGCGACACAGTTTAGTGTCAAATGTAGATGTCCGCCTTAATCGAAAATCCTAATTTGGGCACCAGTGCATCCAGCATCGATAAAGTTTGAATTGGCGCACTCTTTGACCATTTTTTATGAAAACGAAATTCGGGCTTGTCGCTAAAAGCTGAACACTTCTCAAGTCAAAACATTGAGACATTACACGAAAAAGAAATTCCGGTTTTTGAGAGGCTGCTTCACTTCGTATCACTTTTAGGTTTGACCGGATTCAAAATCCAGTCGCCAACAATTATTTCAGCGCATGCTATGCCTTATTCGCTGGCCTAGAAAATAATAGATTTCCAGCTTTTTCACAATAGAAGTGAGTGTTCTATTTTTTCCCGCATTTTTGACAAGAGAGTTACCCTTTTAACTTGCATTTGAATGCAAAAAAATTGCTCTCGGCGAGAATCGAACACGCGATCTTCAGATTATGAGACTGACGCCTTAACCGACTGGGCCACGAGAGCTTATTCGTAGTAGCTTTTACGGTTCGTGTATATATGTCTCAGGAGGGGGTCAGTGTTGAATATCCATATAAAATGGATAAATGCTTTCCCCATAGACACGTGTGTTTTACGATGCTGATATATGGTTTATAGTTGGAAGTAGGTATGGCTCACTAAATAACTGCTTATTTATTTTTGATAACCTCTCTCTCAACAAGTAAGGCGTCCTGGGTTGGTTGAACCGTGTCTGGGTTTTCTGGAGGATCTTGAGCGCCAGCGTTCCATTCTTCCAATTCAAGTTGATGCTCTCTCTCGATAGCATACTTCACAGCCTCCAGAACATTATCACAGGTGTACTTTGGCTGGTACTTTGGAACTGTTCCCTCCTGGTAGACACCGGTCTTGACCAAAATCGAGTGCCATGACTCGTCGTGAGAGTTTGCGAAACGAATGTCAGACTCTGGAGTGTCACCAACAAAGTACACAGTCGATGCTGGGGGCAAATCCAAGGTCAGTTGCGAAAGTTTTTGGATGGTCAATCCTTCATCCTCATCATCGGAATCGTCAGAGTCCGACTCGCTGAAAACTCCCCTCTTGGCTTCTGTTTTCTGCTTTCCGTCCTTTTGTTTCTCTTCCTTTTTCTTTTCATCTGCTTTCTGGGCAGGCGTTTTGAAGCTGAGAGCTTCTTCTTCATCTTCCTCTTCTTCTTCGCCATCCTCTCCCGAAAACTCAGAGGCGACGGCAGAAGTGATCTCTTCGACGTGCTCTTCTAACACGTCTTGTCTCCAGTTCTTCAAAACCTTTTCTGCAAATTTGAAGGTGCCACGTTGTGGTTTGCCGAATCTGGTGACTTTGAGCTCCTTTCCGGTATGTTCTCTATAAAGAGCGGCAATGGAAACTTGCAGCGCACCCATACCATACCGAGAAAGCTTATAGTTGGTTGCCCAGATGAAGTCTGAGTGAGCAAAGTAGATCGAAGGTCCCTCCTCAAACGTCTCACTGACCGTTCCCATGACTCCGTTCTTGGACATCAGAAGCTCCAGAATGATCTGCTGGTCAGCAGCCCAGTTTCTAGAGTCTGCAAAGACCAAAATCGCATCGATCTTGGTTTTCGAGAAATCGACATCTTTCTTGCACACTTTCTTGTCTTCTTCGGTCAATGTGTAATAAGGTGTCACGCTTGGATTCCAGTACATCACATCTAATGGGATGTACACGTTCTTGAAACCATAGCCCTCGGCAACTTTACGGCACTTGTCGCCGACACCACCAACCACAAGCACGTTGTTGTAAACGGCAACAAGGTCCTTCATTGGTGTGTGACCCTGAATGATCTGGTCCTCGGTGATCTCAACTCCCAATCTCTCGCTCAATTCCTTAGCACGCTCACTTTCTGGTCTTCCTCCACCATTGGTGACAAAAATGTAAGGAACTTTGATATTGTATTTGTTCTCACCGTTCAACATCTTTATAGCCTCTCTTGCATATGGGATGGTTTCGGGTCCTTTCACGATGACACCGTCAATATCAAATGCGAACGCATACGATGCAACACGGAAATGGTCCACGATGTGGGTTTTATACCGGACAGGGTGTCCGTCAGAGCCCAAAGACGACATAGATAGACGAGAATGCGATTTGCCCAAACTAACCTTCGAACCTGTCTTCTTGAGGCTGACGTTGCTGTTTCCGTTGTTCAGCTTCGACAGAGCGGCAAGAGAAGGCGACCTCATCGATCCTGCCCACTGATCTGACAAAGACAGCGAGGAGACCCTTTTTTTACGTGCCGCAGGCGTCATGCTATCGATTCCGTCGTTGTTCAGATACGACTGGAAAGAGGGACTAGCGACGTTGGCAGTCTTGGCAGTTTCTGCATTCGTAGGGGCGTTCTGTATATTCAAATTTTGCGATTCCATTATATTGATATCCTATAACTGGTAAATGGGGACTTTATATACTGGCAGTAACATGACAGAAGATTAATGACGTAACACACAACTTCCTTTTGTGTCGCGCACGACCCTCTATTGGCTGTTTCGTCCTTTAAAAACCCATCGCAATATTTTCCGGCACATTCTAAAGGACAATACACGGCTAAGTGGCGTAAGCAGGTGCTTGAACGTGCAAATTAGGAAGTTGATAATAGCAAGGTCCGGAACGCTCTGGACGTATTTTAGCTATCATACAGTAAACCTGCTCCATCGTTGCGCTGCTCTCCTCCCGGAACCATGAAGCGCAGATCGTTTGTGCATCTTTACAAACCTAGCAACTCGCTTAAGAAAATTAGTCCGATTGTTATGCTGCAATTAATAAAATGTAGAATTTAATTGTTGTCCTTATCAAAGAATTAAGTAACAGCTAGTCAGTGTGTTTCGCACTGATTGTCTTGTACATCTTCTAATAACAAGAAGTCGACCGCCTTGATTTCTTTGTGACCTCTTCCTTTAACCTGTTGCTAGGTTGTAGTCCCTCAGTTGCACTTCCCATGCGTCACGCCGGTTTTTAGAGCTCCCTCCCGAAACAACTCTGTACCACGATAGAGCAGCTCTTTCTGTTGGAGAAGCAGGCGGAAAGGATAATAGCACTGTGTTTTGTAGTTATAGAACTACAACCTCCCCTTCTACAGTTCAGTCATCCAATCACCCTGCGTAAATCAAATCGTCCTGCTAGATACTGGTGCATTTCTTACATCCGTTACAGATGTTTTGCTATTCTGACGTCATCACGACAATATGTCTACGCAACTAGATTTTTGGAGGTGCATCACAGGAGACGATTGGTGAAGACCCCGCCAGAAGTCCTGCATAACTGTATATTTCACTGCCTTTTGCTGAGATTCAAAGCTTCCAAGGAGCCTCAATAGAAGACTCGCAAACGGAGCAAATTTATCGTAGTGCTTCACTCGATTATGCCAAGCGTTTTGTCTGGTCCTATTACTAGCTCAGCCAGACAAGGAGCATCTTAGTCAATTCACAGATCTTGGGAGTCTGTGATCATTTTCAAAGACTCCACTTGTTCTAACGACCTAAAAACTCACATTCATCTGCCGTTCATCCTACTTGTGGCATCAATAATGCTGGCGCAAGGAACATGAAATGAAGTACATTTGACGACGAGTAATAATCTTTTTCTACACTTGCATCGCCGTGGTAGCAATACTTGTCCAAATCAACACCCCGTGCCCGGAAATCTCGCCCACTATTAACACCCCAAATAGAACACTATTGCGTGTCCACATGTCTTTTAATTAACTCATACCAGCCGACTTCAACCGCTGCAAGGACTTGATTGCTATTCTAAATTCACAAGCCCTAAAAATTCGGTTTTGACATTGACGTAATTTAAAAAATGCCGGAAATTATTAATCTGCGTAGCAAATAAACTACACAGGTATTGGCAAGATACCTTGAATTTGTCTTGCATGCTATTGTATTATTGAACTTAGCCCATCTATATGTAACCTACTCATTAATGTGTCATAAATAAGGACCAGATATGTTGACAATCTGGTCTGTTCCCACGGTGTTCTCACCCTGGAAATAAGTTTTGAAAGATTCCATCTTGCCGTTCACGCTCTCGCTCACTGCATTGATCATTCCCGTGGGTCCATCGTATATGATGGAATCTGCGTCATTGATCCAGTCCCGTGACTCCAGCAGATCCGTAGTACTGTCGTCCTGCAACATCTTGGCTCGCTCGCTCGAGATAATCCCGGAAACATTTTCCGTGTTCAAAGTAGGCTTGCTATATTCCTTCGCAGCCTGATCGTGCTGCTTACTCAGTATGTTGTCCAGCTTTTCGTCCTCATCCTCCTGATCGTCGTCCACTTCTGGATTAGGGTCCCATTTGTACTTGTAAAGGTCCTCACCAGCAACGCACGCCGAGGAGAAATGATTTTCCACTAGATGGTCTATAACTTGCCAGCCGTATGCGTTAGCAAAACGTCTCCGGACAACTATGTTGTTATGAGCATCTGGTTCCAGATTCACCAGCACTTTACGCCAAGTCATGCCGTTGTGCCATCTTCTTGCAATTTTTTCTTCTAACACTCGTTGTCGTTTCAGAGGATCTAGAGTCTGCAACAAGCTTGTAGTTCGCAGAGGTGTACGAGGTATAACGACTGGTGTGTACACTTTGTCATGAATTATGACGTCTGGACGCGAGTTGGGGTCGGTGAGGTATTTGAGTGGAGGCAGAGGGGGAAGCAGCACTTTTTTAATGCTCTCAATCACGGAGGACTTGGGCAGCGGATAAAATTGCTCCAAATCGTCGTGGACCGTGTCGCTCGGCACCGACGAGTCGCTAGTCTGATACCGCTGGTACCGTTTGGCTTTGTGTTGATGTTGCGAGCTGGGCGCACACAGCGAAATTAGCGTTTGAATTGGCGAAAGAAGCTTGGCCTTTACGGAAGTCATCATATCGCGGTCCTGCTGCTCGACGTTGTCTGGGATTTCCCCAACTTCTGAGTTGCCTGCGGTGTAGTTTTTGGTTGAACCTGACTGCGTTTCGTACACTTTGGATAGAGCCTTCCAGTCCAGATACAGCAAAGCAGAGGTCCGCAGCGGTACGATTCCATCGTGTATTGCGTTTGCGTAGAGCGTACGACGCTTGAAGCGACGAAGGATTTTCCGTGTAGATTCGGAAGGAAGTAACATCAAAAGAGGGTTTAAACCTTGCAACCCCAAATCCTGGCCTGTTTTCCCCACGATTCCAAAACTCAACGCCATCTTCACATATGCCGGATTTTCGTTGGAGATGCCAAGAAACGGAGACGCGAGTGCTATGAAATTCTCGGGCTGTATCTTTTGGAAGAACTCTGGATAATTATGGTCGAGGTAAGCTATGGCAAATGTCTGCACAAGGCCTCCTAACGAATGGCCGATAAATGAAATCCTGGCAATTTCGGCCGTCGGCGCAACCTCATGGACTAAATACTCGGCCAGTCGTCTTCCCAGATACTTGACACCTCGTTCTGTTTTGCACACGTTGCGGGTGTAGCCTCTGATTATAACCTTTTCTCCCGTTTTCTCGGCCTCTTTCTCGATCTGCTCCTTCAAATAGAACATGTCGGCGGAGACATTCGAGTGGAGTCCGTGTGTGAGAACCACCAGGTGCACATTTGGCTGCGATGTGTTTTTATTCCACAGCTGTTCTGTGTTGAAGTGTTCCACCTCCAGCTGCGGCGAGAACTTGCCAAACGCGTCTCCAAAGTTGTGTCTGTGTAGTCTGTCGCGGTCGAGACCGATCATAAGCTCGAAATGGACCTCTGAGCTTGAGCTGAAGATCATCTGGCTGATCACGTCTATAATCCACACGTACTCGTCCTTTATGGTATGCAGCGACAATTCGGCGGTTAGACTTTGTCCAGCAGACAAGTTGGGGTCGTAAACTGGCTGGTCCGCCGTGATGAAACACTGGCGACGGTGGGAGTATTCCTGGGGTCTAATGTCGCAATACAAAATATAGGGACCTGTGAGGTAGGCGGCACGCAAGGGAAGCATCTCGACATTCTTGATTTTGGCGTAGAGCGCAGCCGGCCGGTCCGTGCCCTCAGGGCAGTACCTGACAATGAAGCGATTGACCTCGCCGATCCGCACAGATTGGTGACTGCGGAACAGAAGAGAATCCAGCATTATTGTAGGAAGATTGCACGGCCACACGAAATGCGCAAAAATGTCAAACTGATTAGAGCGCACCGCCACACACCGCTACCGGCCCGATGTGTACAAAAAATTTTTCAAAATGACTAACCCGGGGAAAGAACTAAATATTTGAGCACGAATTTACAAAGCTTCCTTTAGTCATGTTGAGAACATCTTGTAAAAACACACCCGCGATCCGCATGATTGCGCTCAGAGGCGCCCGTGCAGCCCGTGCTGTGCGATACAAGTCCTCGTCTGCGTCCGTGTTTGTGGATTCACGGCCTACCCCTGCTCCTGCTTTCAACACTTCTGATCGAAAGGGCCCTTCGCCCCTCTCGTCCGCTCCCCAGATGGACGACTCTTTTATTGGGCTCACAGGCGGGCAGATCTTCCACGAGATGATGCAAAGACACAACGTGGACACTATTTTTGGATATCCAGGAGGTGCCATCTTGCCAGTGTACGATGCCATCTACAACTCTGATAAGTTCAACTTTGTTCTTCCGCGCCACGAGCAAGGCGCAGGGCACATGGCCGAGGGTTACGCCAGAGCCGTGGGGAAACCTGGTGTCGTCTTGGTGACATCTGGTCCTGGTGCCACTAATGTCATCACCCCTATGGCAGATGCTCTAGCAGACGGTGTGCCGATGGTGGTGTTCACCGGCCAGGTGCCTACGTCCGCTATCGGAACAGACGCTTTCCAGGAGGCCGACATTGTCGGTATCTCGAGATCCTGCACCAAGTGGAACGTTATGGTGAAGAACGTTGCGGAGCTGCCAAGACGTATTAATGAGGCGTTCGAGATCGCCACCAGCGGTCGTCCGGGCCCTGTTCTCGTGGACCTGCCCAAGGACGTGACCGCAGCCATCTTGAAGGAGGCCATCCCAATCAGCTCGACTCTTCCGTCCAGCACACTGAACAAGATCACACATGCTGCTGCCACCGAGTTCACCAACCAATGTATTCAGCGCGCTGCCGCTCTGGTTAACAAGGCCAAGAAACCTATTCTTTACGTCGGTGCGGGCATCCTCAACTCGGAGGATGGTCCAAAGAGGCTCAAGGAGCTTGCCGACAAAGCGCAAATTCCCGTGACCACCACCATCCAAGCCCTGGGAGCATTCGACCAGGAAGACGAAAAATCTCTCGACATGCTGGGCATGCACGGTTCCGCCGTCGCAAACAGCGCTATCCAAAAGGCCGACCTGATCATCGCTCTGGGAGCAAGGTTCGACGACAGAGTCACCGGAAACGTGGCCAAGTTCGCGCCAGAGGCCAGACTGGCTGCCCAGGAAAACCGTGGTGGTATCATCCATTTCGAGATCTCTCCAAAGAACATCAACAAGGTTGTCGAGGCTACGGAGGCCATCGAAGGCGACGTGACGGAGAACCTTGAGCTTTTCAATCAATTAGTGCATCCTGTGGCCTCTCGTCCGGAGTGGTTCGACCAGATCAGGGCATGGAAGGAAAAATACCCTTATGCCTACCAGACGGAGACCCCAGGCTCCAAAATCAAGCCACAGACTCTCATGAGAGAGATCTCGAAACAGGCCCATGCCACCGGCCGTGACATCGTCGTCACCACCGGTGTCGGCCAGCACCAGATGTGGGCCGCTCAACATTTCACGTGGAGGAAGCCTCGTTCCTTCATCACCTCTGGTGGTTTGGGAACCATGGGATACGGATTGCCTGCCGCTATCGGTGCACAGATCGCTAAGCCAGACTCTTTGGTTATCGACATCGACGGTGATGCATCGTTCAATATGACCCTTACCGAGCTTTCGTCGGCCGTGCAGGCCAACGCCCCAGTCAAGATTGTTGTCCTCAATAACGAAGAGCAAGGAATGGTGACCCAATGGCAATCGTTGTTCTACGACTACAGATACGCACACACACACCAGAGCAATCCCGACTTTGTGAAATTGGGCGAGGCTATGGGCGTGAAGTCCTTCAGAATCGAGGACCAGTCTGAGATGGTTGATGGCGTGAAGAAGATGATCGAATATAACGACGGTCCAATCCTCATGGAGGTCGTCGTCGAGAAAAAGGTGTCTGTTCTACCAATGGTGCCTGGAGGTTGCGCTTTGGACGAGTTTATTGTGTTCGACCCAGAAGTCGAGGCACAGAGAGACGAGCTCAGGAAGCAGAGAACTGGCGGAAAACATTGAGTATTTATAAGAGCATGTTACAAGTACTATATCGTAGGCCGTTTTTAGCTCTTCTTGAAGAACTTGCCAAAACTCTTAAGATTTTCGCCAATGTCTATCTTGTTGTCGTTCATGCTGAATGTCTTGGCAATGTTTTTCTCGAAATGATCGCGAGTGTTGAGAAGTGACTGTTTGTCGATTCTGAAATTCGAGTTCGGGCTGTTGAAAAACCCAGCCAGGGCCATGTTTGGCGACGAGACCACTCCCTCAGGAGCATCTTCGAGCTTCAGTGTCTCGAGGAAGCTGTTGCTCTCAGGCAACGTTTCTTCCGTTGTTTCATAGTGACGAAGCTGGGTCTTGAATTGGTCGAGATATCTGTGCCTGTCCTTATCATACGTTGCGTCGTTGGTCAGCAGGCCTTTGAGCTTGAGAACCTTGACAAAATTGTTGAAATTCGAATCAGCCACAATTGTGAAGTAGCTGGACATGAAGTCGCTCATGGGCGATGTAGAAACCATAAGAATCTTCAGGATGGTGTTGACGTTGGACACTTTGGTGTTGATGTTTTTTGAGAAGCTGTTTGAAGATATGATCTTGACTGGTTCTGGAGATAGGCTAGGCAGGTCGAGCAGAAAAGATTTCAGTGACTGGAGATCAAACACAAACTGCTCAGCCATAATTTCTGTGATTGGCCGCAGCTTCACAATATTAAGCCATAGCTCGCTTAAAACAAGCTCCACTGATTTATCCAGGTAGTTGCGGATGTACAAGACTCGGTTGAAGTTGGGGAATACTAAAGAACAGTTCTCTTTGATCACACTTTTCACGGAACTCATATAACGCGATTCCCCGGTAACTTCTGAGACGGTCTTCCAGTTATAGTTCAACATTTCACGCCAAGAGTGGTGAAGATCATTTTCCATCTTGACGAACAATAAATTGATACAATTGTTGATCAAATTGAGGTAACTGTTTCTTGCTTTCTCAAAATCCATTTTCTGAGCAAGCGTTGGTGGACTTACCAGCATTGCAAGCTTTTCTTCCAGCTGCGACACTGTGATAGAGCAATAGTCTGCAGTATTGAGTACCAGACATATAATAGCCGTGCCCTCAGCCTGTTCAGTCTCCGATCCTGACGATAACCGTTTAGAGTCAGGAACCAGCGGCTCCAAAATAGTCTGACGGTATTTTAGCAAATACTCGGAGAACACGGTGGAAAGTTTGACCAACGATTCGCCTTGGGAGAGCTTAGACAGCTGTGCAAGGATTTGTCTGTAAAGTCTAAACAGATCAGCAGCGGATTCTAACACGTTGACATTCGTACCACCTGTTTCCACTCCAGATTTCTTGAGCATTGACTCTGGGTTCATAAATTCAATAAACTTGTTATTGATCACAGTTCTCTGATGTTCTATCCATATATTCAGATAAGGCTCAAATACGTCGGAGATAGACCCTTCAAAGCTTTGTTTGAATTTCTTGCTAATGAAAGCTTCAAAATCAAGCGTTTCTCCTAGTGCGTTCAACAACAAATTGACATCCACTTTGCTTCCAGTGAGACGTGTTTCTTTCTCTGTCGTTTCATTCAGATCCTTGCGTGTGATTTTACAGAAGTGGCTTGTTAGCTCCTGAGGCATCTTCCAGCTTTCTGGGAATACGTTTGCGTGGTGTTTCTCAAAATTAGTGAGGATCTGTCTGAAAAACATGAATCTTCGTTTGAGGTTGTCTAAAGACCCTGCTTCCTCCGTGGCTTTGAAGATACTGGTGATCTCCTTGAGCGTTGTGACAGTATACCAGTTGGTCAATTTGTCGCGATATGGACGGCCTAAAAGCTCCAGCAGCTCACAGGCACTCACCAGTTGAGGATTATGTAGCTCTTCCATTATCTCGCGCTCGAAATCAGCAAAGATCTCGTCTATAATTCTATTTTTCAGAGAGCTGATCTTCTTGTTAAGCGTGTTGATCTCGTCAATGCTTTTGTATGACTGGAAGTGGTTCATTAGCTCCACTACCACGCTGAAAAGTTGTTTGATTTGTAGATAGTCCTTCACAGGATTTGTCGTATCGCTCAAGAAAGATTCGAGGTTTTCGTATGCGGTCACTAGCATCTGCAGTCGTTTCATTATCGTCATGGTGAGTGTCAAATTTTTCTTTGCGTTATCCAACGATTTGATACTCGCGGTCATCCTGTTGATAGTGCTTCCAGTGGCTTCTGCGGAGATTTTTGTATCCTTGACGTCTGCAATCAGGCTTGCCAATTCCTCATCCACTGCACCCAGCGCGTCCTGCCCGTCGCTGGCGTTCAGCATAGCCTCATTATATTGCGATTGACGCGCCTGGATGTCTTGATCAATCTGCAATTTGTACACATTGATATATGCTAGCAAGGTGTCCAGCTGAGCCAGGCTTGCTGGTGTTGGAAACAGCTCATAGATATCCAGCAGTGGATCGTAATTATCGGCCAGGATCGAGTTGTCCTCGCTCGCTCGGGTCGATCCGGCCTCAATTAGCCGATCTTTAAACGACTTGCCGGACATAATAATGAACTTTTTCCTTCTGAGTTTTTCTTGTTTTTTTTCCATTTTTTCATCATGTCGCTGAGAATGCCTAGCCAGCCTAACGCTGGCCTCTTCAAACAGGGATACCAGACACATGCCAGCACGGACGGTGCCATCAACAGAAACATTCAGGCCTGCAGAGAGCTCAGCAATATGATTTCCACGTCGATTGGACCTTGTGGCAAGAACAAAATTATCGTGAACAGACTCGAGAAGGTGTCGATCACAAACGATGCTGCCACTATGATCAGAGAGCTCGAAGTGGTGCATCCAGCAGTCAAAGTGATGATCATGTCCTCCGAACAACAAGAGGAAGAGATGGGTGACAACACAAACTACGTGTTGGTGTTGGCGGGCGAGTTATTACATCTGGCAGAAAAACTCGTGGTTTTGGGCTTGACACCAACGGAAATCATTCAAGGGTACAATCTTGCCAACAAGTTTGCCTTGAAAGAGTTGGAAAATTTGGTTATCGATCAAATTTCGGACCTGAACTCAAAAGATGAATTATTGAAGATCATCCAGCCAGTGATCGCGTCGAAGCAGTACGGAAATGAAAAGAAGATCAGCAATCTTGTTGCAGACGCAATCATCAATGTGATTCCAAAAAACAACCCAAGACTTTTCAACGTGGACTCGATTAGAGTGGTGAAGATTATGGGTGCTTCCTTGAACAGCTCTTTCGTCCTGAAAGGAATGGTTTTCCCAAGAGAACCAGAGTCTCAGGTGAAAAAGATTAGCACGCCATCCAAGGTTGCTATATACACGTGCCCAATAGACATATCGACAACAGAGACGAAGGGAACTGTGCTGCTGCACAACGCCGACGAGATGCTCGGTTTCAGCAAAGGTGAAGAAGACCAGCTAGATCAGCTAGTCAAGGAGATCTACAATTCAGGAGTTCGTGTTGTTGTTGCGGGCGCTGGAGTGGGAGAGCTTGCACTGCACTATTTGGACAGGTACGGAATTCTGGTGCTCAAAGTGCCGTCCAAGTTTGATTTGAGAAGAATTGCCAGAGTCTGCGGTGGAACTCCTTTGGCAAGATTAGGTGCTCCAATGCCAGAGGAAATGGGAACCGTGGATGTCGTGGAAACCAAAGAGATTGGTGGTGATAGGGTCACCATTTTCCGCCAGGATAAGGAATCGTCTCTCACGGCGTCGATCGTCGTTAGAGGTGCTACGAAAAACAACCTGGAAGATATCGAAAGGGCCATTGATGACGGTGTTGCTGTTGTCAAGGCAGTCTTGAAGGACCCCAGACTACTTCCAGGAGCAGGTTCTGTCGAGGCCGAGCTGGTGAAACGAATCACTACTTACGGAGAGAAGACCCCAGGATTGATGCAGCTTGGTATCAAGAAGTTTGCCGAGGCCTTTGAGTTCCTGCCACGTATCTTGTGCGAAACGTCTGGGCTTGATGCTTCTGAAGTTCTGCCAAGACTTTACGCTTCTCACGATGAAAACGATGCTAACTCGTTGAAGTACGGAATTGATATCGAGGCAGAATCTTCAGGAGAGTCTCTTTTGGACGTTAAAGAGCACAAGATATACGACTCTCTCATCTGCAAGAGAAACGCTATAAACTTGGCTACTGAGGCTGTGTGTACCGTTTTGAGTGTGGACCAGATCATTGTTGCTAAGCGGGCCGGAGGTCCTGCCATGCCTCAGCAACCAAAACCAGGTAATTGGGACCAGGCTGATTAGTACTATATACCTTAAATCTGAGAAAAAAAAAATAAAAAAAATATAATGATATGAAGGTGGGTAGTGAGTCAGTGAAATACTAACAATCAGGTGGAAGTTGCGCGAGAGAAACTTCTATCAAACTTTGAAGTCTACAATCATCTTGTAGATATACAGAAAGAAAACAACTGGAACTTTACGCTGGGTGAGGATAGCAATAAAAAACAACGAAGGAAGAGAGGAAACCATTTAATAGATCTAGAGATAATCACAAGAGAACTTTCAGGGTTCTTGGTCCGGACAGGTCAGTCAAACGAATACACTAGAGAAAATGTGGTAGAATTCATGAAAGGTTTGAATCAGTACAGTTTGATGAAAATAGAAAAACTTGAGATCTTGAACAGACTGCCAAGGACGATCGTCTCTTTATTTTCCGTGATCGAAGAGTGCGACCAGAGATTCAGCGACGAGCAATGTAATAACATGTTAGAACTCGTGCAAAGGTGTTTCCCTATTTCACAGGAAGCGGTTGAAGACGACGCCATGGAAGTGGAACAAGAAGAGGAGGAGGAGGAAGAGGAAGTAGTTGCAGAACAGTTTGAAATGGAAGAGCTTGAACATGAGACGTTTGCAAAAGCCGATGAAGCGGAGGAGCAAGAAGAATGATGTACCTTTTATCAGATTAAGATCGACGATATCCAATAGCTCTATATGTACCTAAAATAAGTCTAGAAGATCAGCAGTGGAAGTTTTTTGCTGTTGATTAGGTTGCTGGGACTGTTGATGTGATTCCGGCTCCTGGATCAAATCCTTAAATACGGAGGAGCCAGACGGCTGTGGTTGTGGTGCCTGCGAAGACAAATTAGTGAATAAATCGTTCAATTCATCCAAAATGTTTCCAGTCACCGGAGTGCTCGTACCAGATTGTCCACTTGAATTTTGAGCAGCGTCGTAATCATCCTCAAAGTCTAGCAAATTTTCCGCCTTGACAGTATTATTGACGATCTCAGACTTGGCCATTTGCTGCAGTTCCTCGAATTTCTTGGTCTGGAGTTGAGTGTTGATCAGTTCACCGTCCACTGACTTGATGAAACTAGAGGCAGGTTTATGGTAAACTGAACCCAAGTTGGAGATCTCATTGACAAGCTCATTGAGAAGAAGTGGCGGGAAATGGTCAATTGTAGATTCAAGCACGGGGAGCTTGTTCATGATAATTCTCTTTTGCAGCTCCGAATTCTCTGTTGATAAGATTCTCCAGTAAATGTAAGCCTTGTCTCTGACGTCTGGGTTTTCTATCTCTTTTGTGGCCTGATTGAGCGCCTGTTGCAATAAACTTTGTGTAACTGGTGTAGGTTTTGTGAGATTGATTTTCACAATCGTGGTCAAAAACGCTGATTGCACGGCTGGGTCCATGTCTTGGAATTGCGCCATCAGAGACCTGAGACGGTCTTCCAAATGAGGTATTTCCGAAGCGTACTGTCCGACAATCCACACGTAAGATGCAAGCGCATCACTAGATTTCAGAGAATCCAAATCCAGATCTCCAATGATGGTAATGACGGTTGTCAGGTACTCGTTGGAGTACCTTCTCAATATGTTTTGTAGGACAACGACTAGCTGATCAATGACGTACTCCGAACGTGAGATGAAGAGCTCATACAGCACATCAATTGCCTTCTTCGATATTTTCGGAATCTTGATAGCCAGCTGACCAAGAGCCATAACAGACTTGTCTACCA
The DNA here is from genome assembly GCF_019207475.1 of Ogataea angusta. NCBI lineage: Eukaryota > Fungi > Ascomycota > Pichiomycetes > Pichiales > Pichiaceae > Ogataea > Ogataea angusta. Next base: position 133,531 of record NW_025065222.1, on the reverse strand, counting down.
CCTCAATTTCAATTTCCATAGCGTACTCACGGAGTTCTGCTAAAAGCAGCATTGCATTTGACTCGTCTGCTAATCTCACCATGATGTCTATTTTCTCCAGTTTGAGGTATAACGGATCGTTGTATTTGATGAAGAAAACACGGAGCTCTCTCGCCAAAACCACGGGATACTTCTCCAAAATGATACGAATGTTTCTAAGAGCAACATACTGAAGTTCTGGAGGAGTAGATAGCAACGAAACTAGAGGAGAGGAAAGCCGTTTCAGCAGCGAATTCTTTTGCTCCTCATCCACCTTGTCCAGTTGCTTGATGATGACTTTCACTGCACTAAGCACAACGGCTGGGTTTTCGTGCTGAAGCTGGGGTGAGACACGGTCGATAATGTGCTGCACCTCGCCAACTTCTTCTGCAGCGTAGTCCGCCAGTGCCGTGAGGATTGCAATACGACCCCATTCCGTGCACTCATTCAGTGTCATGAGCAACTTTTTGAGGATTTTTGAGTCAATCTTGAGAATGTTGGAATTAGTTGCCTTGGAAATCTCTATCAGCGCTGAGATCGAGTTTGCAACCACCATCTGGTTGGAGTCGTCCAACAGACTCATCAGCTCGTCCAAAAATCCCTGCTCGACGCACATACGGGAATTGAGGTCAAAAAGCTTCGCCACACAGATGGCCGCTGTCTTACGCACGTACGGATTGTCATCTTTGAGAGTGCGTTTCAGAGGGATTTCCATGTAATCGACCATTTTGTCCACACGAATGCAGCCCATGGTCCGAATTGCAAGTGCTCTAACCAGAGGATTTGGATCCTCGGTATCTTGAACAAAAGTGTTAACGGCCAGGATACAGAGTTCCGGGTTTGTTTTTGCGTAGTTCATCAAATAGAGGTACACCAGTTTCTTCTGCTCCAGGTCATGCGTGGCGATGTTCTTGAGAATATCCGGGAACAGCGAAGACACGTCTTTGCCCACTGTCATCGCAGCAATCACTCTTTGAATTGTATCCTTCCGCTCATCTGCATACTGCGAAACAAGTCCTTCCCTGAACTCAAACGTTTCACCTTTGCGAGGAACATTGAAAAGTTTCCGGAGTCTCGATTCCAGCCGTGACACAGACATGATAACAAAAGTGGCCAGCGAAAAACAATTAAATGTATTTTATTTATTTTTTATGGGAATTGATTTACAGCTCGCCAGGGTAAAGACATTACTTTCGAAGCTTGATTTTAGCCCGAAATTCAAAGCAATTCACATTGCAGGCACCAACGGAAAGGGATCAGTAAGCTCGTATGTGTCTCATGCGCTCACGGCGCAAGGAATCCGCAACGGCCGCCTTAACTCGCCGCACCTGCTATACAAATGGGATTCTGTCCAGATAAACGATAGAGCAGTATCGGAAGGAGACTTTGCTGCTGCAGAAGGCCATGTGCGTGAAATTGATCGCCAAGATAACATCAATTGCACAGAATTCGAACTACTCACCTGCACAGCCCTGAAGATGTTCAATGAAAGAGGAGTGCGGGTGGCAGTTCTTGAGACGGGCCTCGGGGGACGGTTGGACGCCACCAACGTGCTATCAGCAGCAGGAACACTGTGCACCGCCATAACAAAAATAGGATTGGACCACGAGCATTTACTGGGAAGCACACTTGAGAAGATAGCGTACGAAAAGGCGGGAATTATCAAAGAGGGTGTCCCATGTGTTGTTGATGGGTCCAACGAGAGCTCTGTTTTGCGCACAATTGAGGAAATAGCAAGAAAGAAGGGTTCAGAATATTTGCCCGTGAGCGACTCTCCGACCCAAAAATTTGACCGTTTGGGAGCATGTCTGGGGGATTTCCGTACCAATCTTCCCGGCGAGTACCAGCAGATGAACCTTTCAGTTGCCCTTGGGATCTTGAATGTCCTCTCACGTACGTTCCCGGTTCGGAAAGATGCCATAGAGCGAGGCATCAGAAACACGAGGTGGCCAGGCCGACTGCAGAAACTCGATCTTATGCTCCGCTCAGGTACAGTTCCAGTTTTGCTTGATGGAGCGCACAATAGTCAGGCAGCAGAGCAGCTTTCAAAATACCTGGGCACTTCTCGATCAACGGGGATCACCTTTATCATTGCAATGACGTCGGGGAAGGATGCTTCCGGACTGCTTCAGTCCCTTATCAAGCCCCAAGACGCGGTCATCTTCACACGATTCACGGAGCCCGTGGACGGGATGCCCTGGATTGAAAGTTATTCCCCGGAGGAACTATCTACCAAATCGCGACTCAACGTCAAATCCACTATCGAGCCAAACTTGGAAGCAGCATTATCAACGGCCCAGCATATCCAGAAGCCCATCGTCATTTGCGGCAGTCTCTACCTAGTGGCAGAAGTTTTGCGTCTGCATCTACGCAATGGAGGTGTCCAGACATGGTGAACACACTGCATTCAATCTAAAGTTATACATTAGTCCATAATTACTTGGTAGGTTTGCCTTTTTGGACGCGTCTGACGTTCTTGGCCCACTTCTTGATGTCCGAGCGATACTTGGCAGACACCTTCAGGCTATGTGGCTCGGGGAAGTCGGCTAGAAATTTGTGTTTGAGCAGCTCGTGTGGATCAGGCCTGTCCTTCTCCTTTCTCAAACACAGTTCAACAAACTCACAGAGTTCGGGAGTGTAGCCATCACTTTCTTTGAGAGAAGGCGGTCTTTCGTTGACAATGCGCTGCAGCAGATCCAGGATCGAGTCCGGAGTCTTAATCTGGGGATCCCCTTTGAGGCCAGAGACTCCCGGGGCCGCTCCGCCAGGGGCACCACCAAAAGCAAACTTTCCTGAGGCCAGCTCGTATAACATCAGACCCAGAGACCACACGTCTCCCTTGATGTTGTAGACACCTCCTTGAATACGCTCTGGTGACATGTATGTAGAGGTACCCACGAATGTGTCGGCCATGGAATTAATTAACTCTCTGCTCACGCCAAAATCACACAGCTTTATGTTTCCTTTTGAGTCCAGCAGCACGTTCGATGGCTTCACATCACGATGAATAATCCTGTGGTTGTCATAAAGGTACACCAGGCCACTCAGGACAGAGTAGGCGATGTGTTTGAGAATAAAGTCAGGGAATGGTCCGGTGAGTTTGAAAATTTTGTCCAATGAACCGCAGTCAACATACTCCATACAGATGACCACGTCTCCCTCGTGTAGGAAGGCTCCGTAGAAGCCAATGATGAACGGCGAGTCACACTCGTGCATGATACGGAGCTCACGGATGATCTGCGACTGTATCACCTCTTTGGCATCGATATGTATGGTTTTCCGCGCCATGGTTTTCTGTGTCGGTAAGTGTAGCACTTTAGAGACCGTTCCGGAGTTGCCAGAGCCCAGTTTCTTGAGCATAACAAGCTCCTCTGCCTTGATGGACAACTGGTATTCCAAGCCAAGCTCGAGTGTTTGGATGTTGGCAATCAATTCGTCGGTGGATGCCTTTTTGTCTGGGTCCTTAAATCCAGACTGCTCAAGGGACGAGGCTGACGAATTGGCGTTCCCAAGGCCGGAACTGCTTGGATGAGAGCCCAGAGACACCTGTGGAGTGGCCAGAGTCAGCTTCATGACGTTCTTCCGTTTCAATGATTTGCTTTCCAAAAACGGTGTAGGCGGTTTGTTTTGCATGTTGAGCGAAGAAACAAAAGGCGTCGACTCTTGTTGTTGAACCACCCGCGACGACTCTGGTAGTGATACATGGCTGAAGAGTGGCGGCGGACGCCGACTGGAGCTCGGAACGCCGCTGGAGTCGACGGTGTCAACACTCGAAGCTGATATTTGCGCACTGGTAACAGGACGTATGGGCAGCGTCAGCGCCGGTCGGCGAGTGGCATTGTCTGCTGAAGGCGACCTGCTCGATACATTCTCCTTTTCAAGACGGCGCGGAAGGGGAGGAAGGTCTTTATAGATGTTGGAGTGCGACATGTACACAGCTTATCAGCTTGAAAATTTATTAACTCCACGCGAATCTCAATAATATATATATAATGAATGGATATGTTATTATTTCTTACCTTTCTTACCTTTCTTCTTACGGGATTTTGACTTGGTAGCAACAGCTGCAACAGGAGAGTCAGTAGTGTCCTCGGCAACATCTTTCTCGGCGTCCTCTGTCTCGGACTTGGAATCCTCGGCATCTGCTTCGGTAAAGCCCTCTTCAGAGGCCTTGTTTCCCTCACTCTGTTCTTGAGCAGCAGGCTCGGTCTCAGCAGTACTTGCTTCAGGCTCAGTCGCGACAGAGTCAGCCGACTCAGGAGCAGGTCCTGTCTCTATTGCTGGTTGAGAGTCTTCAGGCTGTGACTCTTTAGGCTCCTTGACCTCTGGTTCCTCTGTTAGCTCAGGCTTAATTTCTGTTTCTTTCACGGCTTCAGTTTTCTCGCCCTCCTGGGCCAGATCGACCTCTTTCAGGTCATCAGCTAGGAGGTCGGGCTGTGTCTGGGGCTTGATAACATCTTCTGCTGGAATCACTGGATCCTCGTCCTCAACAACAAAACTATCATTCAGAGGTGGAGCATACTGTTTTGACAAATTGGTCTGGGAAATTCGCGGAGAAGCCACCAAAGACACGCTGGACCCGCTCTTTCCAACAGGGAGTCGCGATCCACCCATACTTTTTGCCAAAGCCAACGAGCGGAATTTCAGCACGTCAAAGTACGAGTACGTCTTGCCGTTTTCTGTATACACGAGATCCTCGTCCATCTCGTCGATGTAGAACTTGCCGTCCTCGAGATCATCGGCGAGGTTGAGCAGGAACTCAGTGAAGCACGAGGCGACAACGAATTTGGTGTCGAAATCGCGGCCAAAAAGAATGATCTGGCCCCATCTGCCTCTTGGTCCTGGAGCAAGATCCAAGGCAATATTGTTCCCCTCATTGTCTTTCACTAACGGAATCCATTGATTGTGGTAATACACCTCTTGCACGGCTCCCTTTGGAACCGACTTCTGAGAATCGAGAAAGCGGAAATGCTTGGTCTTTTGCTGTTGGAAATGGCTGCTGCCCTCCGACTTGTTTTGAGATTCGAGCAGTATTTGCTCACTGGTGAAATGCTCTGTAGTCCTCTGTAATCTATCGCCGACTTTCCTCCAGATGTTGACCTCTGCAGCAATGCTTTCCAGGTCAAGCAAAGGGTGTCCATAAATTAGGCCACGCTTTTTTCCTAGAGTTAGCTGGCCGTCGTGTATTTGATACGACTCTCTCACGTCGAACGGTAGAGAAATGTTCAGGTCTTTTTCAAAGGCGTTCAAGTCATTAACGGTCGCCCCGTTCTCCATGTCGTCTCCCAACTCCGGGAACTCCCTTTCCAACCACTTGTCCAACCTGTCCCACACAGAAGCAACCGATGGTAGAGGCGGTTGTCCTTCAATGTAGTCTTGCATCTGGATATCGTTACCGTTTAGCTGTGAACGCATTCCGGGACGGTACTGAACCGGCCTGTTGGTAGTCGAGTTTCTGGCTGATCTGCTGTTTTGGGCTAGAGACGTCGACGAAGTGTTGTCCAGCATCGAGATGGATTGCGACGATTCGTGTCCTGGAGCGGCCCCAAGATTGGCCGATTCCGATGCATCATACGAGGCGTAATGGTCATTCGTGGTGATAGAGTGAAAGAACCCCTGGATTTCCTTTAAAAACCCCATCTCAAGTCAAATCTATCGACCGTGTCGTTCGTTATTTTTCTATTACTATTTGGATGCGCTAAAATAAATAAATGCAATTCCACATCCGTACACCGACACGGTATATGTCTAGCGGCCAACTGCACCAAACAGACTGGTTGGTTTGGAAGCGGTTTTGCGCGGCTTTGTTGTCTTTTTGCGGGTGGTCTTTTTGGGCTCTTCGATTTGAATCAGACCATCGTCAGAAATGTCTGAATCAATCACCATCGGCTCACTAGGGTGCATGAATTGTGTGAGATCAGGCACAGGATCTTGCCTTTTCTTACGTCTGCCACGCGTCGATGGCTCCTCATCGGACTCCACAAACAGATCCGAGCTAACTCGGGGCTGCTCGTTCTGGTCTGAAGGTCGCTCACTGTATTTGGCTTTCGCACGTAGCTCCTTCACTATGTTCCTGAAACCTTTTTTTAGCTCATTCAAGGACTTGCCTTCGACGTTGTCTGTCTCGTCGACCCGGAGCTTCAGCAAAAGCTCCAGATCATTACCAAGCTCGTCATCAACAAATTTCTTAATCAAGTGTTTGTCGTCTTTCATCATGGCTTCTTCAATCACTTTCGACATGTCCGTCTTTTTGAGCAGCAAAAGGTCGTCTTCGCCCAGTTGTCGCTGCACAAAGTCACCGATGTCGAGAGTGCCTTCGCGAATTTCTAGTTCATGATCCTCGCTCTGTTGCTTCTGCGCCAACCTGGACACCTGTTTGTTGCCGACCGTCTTTTTCCTGTAGAATATGACAATGTCGTTGATATTTGCAACCTTGCCGACAAACCTGTTGGAAAACCTGCGAGGATTTCCCACCTCGTAGCCTCCACTGTACTCGACGCGGAGTCTGACAAGAGGAAGAGGTATCTCAATGTCCACAAGAGTTTCTAGCAAGTCCTGATTAACTTCTTTCCATTTGCAGGTTGCGGCTTCGATCAGTCCCTCCACCTCGTCTATAAGCAAATTAATGACCTCTTCTTTATTTCCAGATGTTGCAGGAATCCCGGTCTCGCTCAATACTATATCCTTCATCGCAAAAGGCCGCACAGACTTGAGCCTTATGGGCTCGAGACTATAGTCTTTTCCTTTAATTTTGAGCAAATAGACATGCTTGTCCGGCACTTCACCCTCGCTCAACGACGTTGCAACCGACGAGCCGCCCTGAAGAATGTCGAATCCCATGGCCATGTTGTGCATCGGACTAGGAATGCACTCGTGCTCATGGCCCCAAAACACGAAATCCAAAAAATGAGGAAGATGTGCCTCTTCGAGAACGCGCGTTCCCGGTCTGGGCACATGGTTCTGGTGAACACACATCAGACTGAACCAGTTTTCGCTATCTTCCGGCTGCAAAAACTCCACATTTCCCGAGGCCAAAGTCCGTTTCAGACGCTCTTCTCGTATGCTTTGGAGGCCATACAGCGCAAAATTAGTACTGCCTTTCTGGAAGAGCAATGGGCTAACTTTGATCTCGTCGTTATTTGTGATCCGTCCAAAATGATTCAGTAAACCACCAACAGAAAGGAGATCCAGGGGTGAGAGAAGGTCGTCTCCTGTCGCATCGTCGTGATTTCCGGAAATAGCATAGACAGGCATTCCAACATTCACGTTGGGATCATATTCACATGGGTAATTAAAATGTCGCGTGGACATCACGACCGACGGATCAGATACGAGCTTGTATTCACGAGGCCTGTCGATCCAGCAGAATTCGCGAAGAGTCCGGATCACATGGTAGTACGATTTCTTGCTGGGCTTGTTGACGTGAAATAAATCGCCTGCCTGGATAACCATATCGACGTCCCTGGATTTTGCAATGCTCATGATTTCAGAAAACGTTCTCCACGAGTCATTGCCTCTAATCGGATCCGTCTCCAGGTACCCGACATGGTTGTCTGTGGTGAGAAGAATCTCAAAAGTATCAGGCCCTGATTCTATGTCCGGCACATGCATTAAATTATTAAAATAAATATTTCCCTATTTTTCAACATACACAACATCACGACAGAGGATTGTGACGCGTTTGAAAACCCTTCTCCATTCTAGCGGGTCCGCCTTGATTTTCAAAAACTCCACCTTCCGTACGTCCAAGTTGTCGGCCATTCGACTCACCTTGATGTTTCCTACTATGGGTGCTTTGCTGGAGTCTCGGCCATTGATAGGGATAGTGATCACTCCGCTGAGAAGGTCGTTCTTGCGTAGATTCTCCACATAGAGCTCGCTGTCGTCTTCACCCAAATAACTGCGGAGTCCAAGCTTGCTCAATGCCTCCAGGATTGTGATCAGCAGCTGATCCAGGGCCACTGTACTGAAAAACCTGGTCAGACTCTCTGCGAAAAGGGCCGGGTATCTTTGCTGCTCTATTCGCAGATTGCTCATCTTGGCGTTGATCAGCCGCTCTCTATTAACCACCGAATTGGTGTTCAAGAATTGCAAGGATGCTGGGTCTTTGGAGATCGTGGCAAATATGAGATCGTCATCGCCCAGGTCTTCCTTCAGCTTGCGCCGTTTCGAATGCTCGGTGTAAACCTCCTGCGAAGCCGAAAAACCGCCAATTGGACGGAAATTCTCCTTGTAGATCTCGGCGGGCTGGGTATCATCCATAACGTATTTTGGCGGTTGCGTTCCTGCTGCCGACCTGCTGATTTGCGTGGACATCTGGCTAATCTTGTTAAATTCTGCGTCCGAAAGGTTGATGTAAAGGTTCACCAGCAAGCTGGTGGTGAGGCGCATTGGGTCTTTGCACATGCCATTTTGGTCCGCAAACTTGTTTTTCTTGGCCACCCAAGGATGTCGCTTAATGTCCTCAATGCCTAGTCTGTCCAGCGGCTCAAGGACCAATACTTTCCGCAGCAGAGAAAGAGCACCTAGAGGTATTTTGTTCCACGGAGAGATCAACACCTCTCCCTTCCTCTCCATATAGAAGCGAAAGTCTGCGTCTTCCTCGTGCGGCATCTCCCACGCTATTTGCCCAGTGAGAAGCACAAAGAGAACTATGCAGCAGGACCACACATCCGACGGCTCGGGATCGTACTTTTGAGAGACCACCTCCGGAGCAAGGTAAGGAGGTGATCCGCATGCTGTGGTGCACATTCTCTTGGAACCATTTTTCTTTTTGAATACGCTGGCGAGCCCAAAGTCCGTCAGTTTCAAGTTTCCGTTCTTGTCAATGACGAGGTTTTCTGGCTTGATATCCCGGTGTGCAACACCTTTGGAATGGATAAAGGAAACCGCGTTAATAAGCTGTTTGAAATAAAATTGCGCGACATCCTCGTCAACCCCCAGATCAGGCTCGATCTTGTCAAATAGCTCACCGTTGCTTCCTAGTTCCATGGCGAACCAGACCCAGTTGATATCTGCGCCAAAATCTATCAGCTGGATCACATTCGGATGCCTGCATTCCCTCTGAATGAATGCCTCCCGCGCAAGCATGTCTGTGGTGATATTCTGTTGGCGAGCCATATCGAGGTGAACAAACTTCACGGCTATGACTTTGGATACTCCGTTTTTTTCGAATACAGCAGACTTAACAACCCCAAAGCCTCCGTGACCAATGGTCTTTCCAATATGCACATGTTTCAGCTCAGGTAGGGGCGCGAGTTGAGAAAGCTTGTAAGACATAAATTAAATATATTTGTTTATATTTTGGTTTTTACTAAAGAGTCAATTCTTAGCCTTCGAGCCGCATCACCACATAGGAGATAGCTCAGAGATCCAGCTGCTACTGATCGGCCTATACACTTTGATCGTGCCTTCGACAAGTGTCTCCAGATCGATAGACTCCTCGATAACTAGCTTCTCGCCATTCACGTTCTGGTGCAACACTTGCAATCTAGGTAGCTCCGAGGACCCCGTCACGTGACTGACAACTGAAGTGTGGTCTGGTGAGCCATAAAATAGTGCCTTGTTTGGGTACCGGAAACAGCAGTTAGCAAACTGCAAGATGTCACCTCTCTTGATAGTGTCGGAGACTGGCTCTTTGCGAATTTCTGGTCCGCCTTGTTTTCCCGTGACGGTGGACAGAAGAGCACCGTGAACGAGCCCAGAAGAGACGAACGCGTGTTTGCCGCAGCCCCGTTGCAAGGCATCGTGCGCAAGAGTCCAGCACTCTCCGTCTCCCACTTTCTTACCTTTGTGAGCTTCTGTCCATCCTGCCACGTGATCGCCATACAACGAAGCTCCTTCTTCGAGCTGTGCTTTTGTAGCCTGTGGCGGGGGCACAAATTTAATTTCGTGCTCGACTGAGGCGCCCGGGTCTCCTGATTTTGGCCACGTAAATCTGAGTTTGGTGGTGGACAGGTCTCTGTTGCGGAACACCACGACTCTGAAAAATTCTTTTGAATTGTAGCCAAACGATGTAGCGTAGTCCAGGCCTTGCAGGTCGGCAGGTATATGATTTTCAAAGTCTTCTTTGGCGAACCACCCTGTTTGGAGTTCCAAGTTGAGATCAGGAGCCCTCCAGTTTGATTTTGACGCAGAGCGTGGTGGAGGAGCAGATGGCCTTATGCGAGGTTTTGGAGGAGACGGTGGTGTCGATGTCCCCGACGAGAGGGCAGAGGAACGAGATTTGGGTGGAGTTGGAGGAGACAGCGACGGTTTGGAGCCGGAAACCTTCAACTTCTCCAAATTGGACGACAGCGTTCTGGAGAACGAGTCTGTGGTCGTATTGAGATTGAGAGACGGTTTGGCAGGTCTTGGAGGTTTTGGTTTACCTGGAACCTCCGGAGATGGTTGTTTCTGGAACAGTTCGGACCTTAAAGGTGGAATCTTGGATTTTTTTTCGTCCAGAACGGCAGGCCTGGTTGAAGGGGAAGGCCGTCTAGGAAGCGGAGGAGCGTCTTCTTCTTCCACCGACGAGACGGACTCGCTACGCGACGGACGCGATGGAAGTGGGGGAGCGTCCTCGTCGTCAGAAGAGACTGGGCTCTGGGAAGAAACAGGAGACGCGGTTTCTTGCTCAGGGGTGGAAGCTGCCGGGGATGATCTGTCAATGGTAACCGACGCTTGCGACTTATTGCGGTGCACGTGGACAGGCGGCGGCGGAAACTTGGAGACAGTGGCAGTATAGAGCTCACTCGCTAAGCGCACAGGTTTTGAAGGCTGCGAAGACGTTGAATTTTCAGAGGTTTGAGACATCGTCTTTGTGAGATTACTTTTCAACGCTGCTGACGCGTTTACACCGGACTTCGACTCCAACAAAGCCGTTGCTGCCAGCTGCGGTTTCTTAGCCTTCACTGGAGGAGGAACCTTTGGTTTTGGCTTGAGTGCCGGTTTTTCAGAGGACATTGGCGAATCAATGGCAAATCAACAGAAGGCCTGAACAGCACAAGAATTTCGGCAGTTGAGCTTTTTGGCTGTGAAAAAAATCAATAGAGTCGTCGCACAGCCGTGTTTCGAAGTATATTAATCTTGGTATACAACAACGAAAAGACGATGGGCGACCTAGAGACTGTTGCAAATGAGGTGATCCAGAAGCACCTGAAGGATCCGTTTGACTATGAAAAAGTGCACTTCGAAGTTCTCTCCACCATCAGGTACGACCCTCTGCTGTATTCCGGAGGCTTGAGCTTACCAGAAGCTCTCGTTTGTTCTCCGCTCGACCAATCGTTCTTCTTGTTTCTGGGCTACCATGTTGACAGACTGAACGAGACTGCGGAGTTCTTTGAGCTCCCGGTCCGGAAGTTAGACTCATCGTTGCTGGTAGCTCAACTGTCTCAGGCACTCTACGATAAAGATGTGTACCAAGCCCACAAGATGCGGTATCTACTAGGCAAAGCTGGACAGGTTGAAATACAAGCTATTCCGATAGCCACTCCGTTGAACCTGGATATCAATTGTCCTCCGACCTGGACAGTGTACCTGGACTCTGAACCGACAATAATCTCTCCATTTACCTCCTTCAAATCCACTTACCGCAATCATTACGCGGAAGCCCGCAAGCGGAAAATCCCTCCTGATGTAGGAAATGCTGATGTGCTGCTATTTAACCACGCGAACCAGATCACCGAGACATCGATCTGCAACATAGCTGTGCTTCGCAACGATAAGAATCCATTGACAGGCGAGATCATTACCAAGTGGACTACACCTCCGCTTTCGTCAGGCTGTCTCTGTGGAGTTACAAGAAGATACCTGCTGGAGAAGGGCTTGATAGGCGAAGGGGTGGTCATGAAAAACAGCATAAAAGACGGCGAGCAGGTTTTGCTATTCAACGGCATCATGGGTGTAGTCAAAGCCGTGATTAAAATCTAATCAGCTCTATTATATATCTTCGTCTCTATATCCAAAAATGTACAGCACATCTCGCAAGGAGTCTGTGTTAAGTCGGCAGTCTGCCTCTAGTTGCACTTTTGGCTTGGCGTTCCAAGCTATACCGAGACCTGCTCTCGCCATCATCAGCAAGTCGTTGGCTCCGTCACCGATAGCAGCAGTGTAGGCCCTATCTATTTGATGTTTTTCAGCAAGAATCTCTAATACTGCTCTCTTTTTGAAACCGTCAACGATTTCGCCTTTTGGTTTTCCACTGAGGACTTCTTTGCCGTCCACAACCTCCGTTTCCAGCTGATTGGCAAAAGCGTAGTCCAAATCAAGCTGCTCCTTTATGTATTCAGCCAAAGGCAGAAAGCCACCGGAACAAACTGCCAATATACAGCCATTTTTCTTCAAGGTAGCACAAAGCTCCCTGGCTCCCTTAGTGATTTTGAGCTGGGGTTTAAGCTTGCCCCAGAGGTCTGCAGAGGGTATTCCCTTTAGCAATGCCACCCGTCTTCTGAGCGACTCTTTGAAGTCGATTTCGCCATTCATCGCCAGGTTTGTAATTCTGGCAACCTCGTCTTCCACTCCTGCCTGGGCCGCAATGAGTTCTATGACCTCCTGGTAGATCAGAGTGGAGTCCATATCAAACACAACAAGCTTCTTGTTCTTCCGAGCAGGGCCGTTTTTAAGCACTTCTAGATCCACATCTGGGATCTTGACCAACTTGAGCTTTTCTTTCACCTCGTCAAATTTGTCGCTTTCAAATGAAAAGTCTATAGCCTTGGTGGCAGCCAAAACAGTGCTCGTCACAATCTCGACGGGAAGTCCCTTCACAGCGTCCTCCACAAGCTGCTGAATATTTCCAGGGAGCGTCTTGCTGGCGATGGCAGTTATACTGTACGACATGAACAATTATCTAATTTTTTTTATTTTTCACGCTCCGCTCCATGGACGGCATTCCAGCAACGCAAGATAATACCGACCTCCTGACGGCTATGATAGCCGGCTCAGGTGCCGCAGTGGTACAGACTGTGGTGACGTATCCGTTTGAATACGTGAAAACCACATCCCAGATAACCAATAGCTCGCTACTCAAGACTCCCTACCATATTCCAACCAACAGCGTGCGCTCGTTGTTCATTGGCTGCAACGGCCTGGCATTGGGGAATGCGCTCAAGGCATCCTCTCGGTTTCTGATTTTCAACAGCATGACAAGGTTCATGGGCACCGATAACAGCAAAGCCAACGCCCCAAGAGTGGTGGTTGCTGGTTTGATGACCGGCTTTTTAGAGACACTGTGGGTGATACCCGTCGAGAACATAAAGACGCGAATGATTGAGAATGCAATGGACAAGCAGGGGTATCGGCTGCCGCTTCCGTCCTATGCAGCGGCCTCGGGAGAAGATGGGCTGGAAAAACCAAGACTTACCAAACGGCCCTTGGAAAGCAAACCATTCAACCCTCGCCAAAAATACATTGACTACTACCGCGCAAACCCGTCCACCACCTTTTTCAAGGCGATCAAAGAGATCTATGAGACAACGGGTCTTTCAGGATTCAAGAGAGGTTCTTTGATCACTATCTTCAGACAGACTATGAATAGCATGGTTTGGTTTTCGACATATAACTTCCTGCAGCAGTTTATTGATCCCACCAGAGACTCAATCACGGACCTGGAGCTGATGGGAATGGGCGTGGCCTCTTCATGCGCCGTTGTTGCGATCACACAGCCTATTGATGTGATGAAAACGAGAATGCAGACCAAAAACTACAAGCCCATTTACAGGGACATCATGACGCTTGTAGTGAAGACGTTCATGCAGGAGGGCGTGGCCAAGATGTGGAGTGGATGGCTTCCACGGTTGATGAAGGTGTCCTGCAGTTCGTCCATTACACTGGTGACTTACGAAATGCTCCAGAAGGGAGTGAACGGTTTGACAGATATTAAGCCGTTTGCGGCTTCATAAATATTTTTTAATGAATATTCTCGATTTACAGATTGATAGGGTTTCTGAAGATGAAAGCGAGAAGTCGAAACAGCTGATCTCCGAGTTGGAAGAGCTGTCCAAGAGCACGGCGAAGAGGGGCATAGTCAAAAAATTCACCAATACAATTGATGGTACAGACGTGGAGATATCCAGCTGGAGATTCAACGAATGGGACTATTCTTCCAAAAAGGTGAAGCTGCCAATCTATGCGAGAGGTCTGTTCACTGTTGGTGACCGTATTGTTTGTCGTGGATACGATAAGTTCTTCAATGTCGACGAGCTTGGCTCAGTCTCAAAAAAAGCGTTACAGGAAACCACCGCCGGACCATATACACTGACAGTCAAAGCAAATGGATGTATCGTTTTCATATCTGGCCTTGAGGATGGGACACTGGTCGTGTGCTCAAAACACTCGACCGGGTATCGTGAAGACCTAACTCGCAACCACGCACTGGCCGCACAGACTGCTCTGGAAAAACAGCTAGAGGACAGTGGCCTTAAGCCAAAGGAACTTGCAACCACTCTCTACCGGCTGGGAATGACTGCCGTGGCAGAGTATTGTGACGACTCTTTTGAAGAGCACATTTTAGAGTATGCGCAAGAAAAAGCAGGATTGTACCTACACGGTCTCAACTACAACACCTGCGATTTCAAAACCTGTTCCATGGCTGTGGTGACCAGTTTTGCCCAAGCATTTAGGTTCAAAACCATTGACTACTTTACGATTCCAACTTTCGAAGCAACCATGGAGTTTCTGGAACAGGCCAGCGAGACTGGACTCTACAAAGGAGAAGAGATAGAAGGTTTCGTTGTGAGGTGCCAAAAAGACAACTCTGATTTCTTTTTCAAGTACAAATTCGAAGAGCCATACTTACTCTACCGGGAGCTGCGTGAGGTTACCAAGCAGTTCTTGACAAAAGGACTCGACAATGTCAGCTTCAAAAACCACAAGCTGATTTGCATGGATTATCTAAAATTCGTAATCCCGTTGTTTGATGCTGATCCGTCACTCAAGGATGATTATTTGCAAGGCAAAGGTATTGTCAAACTGCGGAAGCTTTACATGGAGCATAAGCAAAAATCTGGTTCGGAAATCATCAAGGAAGAACAGTCCATGGCAAAACTAGAAGAAGAGCTAAAGTGTGCCGGCTACGGCCAAGACACTTGTAAGTATGTTTTAGTCACTGTGGCAACAATCGGCTGTGGCAAGACAACAACATCAATGACGTTGGCGAACCTGTTTCCTGATCTAATAGGCGTCGTTCAAAGTGACGACATTCCGTCCCCAATAAAAAACAAACAGGTAGCCAAATGTTTGGAAGTTTTGGTGGAGAAGCCAATTGTCATTCTTGACAGAAACAACCACAAATTCATTGAAAGACAACAAACGTTTGAGTACTTTGCAGATCTCAACAAACTGATCCCTGAGTCAAAGCTCAAATTTATCTGCTTGAACTTCCTAGGAAAGATCTCCAAGGATGATCCGAAACTCTGGGAAATTACCAGAGCGCGCGTTTTGGATAGAGGCGATAACCACCAGAGCATTAAGGTTGAACGCGACGGAACTTACAAAGCCGAAATGATAATGAAGGGCTTTCTAGGGAGATATCAACCTGTCGTAAGAGAAAAGTTTCCTGACTCAAGATTTGATCATATTATTGACCTCATAGTGGACAAGGATTCGTCACTGGAAAATGCTAAACTCATAACTCGCAGACTGCTCGAGA
Source organism: Ogataea angusta (assembly GCF_019207475.1). Classification (NCBI taxonomy): domain Eukaryota; kingdom Fungi; phylum Ascomycota; class Pichiomycetes; order Pichiales; family Pichiaceae; genus Ogataea; species Ogataea angusta. The sequence goes on along the minus strand of NW_025065222.1, from coordinate 117,885 downwards.
TTGCAACCGACATTCAAATTCATCCTCCCAGCGAGGAGCAGTTCTTGGAAGCTTACAAAAAGGCTCTTGACTTCAAGCCCTTGGTGACAAAGAATTTCAAGACTAAAAAGGAAAAACCACAGTATTTTGGCATACAAGTCAACGATATTGACAAAGTAACTCAGATCCATGAGATCGACTTTTTCAAACAGCTACAGGAAGCCAATCGAGTTAAAAAAGAGTTCCACATCACACTGGTCCACGTTGGATCTACCAAAAAAAATCCTCCAGTGAAGACAATTTACCAGAACTATTGCGGACTAGTTAAAGATACGGAGAAAATAGACGACCAGATGGAATTGCCTTATAAAGCGGACGCGAAACTTGTCCGGGCATGCTGGAATTCCAGAGTAATGTGCATCGAGGCGGAAGTGAAGCGGATCTATGGAGAAGAAGGCGAGCGTTTGGAAAGTTTGGGCATAGGAAACAGATATCCACACATCACAGTGGGCACTATCTCAGAAAAGGTGCAAGCTGTGGAGTCGAACAAACTGCTTTCAGACTTGCATGAATTTGGGGATGAGAATATCCATACACTGGAGTTCAATATTGAGTTGCATCAGCTACCTGTTTTTGTCCACTATTGAGAAACAACAACCTGGAGGATGCTGTTAACCCTGTCCAAAATTTCCACCAGCGGGTCGAGCAGTTCGACGTTTTTAGAGATAGAATCTAGATGTTTATCCAATGTGTTCATCGACTCGTTGAAGTCCGGGTCTGTTGAGGGGTCGTAGCCGTTATACTCTGTGCTTGCCAGATTCAAATGTTCAGCGGACCTTGGCTCGGATATTTGTAAGTCGTCTGCCAAATCAGCGTAGGGGAGAATGTCCTTGGCCATGAGCTCTTCCTGGCGCTCCACTGATTTCTTGAACTGCTCAAAATACTTTTCCTCGCTATCAAGCAAAGCTTGTTCTTTCTGCTCTTGGACACGAAGCACTTCGAGCTGACGCAAGTTTGCACTAAAATTGGCTTCCAATCGCATATTCTCCTCATCCAATTGCTCTTGATCAAGGAGGCGCTCTTTGATTTCTCCAGGAAATCGGGCCACCCGCATTTTCCTAGCAAGAGGCTTTACAATCGTGTCCTTCACCAATGTCCTAAAAGCTAATCTTTCTTTGTTGCTTCTGAATGGAATCTGCGAAATGCTTTCCTCGACATAGAGGTTAAGAATAGTGTCCAGATAAGAAGACACGTTTGGCGGTAGCGGTGCCCATTTTGTCCTCATACTTTTTTTCGACACCATTTGCGTGAATGTGTGGATCTCGTCGATCCCGCGTTCTGATTCTGACCCAGAGTCGGCAGCCAAAGACTCTGAATTACGTTTCTGTCTTGCTATGCGCTGCTTGTGTCTTTGAGTTCGGGCAGGAGGCGCGTTCTCGTCGTCACTAAATATTGTTTGCGAGTCTTTGACCAACGTTCGTTCATCGTGAAGGACGCTAGAGGACACATTAGCAGCATTAGCCTGTTTTTTCTTGAAGATTGGCTTGTCCAAGTGCTTGAGCTTTTTGATCCGCGTTATGGCGGACGGACGCTTGGGGGTCTTCTTGACTGGGGGCATATGTTATATCAATACGTAAATATTATACGCGTTTTTTTGCTTACACCTAACTCCGTATACTTTTCTTGACCATTAACCATGGGCAATCTTTCAGAGTTTGAGAAGCAAAGGCAGCAGAACATCGCAAGGAACAAGGAATTGTTCAAGAAGCTCAATCTGGACAACATTGCGAGTGATTTCCAGCGCGAGCTGCCGCAGGAGCAGAAAAGACCGAAAAGCAAGGGTCCTCGATCGAAAAAGGTGAAGACGGAACAAGCAATTCCTACAAGGCGATCAAATAGACTTGCTGGCGTTCATGCAAACACAGACGAGGAAAAGAAGGCCAACGAGGAAGCAGAGTTGGCGAGACAGAAAAACGAGGAACTGGAGAGACTAAAGCGCATCAGGCTATCTGGTAACTTGAAGCTTATAGACATATTACCTGCTGACACGGAAGACAACAAGGATGTTCTTGACAAGTTGCTCAAACTGGGACAAGCAGTTTCGTTCGGTGACTTCTACGAGGACATCAAAGATCGGGACGCCCCGAAGGACGTGAAAGACGCAAGGGACAGCTTAAACTCTGTCAAACTTTACGACAAGATCCCTGCTCAGGACATAAAGCTCACTTCGTCCAGAATGACGGCCATTGCCTTTCATCCTTCTACAAGTAAGAAAGTCATTTTTGGAGGCGATACCAGCGGAGAAATGGGAATTTGGTCTGTCGACGACGACACAGACACACAGGCGGAAATCACCCATGTAAAATATCACGGAAGCAATATACCTCGCATTTTAATAAGGGAGCAAAAACCTAAGGAAATAATAACGTGCTCGTACGATGGATCCATCCGGTCGCTGGACTTGGACAAGAACGTGTCAAATTCTCTTCTCGAGTTTGACAACGAATACGGAGGAGCAGCCACCTTTTCTGACATGCATTTTCTAGACCCTAATGTCCTTGCGTTCAGTACCATGGAAGGAGAGCTCGGAACTTTTGATACCCGCGAGCCCAACAAGCCGCGCTCGGAGATCAATGTGCTGCGGCTGCATGACAAAAAGATCACCAATTTCGGCGTGAACCCGAAAATGACACACCAGCTTGTATCTGCCTCTCTTGACCGAACACTAAAGATTTGGGATCTACGTAAGGTTGGCAAGTCGAGCTGGTCACAGAACGAGAACGCCACTTCTCCTCACTGTCTAGGGTCATACAGAAGCAGACTGAGTATCAGCGCGGCGGATTGGAACAGTTCAGGCGACATCGTCTGCAATGGGTACGACAACACCATCAACATATTCCAGCTCGGAGACACATCCAAATTGAAGCCGGATCACGTCTTTGAGCCGATCATCGAGGAAGCAGAAGAAGGCGACATCCCTGTCAACTTGAAGCCACAGGCGACAATGACGCATAATTGCCAGTCTGGACGCTGGGTGACAGTGTTGAAGGCTAAATGGCAAAGCAATCCTCAGGATGGCGTTGAAAAATGTGTTATTGCTAACATGAAGAAAGCAATGGACATATTCGATCGCAACGGAAACCAGCTGGCCCATCTTGACGACGAGAGCATGTCCGCCGTGCCAGCTGTTGCCTGCTTCCACCCTACGCAGAACTGGATCGCAGGTGGTAACTCTAGCGGAAAAACATTCTTATTTTATTGATGCTCGCTGACTGTCTTTATCCCAAAGCCAGTGTTGGCCTGCGCGGTAAACCCCTAGCGCAAAAAGGGCGCCCCCGAAACCTTTCGTCGCAGATCTCCACCACACAGGGTTTTTCCTGAAATCAATGTCGCCTTTGAAGAGGTAGCCGGATCCGAGATAGACGCCAGCTCCCATAGCAGCCAAGGATCCCAGAACCTGACACGGGAAACAGTCTTGGTAGTCTTCCACTGCCGTAGACTCGGCAGGGGGATTGAACACTTTCAAAATGTTGGACATCTAATGGTACAAGTATATTTTTTCTACTAAATATTTTTCGCGTCGATCGTCTGTCTCTAGAATAGAACTAGACAGAGGACCGATGCCATCACGAGAAACTTGGCAGTGAAGTAATCGGTGCCTAGTCTGATGGACCCGCTCGTAGCGTTTGTCTCGTCAGAATTGGAGGTGAGCCCGCTGGCGGTGAAGTTGACGCCGATAGTGTCCTCATTAGTGTCAATGGTTCCGTCCCAACAGTACGTATCAAAACATTTTTGACACTGGTCTCCCAAAGAGTAGCCGAGCCTTTCTCTGGAGCGCTGCAAAACGGCACATCCAATACATGCGCGGAATTCCTCGTCGATGGTGAGATTATTTCTAGTGGTCACTTCAAAGCCGTTCTGTAAGAAGCCTAGTTTTTCGTCGTCCGTGTAGGACATCTGGTAAGTGGACGTGTTGGTGTAGTAGGAGTATGGTCTGTTGGCGATGTAGATGATCAATGGCGGAACGTAGTCCGATTCGACCTCGTCCATGAGATCGGTCAAGTTGGAAGCGTAGCAGCCAAAGAATGCTGGCTTGGCTGTCAAGTTCTGGTTCAAGAACGTTGCCTGGTCTGGAACGTATGGGAATGCCGTGTGGTTTGCCTGTGAGCCAAACTGACGCTCATAGGTGTACACGAGCGACGTTCCGTTGGGCCAGTGGGTGTCGGTGTCGTAGGAGTTGTCGAATGCAAAGATGGCATCAACCTGTCTTTCTGGTTGCAGCAGTGGATTCAGTGGAATGTTCTGGTAATCCTCACCGCCATCGACGAGATCCAACGTCTCAGAGCTGACGATCGAGTCGAGGGCTGCCCACTCCGAATTGTAAAATGGGTTCGGTCTATAGGTGGCGATGTCGTTCTCGTCGAAGCCGATATGGTCCAAAAAGTCTTCGAACAGAGAGGTCAGGAAGCTGGAAGTCGAGCTGCTATTTAGCTCCAGCAGAACCTCATTGAACAGCGACGAAGACGTTCCGAAAATGTAGCCCGTGTTGTCGAATCCCGCAATGCACGAGTCGACAGGCTTTCCGTTGGTGACGTTCGTTCCAATATACTTGAGGTCCGCAAACGTGTAGAGGGACGGATCCCAGGAGCCTATTTCGAATGGTGTAATTTCAAAAACAGTGGAGTTCAAACTGATAATTTCAGTCCCCGGGGCTCTTCCATCGGCGACGAGAATTGGGAACGGCATCTCGTAGTTCTTGAACACCGGGAAGTCTCTTAGAGAACTGAAGGTCATCGAGGCACCGTAGTCTTCGAGTGTGGGGAAGAATTGGTGAGACAGTGCTCTTCCCCAGGGATCTGTTAGAGTGATATCGAAGCCCGCATCCTCTTTGGCCTGAACGTCGTCACTGATACTATCCCAGTATCCTAGCGTGTGGAACAGTCCGCCATCAGACAGAATGGAGTCGGTGAGATCCCAAGTGGCGTTGTCCTGTCCAGTCTGATCTAAAATGTCCTGAACAGAAGTCCAGTTGTTGAAGGCCAGAGTAGACAAAAACCAGGAACCTCCGGAAAGACCCGCTATGTACGTAACGGCCGACAAGATAGGCACACCGTGCTCGTAGCAGCCGTCGGTACGGTTATCAAGGCCGGAAATCTGGCCGGCTGCGCCGAGCATCGCACGGTAGCCACCTCCACTGAAAGCAAGTCCGATTCTAGGGGTGGCCAGGATAGTGTCGTTGGTCTGGCTTTTTTCAGCAAGCTCATCCATGAAGTCGTCGGTGTCAAAATCCGTCATGTTTGCGAGATTCAGAAACCATCTGAGGTTGTCGTTAGTAATGTTTTCTCTGCCTGTGAGCCAATTTTGCTCCTCCTCGCTTAAACTGTTGGCAGCACGTATGAATCCTCTTCTGTCATCTGTGTTGTAGTCAGACTCGTTCAGATACGATGGACAATCGACCTCTCCTGGGGCATAGGAGTTGGTGGGTGACCAGGCTTCCGCCAAGCTCAAGAGGAGGAGGATAGATAAATGCATAACAAATTTCAGCTGTGCTAAACTAAAAATATTTTATATGCACCGGAAAAATCAAAGCCACCGAGATTGTTGATGCCCAAATTTTGAGTTACAAAGTGGGGGCTTGAGGGGTGGGGGTATTGAAAACATCTCATACCGCTCTGAACAATAGCATAAGCTGTCCAATCCAGTTGTGCTCGAAAGCCGCCGACGATGCACGTGCCAAGGCAATAAGTTCCAAGGTCACTTCCTATTGTTCAAGGGCACAATCGAGATATCCAACAGCTGAGCCTCGGGTTCGGAAAATAATAGTTCAGCATATATAGATGTGACCTAGACAATTGCCAAACGCCGGGCACATCAGGGTAACGCCTTCCCCTCAAGCGAAATTTGACAGATGATGCAGTCCCAAATGGGTTTTGCGCAGAAGCGTGTTGTGAATTGTGGTGGCTGTCTGCTCTGGAGCTCGATAGACAGGTAGTTTATTAGGCCATTCTCCCCTGGATGCTTGCTGCTACCCGGTTTTGATTACCGGCACCCTTGGTTGTACACCCCTAGTTGTAAACCCTTGCACGGAGCATTGAAAATTTTTCGTAAGCGACGCGCCCTGCCGCACCCACATCCGCTAAGATAAAAGAATAATGGCCGGGAAAAATTCCTAATGCAGAAGTTGTTATCTGAGTCGTATATAAGGACCAGCGTCCCCTTATATTTTTGCCATTACAAATGTCACTATTCGAGAAGATCACCACACCAAACGGCAAAGTTATTGAGCAGCCATTGGGATTGTTCATCAACAACGAATGGGTGAAAACCGATTCCACCATCGACACCATCGATCCTTCCACTGGTAAGAAGATCACTGCTGTCTACGCTGCCAGCGAGAAGGACATCGATGCAGCTGTTGCAGCCGCGGTCGAGGCTTTTGAGAACGAGTCCTGGACCAGCCTCACTGGCTCAGAGAGAGGTGACTACATCTTCAAGATCGCAGAGATCATCAAGAGGGACGCCGAGCTGCTGGCTTCCATTGAGTCCTACGACAACGGTAAGCCATACGAGGCTGAGGCCCTGGCTGGTGATCTTGTCGAGGCGTACGAGGTGTTCAAATACTACGCTGGGTTCGCTGACAAGATCCACGGTCAGTTCATTGGTGCTGAGATTCTAGGAAAAAATAAAATGTGCTTTACCGACCCTACTCCACTGGGAGCAGTTGCGTCAATTATCCCATGGAACTTTCCGTTCATGATGATGGCATGGAAAATTGCTCCTGCGCTTGCTACTGGCAACACTGTGGTGCTGAAGACCTCGGAGATCACTCCGCTGTCAGCCTTGCACCTGGGTAAAATTGTTTTGGAGGCTGGTCTTCCAAAAGGTGTTGTGAACATTGTGTCTGGATACGGCAAAGACGCCGGTCATCATCTGGCCTCCCACCCCGATATCAGCAAGGTCGCCTTTACTGGATCGACGGCTACTGGTCAGAAGATCATGGAAGCTGCTGCTAGGTCTAACCTTAAAAATGTCACTCTGGAGTGTGGAGGAAAATCGCCCTACATTGTGTTCGCAGACTCGGATCTGGACAAAGCCCTTGAGTGGGGATTCAGTGGTATTTTCTACAACAAGGGTGAGGTTTGTACCTCCACGTCCAGATTCTTTATCGAGGAGCCTATCTATGACGAGTTTGTCGAGAAGTTCGTGAAATTCACCAAGGAAAACTCCAAGGTGAGCCATCCGTTCGAGAAAGGCTGCACCATCGGCCCTCTCGTGTCATCTCTGCAATACGAAAAGGTGAAGAAGTATGTTGAGATTGGCAAAAAGGAGGGAGCCAAGCTTCTCTCGGGAAAATTCCACGAAGGAGACGGATACTTCTGTGATCCATTTATCTTTGCTGACTGTACTGATGACATGACCATTTGCAAAGAGGAAATCTTTGGTCCTGTCGTTTCCATTACGAAGTTCAAGGACGCTGCAGAGGTTATTAGGAGAGCCAACAACACCACCTATGGCCTTGCGGCTGCTCTGTTCACCAACAACATCACTAGGGCTCACAAGGTGGCCAACAAGCTCCAAGCCGGTATGGTGTTTATCAACTCGAACGGAGATTCAGACATTCACGTTCCGTTTGGGGGTGTTAAGATGAGTGGTATTGGAAGGGAGCTGGGCACCTACGCTCTTGAGCTTTACACCACCCACAAAGCCATACATGTGAACCTGGCTCTGGATGACTGAATGGACCGTCGGAATTCGTTGGTGAATTGCGGTAAATGGGATACTCTGAGAGTAAACTTTTTTTTATCTGTGATCTACATGAATTTTCAATTTTTTTGATTATATGCATTTCCTGGCTGTGCGCGTCTGGGGATCTAAGGCTTAAAAATAATTTGATCCAGCCGTAAATTATTCTCGATTTTTCTTTTAGTATGGCCGTTCAAAATCCTAACAACTGGCACTGGGTTGACAAGAATTGCATTGACTGGGCTGCGCAATGGTGCAAGAGAAAGCTCGTGGGAACCTCTGCGGGCTCCTCACCTAAGGTTACCGTGGTCGGGCTGAAAAAACTCGAAGGAGACGTGGAGGTCTGCCAGCGCAAGGGCAAGATTTTTTCCATATATGACCTGAAGCTGGAGCTTTCCTTTGAGAGCGACAACTCGGAGAAATCCAAGGGCACCATTAGCGTTCCTGAGCTAGCCTATGACACTGAACACGATGACTTCCAATTTGATATCACCTTTGACAAGCCAACGGGCTCCAACGAGGAGGATTCCATTCGCTCCTTGATCCGCTCAAAGCTAGTGGAGGAACTCAGAAAGAAGCTCTCTATTTTCACCAACGACCTGATCAGTGAGAATGCTTCTGACATCCAGGTGGACAGGTCTCAGGTGAATTCCACTTACACCGCAGCTAACCAAGAAAAGACACTGACCAAGACTGTGGTGAAGGAAAGCACGACCTTCAACAAGGGCAATTCCGTGCAAACTTCAAAGACAGCAACCAAGGCTACATCAGCTGAGTCGTCCCGTGTGCCAAAATACAACACGTCCGACCTTAATTTCTCTACCACCTTCAATACCTCGGCAGAGCAACTATACCTTACTCTTTTGGTTCCTGAGAGAGTTGCCGCCTGGACTCGCTCTGCTCCACAAATCGAACCAAAGGTGGGCAGCGAGTTTCAGCTGTTTGGTGGCAATATCCAGGGCAAAATTCTAGAATTGCAAGAGAATAAGAAAATCAAGATGCTTTGGAGGCTACGGGATTGGAAAGAAGGTCACTACACAGAACTGGAACTGACCTTCAATGAAGGAGCAGGCGAGACAGAAATGGCTGTTAGCTTCAAGGGCGTCCCAATTGGGGACGAGGAGTTGGTGCGCAACAACTTTGATAACTACTACATCACCTCGATAAAAGTCACTTTTGGTTTTGGTGCAGTTCTATAATAAAGAAAACTGGAATATATTCACCATAGAATTATTTAGGCAGCTGAGTATCTCTTGGAAGCCTCGGCCCAATTGATAACGTTCCAGATAGCCTTGAAGTAGTCTGCCTTGACGTTCTTGTATTGCAAGTAGTAAGCATGCTCCCAAGCGTCAATGGCAACCAATGGCTTGTATGGGCCAGCAGCAGTGTCCTGGTTGTAGGTCTGGATAACCTCCACGGCGCCGTTCTCGCTGTTCTTAACAATAAATGCCCATCCGGAACCCTGAATTCCGGCCAATTTGGTGTTGGTCAGAGCAATCAAGTTGTCGAAAGAGCCGTATTGCTCAGTAACCTTCTTGTAGAACTCAGAGTCAGCCGATGGCAGTTCACCACCACCCTGCTTGGCTGGAGCAAGGTTATCCCAGAAAAGACAGTGGTTCAGATATCCGCCTCCGTGGAACTTGATGTGCTGTTGCAACTCGTAGGTCTTCTTGACATCACCGGCAGCCTTGGCCTCTGCATGCTGCTCAATGGCAGTGTTGTAACCATTGACGTAGGTCTGGTGGTGCTTGGTGTAGTGCAACTCATTGATCTGGCCAGAAATGTATGGCTCCAGTGCTCCGAAGTCCCATTTCAAGTCTGGCAGGCTGACCTTGGTTCTGAGGCCGCCAATGGACATCTTGGCTATGCCTGAGTTTCTGGAAACGTTCAGTGCAGTTCTGACTGGAATTCTGGCAAACGACATGGCACTTGACTCAATCAATTGAATTGTTTAGTAGACTTTGCTATTTAACAATATCGATTCAAGTGATTGGTGCAGAATTTCACTACAATTTATAATCGGTCCGGTTCGCCTAAGCATGCGCCACATGGAAAATTTCCATGTACCTTGTGTGGCGCAACACTCTCCATCCACAGATCCTATTTTTTTACCCCTTTTATTTGTTTCAGAATCTTGCAAGACAAGGTGCTGTAAAATCAACCGCGTACCTCACATAATCTGTCATAAAGCCATGATATTCTCCCAAATCTGACTCATCGCAATGTCAAGACCTGTCTTGAGAGAAGTTGACCCCAACACCGTTTCTGCAGGCAAGGCCCAAAACAAGGATCCCAGATCCCAGAGCACCCTTTTTTTAAATAACAACCTCCGTATAAGTCAAACGCGTCCCGAATCCGAAGATGTCACTTTGGTGGAATGTGAAACCAGTGGCAATTTTGATTTCAGCTTCCTGGATAAGCAGGATCAGGACTCCAGGCCAGGAAGCACTGGCAGCAACTTTGACAGTTCTCTTAGCACCGATTACACAAACATAAATGAAGTGCTTAATCAGGTACTTGAAAGAAGCGACCTGTCTGACCTCGTCAGGAGAGAATTGTTCTTCTACACCCAAACCGGTTTGATGACATACGATAATTTTGACCAGCTTTACACCAAAGTCAATGCAAAGTCAGGGTCCCGCAATATCGAGATAAGGGGAATCTGTGCAACCAGCCAGCGCGTCTGGAATACATCGCAAAAGTCTAATTATAAGGTCGCAATCTGTTCCAGACGTTGCATTGCGTTTACAAAAGAGTACGCTGGCTACAACAGGTGTCCTTGCTGTAACTCCGAAAGAGATAACTGCTCCTATGTGATCTACAACTCTGTCAGACCGTTGATCGGCTCAATCATGAGTAACCCATTCGCCAGGGCTCAAATTGAAATGTCATCGGAGCACAACGAGAGCGAGTACAACTTGCATGTCACGCTTATGGTTGAACAAAAAGTCACGGTCAGTAACGTCGATTTCGATATTATTTCCATGTCCTTCGATAACTTAGAAAAAGAGCTCAGGTCACGTGAGGAATCGATAAACGTATGTCTTGCATACCCGTGTGTGGATTCGAAAGATAAGGTGCAGTATTTTCTTGCTCCTTTAATAGAAGACTTGCACGATCTATATCACCATGGTGTAAGAGTCCGTTTGTCAAATGGGAAATCCGGAATTTGCAAATGCACCGTTTCATCAATTCTTGGTGCTGACCTTGCTACCACGGCATCCATGATTAGTGCCATCAAAGGACCTGATGCTGGAACATGGGGAATACATAATGCAATCACCACCTTTGCTGAGATCCCTGGCGTGACTGCACCAGGGTCATTCCCTTCTGATCTTAAAGCTCTTCTCTATGAGACTATCTACGCAAAAGGGATACATCAAATTTTTTTTGCAGAGAACACCAGCTTTGCGCACGAGCTTGACATATTGAAACAATCTATCGTCAAGAATCTCTCTCTAATTCAGCCAAACTCAGTTCACAGTCTGCTGAAAAAAAGCAGTGCTCTGCAGGTCAAAGGTTCAAGCTGGCAGATTGGTCATAAATTATTCTATGCAATCTACTATGTCACGTATCTCAAGGCACGGCACAAGGGTGCAACGTCAGAAGCTACCATGTTTTTGGTTGAGCTGAATGCCTATCTTGAGGTATACTCTTGTGATGACTTGATTGAACATACGGAGGAGTTCAGAAATTTCATAAAGCAGCTTCTCGACAAGCTCAAAAGTCTTTGCTCCAAATATGGAAGCTTGAGGAAACTTCAGTCCGTACCATGCCACATGCTCACCAACGCTTGTGATACTCTTCGGAGTGCCAAAACTATTGAGAACACCCACTGCATGGCCCAGGACATGTCGCTTCCTTGGGTGAGGAACCTCAAAAGCAAGACCATGACTTCTGTCGGTGCACGCCTACTGATGAAAAGCATCCATGATTGTCTATGGTTTACAGAATTCAGGTACGATGCTGAACAAAATCATTGGAAAGTTCCTGGGAAATGGAGATTTGACAAGCACAACGATGGACATCGAAAATTGCTGTCTAAAATTCAAAAACGAATCATGTCCGTCAGGAAATTACGCAACTTGTACCTGCAGTCCTTAGAGGGAGGCGACTATTTCTTGGATAGTACCCGCATAACTAACTATGGCACTGCTATACTAGACGGAGAGGAATTCAAGATTGGCGGAAGCAAGACGTATGCCAAGATACAACCGCGATACAAAAACGGATCTGCCATATACGTCAAGATCCGTGAATTTGTTGAAATTGGCTTGGACGAGTTTCCTAGTAAATTCGCCATTGTCGAGAACCTTCAGGGGCTTATTTTCAAGCATAAGCTACCAATAGCCAACACAGACAAAGAGCTAGTTGTTGGCCGCACATATGATAAATCTTCTTTCGGTAGAACCGAGATAGTGGAGGTAGAGAAGTATACATGGAAACCGGTTTCTATGATACCTCTAGATGCCACCACATCATTTGTTTATGATCCGCACCTTTGCTACGACGATATAATTTCTAAATAAATAAAAAATCCCACCTTAGACCTGGCAAGTAAATCGATAAAAAACCAACACACTGACAAACGAAATGGTGAGTACTGAGCATGTTATTATTCTAACAGTTGAGTCCTTTGATAAGCCTGTTGGACTTTCAATGCTTCTGGCAGCTACCCTAATATTTGTCTACTACACGATTTGGACCTTTGTGCTTCCATTCCTAGAGCCAGACAACTTTCTACAGAACTTGTTTCTCCCAAGAGAATATGCCATTAAGATCCCCGTTTTGTTGCTATGCGTTGGTGTCACATTCGTTGGTGCATTTATTGGCAGCGTGCTGATCCGTTCATCCAAAAAAGGTAAGAAAGCATAGCTGTACCTTTCTCTAACATTCACAGTACGGATAGGATGAGTCTATGTATCGAAGAATCTAAAATTGCTATTTGCTGAGTTCCATAAGTCATCTGCCAGCTCTCTTCCCACCCCCTTCTGGAATTGCCCGTTAGAATCAAGGTACGAGGTTTCCCTTGGTGGTGATAGCGCCCGAGATCGCACTTTTGTATTAATATGTGTCTGTTTTTTGAACTCGAAATACCGTCCTATGCAATCCATCATGGGTTTCTTGTTGAATAATGCCAGTTTCCGAAGATCGTTGGAAATGTGCTCATACTTGTTTCTTTCATCGATACTGACGTTCGCCCAGACATTTTGGTTAATGAGCTCTACAGGCTCCGCAGAAACCTCTGTTTTGGAAGCGTCTTTAACTCCCAACTCAAACCAAGCACTCCCTGCAAGGCTATGATGCTGCATCAGGTCCTTAATGGCCAGCTGTCGTTGCTGCGTTCGCATGGGGGCTGTTTGCGTGGGCGTGGAGAACTCGGTCATCCCGATCCCGTGCGAATCAAAGGGATCCAAGTAAGGGTTGATTGTGTCGTCATTATCCTTCCCGCTACTCTGCGACTCTGAACGCGTCTCCTCATCAGTGGTCTCTCCTTTCTGATCTGTTTTTGTAGTATTGTCTGTGGAGCTCGGCCTGTGCTTGATGTCCGTCGAATTCGCCTCTCTCAAATCTCGTCTTTTCACTTGCTCTATATAGCGTGAGCCTTGCAAGTCGCTCTGATAGTAATTTATCTTTGAGATTGACGAATTGAATGACGGTACCTCATTAGGCGGCGGCCTGTTGATTAGTATGCTTTTTTTCCCAGTTTCGTCTGGAGCTGGAGGCATGTACTGTGCATCCTGATTCGACCGCGTGTCAAGAATATAATTGACAGAGTTTGTTCGTCTTGGAGCAACAGTCTCAAAAACTTTCGAGTCATTATATGCGTTGATTATATGGTTTCTGTACCCTGGGCCACCTCCGGAGGCAGCTGATAAACTATGGCGTTTCACCTCCGCCATATGGTCATGTTTGGAGCCAAGAAACGGAGACTGCGTTCGCTTGAGCGACGTCTGCAACGACTGCGTCGAGTGCTCGCGTCGAAGTTTATTAAGCGTAAAATTCGGTTTGAAAATAGACGTATGCGCGGAGGAATCACGACTTGTTGGTATGCTTTTCTGGAACTCATATCTTTTGGGCACCTGGTACTGGCGGCCTCGTTTTTCTCCGGGCCGCTGACTATCCACTGCACTCTCCATGATGGAAAAAACCCTTCCCTCGTAATCTTTGAAAAGGCAATTCTTTTATCTTATCAGTAGTGTGCCGCGTGAATACCTCCCGTATTTTTTTCTGATCTAGCAATGCCTTACAAGATTACGTCAATTATAGATTTGGACGGGAGGAAGCTTATCCGCCGTGTAAAACCAGTTCGACGACTCAACCTCCTTCTGGAGCCACTTGGTAGGGAAGATAACCAAATGGCCCGTGATAAGCTTCAGTAGCTTCTCGGCAGACTCGTAGTCGTACACGGAAGGAACCCCCATCAACGGATTGGCTTTGGATCTGTTGTAAGTGTTGGATATTCCCGAACGAGTATATCTTTCGAGCTCGGCAATTTTGGACCGACGAATGGCATACCGCAAACTGTCGATCTGAGCTTCGTCTGTCTCGGAGCTCAGCGGTGGCTGTGTCTGAATGCCTGTCGAGCTTGCCACACTCTCGTTCGATCCGTGGTTGTCGTTCGCTGTCTCCGGGCTCAGTTGCTGAGACATCAATTCTGTGCCACCATGCTCTCCGTCAGCCGCAGTTGCACCTCCGTGACTGGCCCTTTGATGCAAAAGGAACGACTCCTTGAGTTCCTGGAACATCTTGTAGTCGCTCCATGTCTGAACGCTGTCGTCGGGTTGAACATGGAAGACCATTTGGTATATCATCGTGTTGCGCAGAGCTTGCGGCATCCATAAGCCTTCGTAGAAATCAATATCCAAAGGGTCCTCAAAAGAATAAGGGTCCACAAAAATCTGTGAGACTCTAGGAAGACAGTTCGCACTCAAATCTTCAACATCTGCGTCCGAAAGCGAAGTGGCTGGAAAGCGAGGCAACTTCACGAGTGAGCTTTCGGCATATCCATTTTCCGTTCCTGAAGAGAAGTTTCCAGCATCTTCCTTGTTATTGGCAGATGCATTCTCGGACTCCCGCTTTCGTTTGTTGAAAAGCTTTTGTAAATAGTGCAATCTCTTGAGCATATCCCACCTTTGATGGTTGAGAACATCTGCTGGTAGATTCTTATCATCGTTACTGATGAAATCTAACACATCCTCAATGCACGGAAGAGTCTGATGAATATCAGAAGAAGACGAACTTGCCCACTCTGCAAGAAGCTTAGTATTTTTTGACTTGGAGTTCACATGAGTTGCTGACTGATACTTGTCCGGCCCAAACCCTTTGACTTCGCTTCTATGGGCTTTGTCTGTGACCCGCGAATCGCTCGAAAATGCCTTTTTCTCTCTAATACCAGGATTCTCTTCACCTGCTCGATGGTTGAAGGAGTAAACGTATGGAATCTGGTCCAAGTTATCCGAAAGGGCATCATCATAATCGTTGTGGAATGAATCTATTAGCTTCTTGGTCAGCTCGCCACCAGCAGTCCTGTGAGTAGTCAACTCCGATTTGAAGCGAGGTGTTCCGTCAGGTAGATCTAAAACATACCGAGCAGCGAGCTCGACCATTGCCGACAATTTTTTGTCTCCCGTTTTCGATGTAGCACTGGTCAGACCTTCGGGAGTACATGCAAACTTCTCTATCTGAGAGAATCTTCGTTCCACAAGCTCTAGCAGATCCACGTCAACGCCTAGGTGTTCTCTCATCTGCCGCATTCGCAAAGTGTGAGCAAATTTGGCAACCTTATATGGTTTTCCGTCCATGAAGGTGTCGATCATTTCTTTGTCACGAACAATCGTGCAAATCTCCGAGTCTCTAGTACCTCTCATCGATCTCTCGTTTATATTTGCAGACCCAATTATCGCAATGCGGTCGTCCACAACCATCGTTTTTGCATGAACATACAATTGCTCTGTGGTCAAGGACTTCTTTCTTCCAATGTATCCCCATTTTCTCAACGAGTAAAATTGAATATAGTCTTCAGGTCTGATACCAGCCCTTCTCAGTCTAGCGAAAATGGATGTCTCTCCCATGGAAATAGACATATATTGACACTGCATGATCACTCTTATCGACGATGCTTCTTTGCTATCAACCTGGCTCTTGAAACCAGGCATCAAGGGTATGATAATGACTGCTTTCCATGACTCTCTGTTTGCATGCGCACGAATAATCCTCTCAACTAGCGCATCGCCAATCTTGTTTTTAATCACCACACCATCATGTTCGTGGCTGCTGACAAAGAATTGGTTTTCGATGTAAATAAAATGCTCACTCGTTTCTATGAGTCTCAGATAAGCATTGTGGATACTTTGCTCGGGCTCTTGGAGCCCAAGGGACCAAGAACAAGATGAACGCAAAACTTGGACTTCGCAAGTACCAGTGAGTCCTAGATCCTCAATTTCTTGCTCAGTAAAGTCTCTTGGGGGCAAGAGCAAAGGTGTAAGTCTTGACGGGCGCTTTTGGCGTAATAAGAAATTCCAACGCTGAACAAAATGTCTTGATAGATCTCTTGCAATATGGCCGCAGGTCATCATGTGGACATCATGCCATGGCATACGAGGGACTGACTGCCTGTCGATCATGTCCTGGAATGGCTGGTTGAGCTCAAAAAAGTCGCAAATGCGTGGGTTTGAGTAATCTTTTCCAGGATAGATCTGGTAGCTGTGAGCGTTTCCGGTGGAACTTGAACTATTTGGAGGGATAGGATCAAATGCACATGGAGCATCGTCAACCACCGAGTGATCCGGAGTATCGTATCTTCCATAGCAAAGGTCAATTCCTCCGACAAAGCATACAGTGTGATCAATGATAACCAGTTTCTCGTGATGAGCCCAAAAGTAGACATTCTGCATAAGCTGATTTGGGGATCTCAGGACATAAACATTTGGATGAAGATCCAGTAGCGAGTGTTTAGTCCAAAGGGAATCTGTCTGGACGGTGTTTGCGACATTTCGGTACACGATGACAAAAATTTTGATACCCTGTTCCGCCTTTCGCTTGAGCAGCCTATCCAGTCTCCATTCCTGATTACCATTTGCAGGACGCCTGAGGTATATTTCTGGGGAAAGCCACCAGTCGTGGATATAGACCACATCCTTTGCCATTTCTATTGCTGCGGAAACAGCCCACATGTAGTCTCTAGCATCCACAAACCATTTTGCAAACACATTATCACGGACAGGTGCAAAGCTCTCAAACCGATGTTTCTTGGACCAGATGGTCTCTTTTGCCATTTCATGAATCGCAACACACCATCTTTTCATCTGATTTGCAGACTTGCCCACGACACTCAACTTCCTTTCCGAATTTTCAAGAGTTAATGACAGATAAGATTTGTGCACCGGCGCGGGATCTTCCACAAAGCCGTCTTCATCATCATCGTCTTCCTCCTCCTCGGCTTTGAGCTGTTGTTTCACAAACTCCGATAAGTTGTGCAATGTGACAGGAGCATCCCCAAAGCCTGAAAGGGTAAATTTGAAACTGCTGTCGATGAGGAAAACATCAAGCGGAGTGGTGGAGTTTATGTCAGCAACGTACATGATATAGCTGTGTCCCAGTATGAACCATTTTGCAATGTGACGCTCAACCATGGCTTTCAGCTCCCTGGCTTTCAAATGCCCGACCCTCCATCCTTGAGCTTTCGCTGTCGTCTTGATCAGCAAGTAGCCCTCTTTGCGCTTTCGTCCTGTCTCGTATGATAGAAGCATTCCGATAGGCGACAGTTCAAAAAATTGGAATATACGGTTGGCTTGAGGGCGCAAGTTGAATGCACGAATCAGATTATCCAGATATTCTTGCATCGCGTCCCTGAAATGCTCGTTGGTGAGAATATCGTTGGGCTTACGCTTGAAAAAGCCATGCCTTCTTAGGCTTGAGCGAACGGAGAACATGCTGGTGTTATCATCATCGTCACTGGATTGCGAAGAGTTCACTGGATTGTATGCGGTTGGGTTATCATCATTGGGCGACACTATTGATGATGCGTTGGTTTCTGCTCTATTGACACCTTGCTTTAGCTTCGAGTATGCGGTTTGGTTTTTGTATTTAGGAAATTTCGGAAGCTCAATCTCCTTGTGGCCTTTCTGTAGCACGTTCTCTTGCAAAATCATGAGTCTCAATCGGTTGTGCAAGACTGCCAGATCCCTGGAAGTCTTTTCTAAGGACCATCTTAAATATTGGCTCCCCACTGCATAATCAAGGTCTATTCTGAATTTTCGTTTTTTAGTGTGCACATTAGTACTGACATCAGTCAGCGTCAAGCTGAGCATTTGAAGCAAAAGTGGCACTCTTCGTGTGCCGTGCTCATCAGACATAAAATATGTGGCAATGATTAACGCGGCTGGGTATCCTAGAATGTTGGCGTCCACCAACCATCTTGTTTTCATGTGGCTTTTGTACTCAAGTTCATGGGAATGGTCTATCTGCCCATAGGCAGTGGAACTTCTCACGGGATCTCCCCGGGTAGTCACTCGTTTTATTCCTTTCAGGATCTTCTTTTGAAATGGCTCTTTTTCCTCGCTCGGCTGCTCTGAAGCTTGCTCATTGTGCGTCCCCTTGAAAGAGAAAAGTGAGAGTCGACCTGTCCTTCTAGCAGTAGGCGTAGGCACTGCTCTCGAATCTTCGTCTCTCCAATACTCAGTTGTATTGCGGGGGTCCTCGTCTTGGAGAGGCTGGCTCTTGTCATGGCCATTTTCCTTCCCGGAGAACGTCTCTAAACTGGCATCCTGATGCTTTCCTTCTCCGTTAACGGCACTTACTTGGTTGAACCGGTCGTGGAGATGCTCGACATTGACCGCAGATGCCGAATTAGCAGATTGTACAGACGACATTTATGGATTAATACAGTCGTTACCGCAAATATGAGACCGCGGATCTGGACTAGTGCTGATAACGATGTGAACGATATATTTTAGTGTTTTGTTCCCCTTCGTGTTATGCAGAGCTTAGCGTGATATTTACGTAAGCACAAACACATCAAGTCAATTTACGTATGTTCGGGTCTATGTACACTAGAAGGTTTCGTTCAAGTACTTCTTCAGAGGTTTGGAGACGTCACCTTTAATCCGGAGCGTCATGCTTTGCATGATACAGGTGAAGTCGCTTTTTGGTTTCTCTGGGAAGAGCTTCTGGACGTCGTCCCTAAACTTAGTCAAGCTTCCATCGATTCTTCGCACTTCGGTGACGACAGCCTGGCTTTTGTAGGTTCTGTAAACGGGTATGTTTCCTTTGTGAGTTCTTGAAATGTAGTAAGCGTTCTTGAATGGTTTTCCGTACAAGTTGTCGGCGTTGACTTCCTCTACTTTGGGAAAAACTTTGGTCAGTCTTGAAATAGTAGTGGGAGCCAAAGGTTTCTGTGGCAACGAGAGCGACACTGGCGCGAGAGTCGACTGTGGTCTGGCAATTATCTGTTTCCACATGGTCGTATTGGTGTCGACGAAAAATTTATTAAGGAAAATAGCGGTCGTGCACTGATTACTTTAATAAGAGCTGAAGCTGATCTAAATTGTGAGAATCGATCAGCATTGGGGTTGAATGAGCCGGCAGACATAGTGGGAAGAATGTTGGGTGCCTTAGTAGTCCAAAATAGGGCCTTCTGTATTTTTAAATCATGTCCATCTAGTGCTAGGTAATGTAGGGTGTTCTTTGTGATCAGAGTCGAAGGCTCAGTGGTCGAATGACGCCCCAGAGAGCGCCGGAAATGTACAAAAGTACTTTGATCTTGTGACATTCACTTCTGTTAACTTACTCTATCAGCCCAGTACCATCAGTTCAATTTCATCACCTATTTCTGTCACCTAAGTCTAGCACCTTTATCTGTTGGGCTTCAGCTCGGCAGTTGCTTGATGCGTGCCTCAACACCTTCCAAATGATGACCTTCACAGGAGTGAGAAGACTTAACTTCTTTCTGTCTCATTCGCCAATCACATCCTCCGACCATTGTTGAGCTGTATGTTATCTGATACAGTGTTCAACAAAAGTATGACTGACACGATTGTCCCATGCAGGGCCTCAACAGGCGATGGAAACGTCCTCCAACAATCCCAACGAACAATAGATCAGCGTTTTAGTCACACGGCCCTATACACGATTTCCCAAACAGGACAGGAAGCCCAAATCTTGACTGCATTTTCCAACGTTGTATGCACGGCAGCCCGGCTGTGCAGGTGATTCCGGTGATTCATTCTGCACAAAAAATTTATGACTTTGACAATTTTTTTATCAATATAAATAGGCCGGCTGAAGAATTGAAATGGCATAGCAAAATGGACGTTGAATCGAGCACCAAAACTGAGGCTTCGCAGGAAGTCGAGAACCTCACCCCCGTCGAAGACAAGAGGCTGGACCGGATCTACCGGCACCTGGACTTCCGGATTATCCCTGCTCTGTGGTGTCTGTATTTCCTCACCTCTTTTGGAGGTTCTGCATACGGAAACACTTTGACTATGAATTTTGAGACTGGGCACTCGCTCAAGCAAACTTTGAACCTGACTGCCCACGACACGTCTGTTGCCTCTGCGCTGGAATACGTGGGTTTTATCCTGTTTGATCTGCCAATGAACCTGGCCATGACCAAAATGTCTCCTCAAGTCTGGCTCAGCAGAATGGTGGTTAGCGTTGGTTTGCTCTACATCTGTTACGCTGCGTTGAAGAACGCAGAGGGCCTTATTGCCATCCGTTTCTTCTCCGGTGTGGCAGGAGCGGGCGTGTGGCCTGGTATGACGTACTACATTTCTCTGTGGTATCCAGAACACCGGACTGCTCGCAGAATTGGCTACTATTTCACTGCTGCCCAGCTGAGTGCCTCTGCTGCTGGTCTGGTTGCCGCAGGATTCCAGAAGATGAACATGACCAGAAACATGGAGGGCTGGAAGTGGCTTTTCATCATCTACGGGGCCATTACCATGTTTGTTGGTTTCACTTTAATTTGGTGGCTTCCTGATAGACCATCGCACCTGGCCAGCCCTAAGAAATCTTTCTTGCCAAAGAAGGTGGCTACTTTCTTCCGCTCGCCTCAGCCTCTGACCGGCGAAAATCGCCTCATCCACGAGCAGGACATGAAGGCAAGATACACCAAGATTACCTGGGGCTGGAAAGACGTGCTAAAGGTCATCTCTGACCTGCGGACTTGGCCTCTGATTATCATGTACTTTGGAGTCGTCGGCACCGGATTTGGTCTTGCTGTGTTCGGTACCACGCTCATCAGTGCCCTGAACACAAATCTCTCTGGTATCGATGTTTCGCTGCTGTATGCTCCGATCTGGCTTTTCGATCTCGGAGGCATCTTGCTGGTCACGCCGTTTGCGGACAAGTTCAAGGGCTTGCGGCCGGTTCTCTTCAGCGCAAGCACCCTGATAATCATCGTGGGATTGATTGTCACCACCTATGCCCACGGTTTCTGGCACAGATACGCCGGCCTGCTCATCTGCGGTTTTGGCCTTGGACCAACCGTGCCGATCACTATGACCATGTCGTCCGAGATCATGCTGCCTGCTTACGGAGACGTCGGCACGGCCGTGGCCGCTGCACTGGTGTCCGGTCTCGGAAACCTTGGCTCTGTCACTGCCACCTACGCTCTGTATTCGGGCTGGCCGGCTGACGCAGCTAGATTGTACCAATACTCCAACATGATGCTGGTTCTGATGCTGGGCGTCAGTATTGTGAGCTGTGCTGTTTTGCAGTTCATGAGATGGAAATGGTACCAATAATTCAATATATAGTCACTAATCTACGGCTTAATAACCTCCACTGGCGAACCGTTATTTTTGCTGCTTCTCAGGATTGCATCCACGATGCTCAGATGGTGGAAACACACCTCTGGGGTCGTGATGACCTTGGACTTGTCCTTCGAAGTGAGCGCCTCGCCCAAAACCTCAAACTCTCTGTCTGTGCTCAAAAACTCGTCCTGGATGGTAATAGTCTCGGTATTTTTCGGAGTGTCCGCAGTGAGCCCGCCAGTTTTGAGCGTGATCACTCTGTCCTTGCCCGGACTGAAGTCGAAGTGCACGGACCCGTTATCGCCGAGAATCTCGAAGAAACAGCTCTTGTCTGTATTGCCGAACGCAGATCCGTAGGTGAATGTGCCGATCTGGCCGGCCTCGGTCTCCAGAAGCGCGTACGCAATGTCGTCGGCCCCGCTCTGCTCGCGGATCTGTCTCGTGTGAGCAGAAACCGTCCTCACCTCGCCGAGCACGCCGGTCAGAAGAGCGAGCTGGTGCACACCACCATCAGAAAGAAATCCACCAATGTGTTCTGGCTTCTGTCTCCAGGAGGTGGACAGATAAGCATTGTCAAAGTTGAAAGGTCCTGTCGAATGGTACGTAAAGGAGTACACTTTCCCAATCTTGGAAACGGCCTGTTTGAGTTGCTCGACGGCCTTGAAGTAGGACCAGTGCTCCAAGATGAATACGGTAATGTCGGGGTTCTCTCTTGCAATCTTGACGAATTCCTTGGCCTGCTCGATATTCGCAGCCAAAGGTTTCTCCAGCGCAATGTTCTTCTTGTGCTTGACTGCCAGCTTCAATGCGTCGACAGTGAACTGGGCAGGCAGCAAGGCGTCCACGAGGTCGACGTCCGGGTCTTCAAAGACCTCCTCGAGACTGTTGTACACCTTTTGGATGCTGGAGTCTCTTTTGGCAAACTCTTCTGCCTTGGCCTTCGTTCTGTTGAAACACGAGTGTGGAGTGAAGTACTCCGACTTTTGAAGGGTAGGCAGATGGGCCTTGGTGGCAAATATACCAGTGCCAACAATTGCAACGTTAAGCTTCGCCATGGTAATTAATGGATAAACTAATTATTTGGCCAAGAAGCGCACTTATAAGGCCAGCATGACTAATACGTGCATACACCGCGACGCTGCCACAGCGAAATTTTTCGGACTGATGCCCTGTGCTACCAGCAGGGCAGGTCGTCCCGAGCACTCGTTAAACGGGCCCTGGCCAGGCTTTGTGCCCCACATCGTCTCTCGGACATCGCTCGGGACTTGCCCCAAGTACGGTCGTGTGGCGCTCAATCTCGAGATTTGCTAAAACACATCGCTAAATAAAAAAACTCGTCGTCAATGAATCAACTACAGGGGCCATCCGAAACACAAAAGCTCACGCCTCCGGCTGTGAAGGACCCCGTGGCGGTCACTGTGGCTACGTATCTGCGCCATCACAAGATCTTGAAACAGAGACAGGGATTCAACATCAACACAAAGGAAAAACAGGACTTCTTCAGGTACAAGAGATGTATAAGGGCATTGCTGAGCGACGAGTACAAGAAACAACAGGCCAAACAGCCCTCGCTCCCTGCTATTGCTGACAACGCGCAGGCACAGAGAATGTTCATTTTGATGATCCAGAACCAGCTCATCCAGCCGGTCAAGAAGCTCAAGACACAGGAAGCAAAACAAAAGAAGGCCAAGCTCGAAAAGGGCGTTCCGTGTCTCGAGTCGACCACAAAGGCTGTTTTGCAGCCAGACGAATATTTCGTGTGGACCTTCACTCCTCCAAACCCGTACCTTGTCGTGTACTCTCTACTAGGGCTTGTGGCCATATTCACGGTGATCCTGTTCCCCTTGTGGCCATTTTGGATGAGAAAGGGTGTTTGGTACCTAAGTACGTGCCTGCTGGGTCTGATCGGTCTGTTCTTCGCGCTCGCCATAGTCCGACTAATCATCTACGTGTTCACGCTGGTGTTTCTTCCTTCGCAGTTCTGGCTCTTCCCGCGACTATTCGACGATTGCGGCTTCTTTGACAGTTTTGTGCCGCTCTACGCATGGGAAGACCCTAAGGGGAAGGGAAAGAAGAAGAAAACCCGGACCGCGTCCGAACAAAAACAAGCACCGGCTGTTTCGTCGCAGTCAGAAAAATATACTACAACGGCCACCAAACGGGCCACAGTCGAGGAAATCGAATAGCACGTATAATAATTCCATTAAATTTTCCTATAAAAACCATCTAACCTTCATTAACCAACCTCGTCATGAATCGTTCAGTCCACCTCTTCGACGGAAGGACCCTGGTCAGCGCCCGGAGCGGCTCCGCCAGCACCTGGGAAGCCGCCTGGAGCAGCGCCGCCCGGAGCACCACCGGCTGCGTACAAGTCCTTCAGTGCGTCGTTAGCAATACCTTCAAGCTCCTTACGCTTGTCGTCGTACTCGTCAGTAGTGGCGGACTGGTTGTTGTCGAGCCACGAGATCGTCTCCTCGATAGCCTTGTTGAGAGACTCTCTCTTGGAAGCGTCCACTTTCTCCTCGAATTGCTTCTCGGAAGCAGTTTGCTTCAATGAGTAAGCATAAGACTCCAAGCCGTTCTTAGCAGCGATTCTGGCAGCCTCCTTTTCGTCCTCCTCTTTGAACTTCTCGGCCTCAGCAACCATTCTATCAATCTCCTCCTTGGACAGTCTGCCTTTGTCGTTGGTGATGGTGATCTTCTGGGACTTTCCGGTACCCTTCTCAACAGCGGACACGTTCAGAATACCGTTGGCGTCGATATCGAAGGTGACCTCAATTTGAGGAACACCTCTTGGAGCTGGTGGAATGCCAGAAAGCTCGAACTTACCAAGCAAGTTGTTGTCCTTGGTCTTGGCTCTCTCACCCTCGTACACTTGGATCAGCACACCTGGCTGGTTGTCCGAGTAAGTGGAGAAGATCTCAGACTTCTTGGTTGGAATGGTGGTGTTTCTTGGGATCAGCTTCGTCATGACACCTCCAGCGGTCTCAATTCCGAGAGACAGAGGAGCAACATCCAACAGAAGCAAGTCTTGAGTCTTCGAAGAGGTGTCACCGGTCAGAATGGCGGCCTGGACAGCTGCACCGTAGGCAACGGCCTCATCTGGGTTGATGGACTTGTTTGGCTCCTTGCCGTTAAAGAAGTCCGAAACGAGTTTCTGGATCTTTGGGATTCTGGTGGAACCACCAACCAGCACAATCTCGGCAACCTGCGACTTGTCGAGCTTGGCGTCTCTCATGACTTTCTCAACAGGGTCCAAAGTGGATCTGAACAGGTCCTGACACAGCTCCTCGAATCTGGCTCTGGTGATCGAGGTGTAGAAGTCAATACCCTCGTACAGCGAGTCGATCTCGACAGAAGTCTGGGCCGAGGACGAAAGAGTTCTCTTGGCTCTCTCGCAGGCGGTTCTCAATCTTCTCAGAGCCCTCTGGTTGCTCGTCAGATCCTTCTTGTACTTTCTCTTGAACTCGTTGGCAAAGTGGTTGACCAGTCTATTATCGAAGTCCTCACCACCCAAGTGGGTATCACCGGCCGTGGCCTTGACCTCAAAGATACCCTCGTCAATGGACAACAGCGAAACATCGAACGTACCACCTCCAAGGTCGAAGATCAAAATATTTTGCTCACCCTTACCTTGCTCTTTTTTATCGAGACCGTAGGCGATGGCAGCGGCGGTTGGCTCGTTGATGATTCTGAGCACGTTCAGACCGGCAATAAGTCCGGCATCCTTGGTTGCCTGTCTTTGCGAATCGTTGAAGTAGGCAGGAACTGTGATGACGGCGTCGGTCACCTTGCCACCCATGTACGACTCTGCAGTCTCTTTCATCTTGGTTAGCACCATGGACGAGATTTCCTCAGGCGTGAACACCTTGGTCTCACCCTTGAACTCGACCTGAATGTGAGGCTTGCCACTCTTCTCGACGACCTTGAATGGGAAATGCTTTATATCAGTTTGCACCTCTGGATCATCAAACTTTCTACCAATCAGTCTCTTGGCATCAAAGACTGTGTTGGCTGGGTTCATGGCCGCCTGGTTCTTGGCAGCATCACCGATCAACCGCTCAGTATCGGTGAAGGCCACGAACGAAGGCGTGGTTCTGTTACCTTGGTCATTGGCAATGATCTCGACTCTGTCGTTGACAAAGTGGGCCACGCAAGAATACGTTGTTCCTAAATCAATTCCGACTGCTTTAGACATCTTGATTTAATACTGAGGAAAATAGCGTGGTACGAGGCCCGCCTTATATACACAAAAAATGCTACATCCGATGGAAACATATGGAAACTCTGCTGTCAACTGACGGTTGCTCGTACCTTCTCCATACTAAGGCAATTTCTGGAAAATTCCAGCACTACTCACGCTAGTTTTTGTGGGGTAACTGGTGCACGGATGTTTGTGCTGCGCTGATTCCGCTACTCGTGTTTCCGCCCTGAGTGTGCAAATTTCTTGTATGCTAGAAGCATCATCTTGGAGAACCAGTGGATATTGAGCACATTGAGGCCGATGTTCAGCCCTATGGCGATGGGCAGGACGCCCGTTGGTAGCTGGTCACGCACTTTCAAGCAGATATCGAAAGTTCTGAAGGCGGCGTAGATGCCCCAGACGATCCGGCACGAAAAGAACGAGACAATCAGCAGGATCCCGTTCACCATGAACAGTGTCTCGTTGACCGCTCCCTTTGGCAGCCTCGACGCGAACCAGTAAAAGTTGACGAAGGGCGTACTAGCCTCGAAGATCAGGAACGAAGGAATAGTCGGCTGGCAGAACCCTGCAAAGGTCATACCGAACACGGTTAGTGCCGCGGCGGCGTGGAACAGGTACGGCAGGCCAAACATGTCAAAGTGGAACAAGCAGCAGTACAGCAGGTCCCACACGAAATAGCCGCAGGTGAGCGCGGCCGTCAGTCCGGCAAAGTCGTAGGATCCAAACACGGGATCGGATTTGAAATTTGGGTGGAAGAACATGGGGATGCATAGGGCAACCGAAATGATTGACTGCACGAACGCAGAGATGTGGATGTCAAAGTTCAGTTTGCGTCTTTTATTAGTGATGCTCGTGTAGTGCTCGCGGAAGATCGCGGTGTTGATCAACGGAGCAGCCATGGTGATTGCGTGGTAGAACAAGGCGCTGGCCAGCATCTCGTGCCAGTGTTTTTGGAACGGCGTCTTTGCCGACTCCAGGTACGGATTGTATTTCAGAAATGGGTCCTGGTCAATATAGAGCATGAGTTCAAACGGGTTTGGCCCAACAAATAAAATGTGAACTGGGTGCTTATGTAAAAAAATATAAATCTATACGAAGGATTTTGGAACGTGCGAAAAGAAAAACTTTACTGTGCTACAATGGCTTTCGATCTTGTTTGTTTGGGGAACCCACTGCTCGATTTGCAGGTGAATGTTGAGAAAGCGTACCTCGACAGGTACGGTCTCAAGGAAAATGACGCTATTTTGGCCGAGGAAAAGCACATGCCAATCTTCGACGAGGCCCTTGCCCGTCCCGATGTGCGTCTGATCGCTGGAGGTGCCGCCCAGAACACCGCCAGAGGCGCCCAGTACATTCTGCCAGCCAACTCTGTGCTCTACTTTGGCTCTGTTGGAAAGGACAAGTACGCCGACAAACTCATCGAGGCCAACAAATCCGTTGGGCTCACCACCGCCTACATGGTGCAAGACGACGTCGCCACCGGCAAGTGTGCTGCTTTGATCAATGGCACCAACAGATCGCTGGTCACCGATCTAGGTGCTGCTAACCATTTCAAGCCATCGCATCTGGAGAAGCCAGAAAACTGGGAGCACGTGAAAAAGGCAAAGGCTTTCTACGTCGGCGGCTTCCACCTGACTGTTTCTCCAGAGGCCATCGAGCTGCTTGGAAAACACGCTGCCGAGGAGAACAAGCCGTTCGTGCTCAACTTCTCTGCTCCGTTCATTCCCCAGTTCTTCAAAGACCCACTGGCTCGCGTCCTGCCGTACGTTGATTACGTCATCTGCAACGAGTCGGAGGCCGCTGCGTTTGCGGAAGCCAACGGTCTTGACGCCTCTGATCTGGTCTCTGTTGCCAAGTGGATTGCCAAATCGGCCAAACTCAACGTCAAGAGGCCGCGCACCGTTGTCTTCACGCAGGGAACCGACCCCACCTTGGTCGTCGTCCACGAGAACGGCGACTTTGCCGTGAAGGAGTACCCGGTGCATGCGTTGGAGGCCTCGAAAGTGACCGACACCAACGGCGCAGGTGATGCGTTTGCTGCTGGTTTTGTCGCTGGCTTGGTCCAGGGCAAGGATCTTGCTACCTCCGTTGACATGGGGCACTGGCTGGCTAAGCTGTCGATCCAGGAGATTGGTCCATCTTTCCCATTTCCTAAGCAAACGTACGGTAATTAGATGTATAAGTAAAGGAAGACCTATAAACTACGTCACAGTGACTGGTACGCGTCAAGGTGTCGCCGGTGAGTTGGGGCTGTGTTTTGGCCTCGGTTTCCCGGTGAATGGGGATCGGTGATTACGGACTATTGTCTGCCAGTTTAGCGAGTTTAGCGTGCTGCCTGTTTGGGAAACCCGAGCAAGGCTTTGAACGCCGACAAAGCCACCCGAGTAAGATGTTTCTTGCTATTTTCTTGTCTGTGAGGTACACCGGTAGGCATGCAGATACAGGCGCAATTTGCTTCGTCAAGTGGGTCTTGTCGGTGGAGTGTTTCTATTGTTCTCATTGGTTCCGTTTCGGTGTTCCCTTTCCGGAACCTGCAAAATTTTCTATTGGCTGGCAAACACCGAGGGATTGCATATATCAGTGCCTAGACTAGATGTCGGCTGAGTGCAGCCACAAGACGTTTCATTGCGTGCGCAATCTCAAATACCGAGCTGACCTATTCAGCATGGCCTCACAAGCGCGTACTTGGCACTCCAAGACCGGGACCTGCAGTATTCAGCTTGGCTCTTCTGCCCCCTCAGCGCTTAAGCCTCCTCCCGCTCGGTGATCTTTTATTCCAGAACCAAAATATTCCGCCTCACTCTTGCATGATGCATTTGAGACGCATGACAATAAAATCGAGCTATCTTGGAAATCTCTTCCACCTACATCTGTTTATATAAACCTGGGATATCCTCGAGGGCCCCCAAATTCGGCATCGCTCTTCATGTTGAAGTTCGGAATGGCATCAACTCCCCCAGGATTTTCTAATATGCAACAGATGTCGACGGATCATTTAAATGCTCGCTTTACGCAAAACCAGTACAACAAACTCCCCACCCTCTCGGCGGTGAACCCACTCCAAACGCAGCAGCAGCCACCCCTGGTGCCTCCCTCGTACCTGTATGAGCACCAGGATTTCATGCTGTCTGATCCGGCGGACTACATCGGCCTCTCCCCGCCTATCTACTATAATACACAGTCGCTTGGAACGCCGAACCGGTACAGCAAGCCGGGCGATATGTTTTACCAGTTTCCGCAGCAGAGGGCCCAGGCCGCGCCCCGCGTACCATCTCTGGGCATGCCACAGACGTATATGCCGGTACTTGGCGACCACAGAGCAACCGCGTCCACGAAAACGTCCAAGTCGGGAGCAGTGTACCCATGCCGGATATGTGGTAAAGTGTTCCCCAAACCGTACAACCTGAAATCGCACCAGAAGACGCATTCCAACGAGAAACCGTTCCCTTGCAAGTACTGCTCGAAACCGTTCGCCAGGTCGCACGACAGACGTCGACACGAGAAACTGCACGAGAACGACAAGAAGCTCAAATGTGGAGGCCTTTTGAGCGACGGGAAAACCACCTGGGGGTGCAACCGGAAGTTTGCGCGCCCGGACGCGCTCCGCAGACACTTCCGGACAGACACCGGCGTGGCATGCATCCGTCCGCTAATGCTCGATTTCCGCAATTCGAAGCAAGTCTACGAAGAGCCCACCGAGGAAGACACAGAGCAGGTGATCAACGATATAGCGCGCGAGGCCGCCATTGAGGCACTCAGCGTCAACAATAACCGTGCGGGTGACCACGACACCAGCTCTCCAAATTAGATATATTCATATATATTTTTTTACACATATCCTGTTTCGCTCCAAAATATTTTTAATCCATTTTTTTCTTCATGGAAGAACAAACCTGTCGAATCTGCCGGTGCGAGGGAACTCCCGAAGACCCGCTGTTCCATCCGTGCAAGTGTCGCGGGTCGATCAAGTACATACACCAGGATTGTCTGATGTCGTGGCTTGAGCACTCGCACAAGCAGACCTGCGATATTTGCCATACAAAGTACGCCTTCCAGACGATCTATGATTCTGACACCCCGGAGCGACCACCGATTTACATAATTTTGCACACGCTTCAGACGGTTTGCCAGAGTGTTCTGTACTACGCACTCGTTGTGGTGATTGGCGTGGTATTCATTCTGTTGCAACTGCCGATTTCCACGTCGTTCCTAGCCCGCCTCTACACATATCTCCTGGGCTGCTACATGCCCCACCAAACGATCCGGGAGTCCACGCTTTTTGGCAAACAGGCGCCAGACCCAAAAGGCTGGCTCACCTCGGCGAGTCTCAAGACGCTTTTGTTCAGCTCTTACTTCAAAGGCCTGCGCATCCTCATTTTTGGGGCCACTCTGATCATCGTGACGGTTGCCGTTCACGAGTGGGTCACCAAGGACGAAGGGTTCTCAAAAATTATTGAACACAACATTGGGCCCGAATTCACAGCGCAAAAGATTCTCCAGATGCTCCAGCAGCCAAGAAATGAGATCCCAAGACGGCCCGAGACACATCTTCCGCGTGCCCTTGATCCTGCCGTGCAGGACGAGCAGGACGAAAGAGTCGACGAAAACGATGAAGCCGACCGGCTCGCTCGCGACGAGTTGCTCAGACAGCTCCGTATCGACAGAGCAAGAAACCAGAGAGAGCAACGGCGCATCCGGCAAATGCAAGAATGGCAGGAGGAGCAGCGCAGACAGCAGCTTGGAGGCGGCGAGAACGTGTTTGTAGAGTTCTCGCTTACTCCGTTGTTTCTCATCAAGGTGGCATGGTTTCTCGAGCTCATGGTGGTCGTGGTGCTGGGTGTTTTTTACTTCCTTCCCTCGCTGCTGGGAATGATTTCTCTCACCGCGATTCACTCCCTGGTCGCGCTGTCCTACAGGCTGGTGTTGCACATAGTCCAAATGGCTGGCATCAAGTTTACATTTGAGTACAGCAGTCCTCTCACCTACCTGCCTTCTGTTGATCTCTCCTCGCTCCAACAAATCTATTCTAATATCGTCAACTGGACTCCCGAAGCAGAAGTGTTGGAAAGGACGCTGGTCTTGGCTGCGGGCTATTTCACGGTGGGGTCCGCAATCGCCGCAATTATGCACCTGCTGGAGTCCGGATGCTCGCCCGTGAACCCGCTCTCTCGTGGATACCGGGCCATATACATCGCGCTACTAGAAGTTGTTTGCACTTTGAAGGTGCTCTCCATTTTCTGCATTGAGCTGTTGATCTTCCCTATTTTCTGTGGATTGCAACTGGACTTTGTGCTCGCTCCCGTCCTGACAGAAAACAGCTTCTTTGCCATGTTCGACATCAACTCGCCATACAAGAGCGCGCTGCTTGTGCTTGGACTCGGAACTTACTTCATGTACGTTTTTGCGTCCTTTGTCAGCATGGCACGCAGCGATATCCTCAGAAAGGGCGTTCTATTTTTCATCCGGTCTCCAGACGACCCAAACGTCCGGCTTATCCACGACGCCCTGATGAAGCCGTTTGGGTTGCAAATCTCCAGAATTGCGCTTTCGGGGCTCGTTTATACAATCTACATCGCCGTCGAGTTTGCCGCGGTCACCTGGGGTCTCAAGTACCTCGTTCCTTA
Source organism: Ogataea angusta (assembly GCF_019207475.1). NCBI lineage: Eukaryota > Fungi > Ascomycota > Pichiomycetes > Pichiales > Pichiaceae > Ogataea > Ogataea angusta. The sequence goes on along the minus strand of NW_025065222.1, from coordinate 86,575 downwards.
CAAGATATTCCCTATTCGATACACAATATCCGGCATTTGGTCGGTCATCCCTCCTCTGGTCAGATCCATCGCGACACAACCGTCGTTCGCGAAACTTTTCCGTGCATACTGGCAAATGGCTTTCAGACAGTCGTGCTCGCTGCTTAGACTTTCGTCGTTCATTCTGGGAGCTGATGTGCCTGAGGAACGCGGCCACGTCGTGTATAGGTCTTTGGTGTACCGTCTACTGGGCCACAAGCCGGAGTATAACTCGCCAGTGCCGGAAACAGAGACCGCAGCTTACTTCCAAGAACACCCAGAGGCCACCTGCTGCTTTGTCCCTGACGGAACGTTTGTTCGCGCTCCTGACGACGACAACGTCTCTCGTTCCTTCATCAGAAAGCTGTTTGTTCCTGTGACCAAGAACGATGTGCCGTTGGCCCCTGTTCCCGACGACGAGGATGAGACTGAGGCCAAAAACAACCCCTACGGAGACGAGGAGCTGGTCTCGATCACCTCGTACACAATCGTTTACCGGCCTCCTAATTTCAAGCCGCGTATATTTGCGCTTTTGGGCTGTCTATGGGCATACTCATTGGCGCTCGGCGCTCTTGTTTTCGGGGCAACCCTGTTGTTCGCCAGAGTGGTTTTGAGACCGGTGAAAAACACCATGCTTCACAGACTATTTTTCCATCACGACGCAGAAACTCTGGACGCAAACGAGCTGTTTGTTGGCTTTGTCGCATTGGCAGCAGCGGTTCGGTGTTTGATCTATTTTGCTGATTACAAGTCCAGCGAAGAGCAGCAGGACCTCACTTCCTACATAAAAAAAGGGCTCGACTCTGTTGTCCGTTTCGTGCGCTTCCACGTGCTGCCGACCTCCCGAAAGTTCGCTGCTCTTGTCCTGACGCCCTCTGTGTGCATGCTTTCGACGGTGTTGCCCGTTGTTGCCTGCGCACCTGCCCTGACAGCCTTCGAATCACGTGTCTACGATATCGGACCTCTGTGCGCTGCTTGGATATCCGAAAAGACACCACTGTACAGTGTTTCTCTCTTCCTGGCCTCTGTGGTCCATGCTTACACACGTGCCGGAGGTGCGCTCGTCCAGACATGGCATGAGTTTATGTTCAGGAGCCCTGGCTATTTCAGCGTGCTGGCTGTGCAGCTGCTGGCCGTTGTGGCGTATTATGTGCTGGCGTACAGTTTCTGGGGCAACAAGAGCGTGCTGGAGTCATTCGAGCTGGTTTACAAAGTCATCTACACGCCAGACTATGAGCCTGTGGAGGCATGGACCATTGTGTATTTTACGTGGCTGCCATGGAGTCTTTACACCTGGAGCAAGATCGTTCGAGACTTCTGGAACTGGCTGATCATCACAGCGAAAAACCAGCATTACGGGAAAAGAGTGTTCCTGACCAATAACGAAGAGGAGGACCTCGATTAATGTATAATGACCTTATCAATCAACTCTGTGCAAACGTCAAGTAGACAATGCATCCGTACGTGGCAAGCAGCAAAACTCCATGGAGCACGTTTACACCGTAGATCAGCCCGTGAACCAGGGACGAAATGCACACCACAGAGCTGCAAAAGATGTACGCGGCCACGTAGGGCTCGATGTAGAGCGAAAAGCCGGTCGACGGGTAGTGGGACGAGATGAACTGGATGATTGGAAGAACCATGCCAAGCACCTGGTTTGAGGAGCCTATTGCCAGCGAGACGGACAGTGCCATATTGTTGTGGTGGGCGCTGATTAGGGATGAGATGTGTTCTGGAAGCGAGCCTGCCAAGGGGAGAATCACCATACCGATAAACACCTTGGATATTGGTTTATCGTCGGTGAGTGTTTTCAGAGCCTCGACGAAAAAGTTCGACGTGGGGCCCAGCCCTGCCACCGAAACGAGCAATGCAATAAAGCAGACTCTCAGCGGGAAAATATCTTCTTCGTCGTCAGTATCAGAGTCGCTTTCGGAGTCGCTGTCTAGCTCTGAGTCGGTGTCCACTGGCTGGCTCTCCAGGGCCTCTTTTTCCTGCTTGCTCTTCATTTTTATTTTCTTCATCGACTTGAACTCCTCGTTTGTGGAAACCACCAGATAAGTGGCGTACACAACGAAGATGAACGCGGCGCCGATCTGGGATGTATTCATCTTGAACTCGATGCTCTTGCCCGGGTCAATCACCGAAATCACAGACATCATGGATAATATCACCGTGATGCACGCCAAGAAAAACATGTGGTTGGCGATTCCCTTCACTGCAGAGCTGGCAAACTGCATGCCCTCCAAGCCGCCAAAGAAGAAGCAAGAGCCAATGACAAGCAGGTTGTTCGAGATGATCGATCCCACCAGCGAAGTAATGGTCAACGTGGCGTCGTCTTTCGACACAGTGGTTCCGGAAATGATCAGCTCCACAAGGTTTCCGAAGGTGGCGTTCAACAGCGCACCCAAGGCTGGCCCCACATGGTGTTCTGCGTGCTCGGTAACGTTCGACAGAATTTTGGCAAAATACATGAGGGCCAGCACCAACGTGACAACTGCGCCAATGTCCGACTTCTTGGCATAGAGCACGATTCCAACAGGAAACAGAGGAAGAAAGATAACTGTTCTGGTGTTTAGGAGCAGCTTGATTACCTGCAGCAGAGTGCCGACATACCTTCTGTCTTTGTTTGCGTCATATTTTTGCATCAAACACACCATCACAGACCACTTCCAGAAACGGGCGTAGCAACCATCAATGAAGTCAAGCACGTCGTCAAACATGAAGTGCTTGATCTCCTTCATGAAAGCCACAAACCTGTAGAACCAGCTGGCTTCGGACTTCACGGTGGGGTACTTTTTGATCAGCCGTTCGTCTATTTTGATTTCAGTCTGGAAACGGCCAGGCGTCGTAACGGTTCTCTTCACGTGTTTCCGCCCCGACACAGAATATCGTCTCCTGCTGTCCTCGGGGACCGCAGCTATGTCATTACTTTTCAGGGGTGCCACCGCGGGCGCCGTCTGCGCTGACACAGATCTGTCCAGTGACTCGCTAGACATAAATTTCGACTGCTTGTTTTTCAGTTACGGATTTTTTTAGACCCTGAATTTATTGCACAGCCGTGAAGCTATAGCGAGGCTGAAACAAAAGCAAGCCTTACGGAAAAAAAGCCGTCCGTTGATGAAGGATCTAGCGGGTTCTCTATGGGGAGGTAAGATACGATTTAGCAGTAATGTCAGGTTTTAGGGTAAGGAAGGACCTGTAATTTATTATGGAAGAATATTAATTTTATGATAAGTACTTGTAAGTGGTTGCAGTCCATTGACAGATTAAGCTTTAAAGTTTTCGGAGAAAGCTCAACCTTCTTGGAGCCTGTCCATTGCTTATGCCCTACCACCTCGCCATTCAAGTCCAAAGAGCCCTGTACTGCGTTTCTGCTCTACTTCGATAATAAGAAGCTATATATTCAGGGCACCTAACCACCGACAAAAACAGAAACATTTCGACACGTCGAAAATATTTGTTCCTATTCATGTCTGATTTTGCAACTAAGGAGGAGATCAAGGCCATTTTTGCCAAACTTCAGAAGCATCCTGCGAATAAACAGTGCTTTGACTGTGCGACAAAGAACCCTACATGGACCTCGATTCCCTTCGGAATATTTGTCTGTCTACAATGTAGCGCAAACCACAGAAGTTTAGGGGTGCATATATCGTTTGTGAAATCATCGGTGCTGGACACTAAATGGACAGACAAGCAGCTACGTTTGATGAAGTGCGGTGGTAACAACAACTTCAAGGATTTCCTAATAAAAAATGGCGGATCAGCGTACCTAACCAAGACTCCCCAGGAAAAGTATTCATCTCAGATCGCCCAAAACTATAAAGAGAAGTTGGAGAAAAAGGCCGAGCTGGATGCCAAGAACCACCCCAATGTGCTCGAGTGGGACGACGGAGCCACTGAGCTTGAGACTGAGGACAGCGCTGACTCCGATTCCAACAACTTCTTCAGTAAATGGGAGAAGCCATCTTCCACCCCTTCGCCGCTGGGATCCAGACCAATCACACCATCTAACAAACCTGCAGCCGACAAGCCTGCCGCGTCATTGCTTGGGTCCAAACCGAGACTGGTCCAGAAAACAGGACTTGGTGCTAAAAAGAACATCCTCGGAGGCTCTTCTGCCAATAGAAGCAAGGCCAAGCTGGGCGTCAAGAAGGTCTCGACGGACATCGACTTTGACGATTTCGAGAAAAAAGCACAGCAGGAGGAAGAGCAGGCCAAATCGTTGGGATACGATCCTAAGGAGGCCGAGCCCGTGGCAGAGACCGCAACGAGAAAAATGTCCGCTAGCGCCGGGTCCCTTGCCATGCCGAAGCCAACTACGCCGTCTACAGAGAAAGTCACGCAGTCTTTTGCGAGACTTGGTTTTGGTATGGTGAACGCTGCCCCTGCTCCAGAAGCCACGCAGAAGAAGTACAAAGACGTGGAATACTCAGGTGAGGTGGCTGCCAGATTTGGAAACCAAAAGGCCATTTCCTCGGATCAGTTCTACGGGATTGGCTCTTACGACGAGGCGAAAGCGCAAGAGGCCAGAACCAAGCTTCAGGCATACAACGGAGCCACCTCTATTTCGTCGTCCCAATATTACGGCGAGCCAGAAGGCGTGAACCATCAAAGATCGACCTCGTTTGATGGTGACGACATCGAGCAGAAACTGACCGAATTCGCAGAAAAGTACATTGGCGAGGACATTGCTGCCATCAAGGACGCCTTGGAGACCGGCGCCGGCAAGCTGTCGGGTTATCTGAGAGATGTTTTGAGAAACTAGAGGGTGTAAATATAGTATAAATCAACGATTCAGGCAGTGTAATAGAAAATAAAAGTGGTTTTATAATTATCTGACAGTCAATGGTGGATTCCAAAGAGTCTGTGGGGGTTATTGGAGCCGGGCTGGTTGGTGCGTTGGTAGCACTTGGTCTTGCCAAGCAAGGATACGCGGTTACAGTCTATGATCTCCGTCCTGATCCGAGAAATGCCCAGGAAACAAGTCTGCGCTCAATCAATTTGGCCGTTAGTGAGCGAGGTATCCGCGCATTGAGATACGTGGACCAGGAAATGGCCGAGAGAGTTCTAGAGGGAATCATTCCCATGCATGGCCGGATGATCCACGATTTGGACGGCAACCAGGAATCTCAGCTGTATGGTCTTTTTGGGGAGGCTATCAACTCCATTGACCGCAAGAAACTGAACCAGAACCTGATTGAGGAGATTGAGCGGTTCAATGCAACTGCAAAATTCAAGATCGAGCTGATTTTTGGGGCCAAGGTCACCAGCGTGCAGGTGAATGGCGGTGTGACCATCGATTACATTCGTGCTGGCGAGCCTCGAAGAGACCACAGAGATTTCGTGGTTGGTGCGGACGGCACTTACTCGGTGGTGAGACAGAGTCTGCAGAAGCTGATTAGGATGAACTACAGCCAGGAGTATATTGACATGTGCTACTTGGAAATGTACATTCCTCCAGGTCCAAATGGTAGCTTCCAGATCGACCCGAACAGACTGCATATCTGGCCACGCAAGACGTTCATGCTGATTGCCCTGGCCAACCAGGATGGGTCGTTTACGTCTACGTTTTTTGGTCCATGGAAGTTGGTGGAGTCGCTCACGTCGCCCAAGACCATTGAGTTCTTCTTCAAGAAACACTTCAAGGATGCTATTCCGCTGATCGGCCTCGATAAAATAATCGAGTGCTTCACCACGTATCCACGGGGTGCGCTCATGCAGGTGAACTGCAACAAATACAATTTCGAGGATAAGTGTATTATCATTGGCGACGCAGCTCATTCGATGGTGCCGTTCTACGGCCAAGGAATGAACTGTGGGTTTGAGGATGTACGGATCCTGCTGGAGCTGCTTGAAAAAAATAGTCACGATAGACGCACTGCCTTTGAGACGTACTCGGAATCGAGGGCTGAAGACCTTAAGGCAATCCTAAAGCTCGCGCTGAGAAACTACCACGAGATGTCGAGCGATGTGACCTCTTCCATTTATTTGTTTAGAAAGAAGCTGGACGGAATTCTGGGCAGATTGATGCCGCAGCGCTGGATTCCGCTCTACACTATGGTGTCCTTCAGATCGGACATCAGCTACTCGGATGCTGTCAGGCTCAGTCAGAAGCAGCAGCGGATTCTCAGATGGGCCGAATGTGGCGCGGTGACCTCAATTCTGGCAGGGACTGCATTGTATCTAGCCAGAAGAAGTAAGTAGATAACAGTCAGACTCCTGACAAATTCTCGTGCTGCGATTGGGCCGAAAAAAAATAAAATAAAAAAACGGCCCGGTACCGGCCGCCATATGCATGGTGTCCGGAGCCGGCGTGACTCAGCAGGGGAGTATAAAAAACTCTTCGTATCTTTGTTCTTGTAAAATAATGCCTTCAGATACCAACACATCAACTCCGGAAACCCTTTACGACAAGGTGTTTGAGGACCACATCGTCCACAAAGACGATTCCGGCTCGTATTTGATTTATATTGACAGACACTTGATCCACGAGGTGACCAGTCCGCAGGCCTTTGAAGGTCTCAAGACAGCAGGCAGAACTGTTAGAAGACCAGACTGCACGCTTGCCACGGTCGACCACAACATTCCAACCGACTCTAGAAAGAACTTCAAGAACCTGGATAGTTTCATTAAACAAGATGACTCCAGGGTGCAGGTGCAAACTCTGGAAGACAACGTCAGAGACTTTGGCCTGACCTATTTTGGAATGACCGATTCCAGACAGGGTATCGTCCACGTTGTTGGTCCCGAACAAGGTTTCACGCTTCCTGGTACTACTGTCGTGTGTGGTGACTCGCATACCTCGACCCACGGTGCCTTTGGTGCCCTGGCCTTCGGTATTGGTACCTCGGAGGTGGAGCACGTTTTAGCCACCCAGACCTTGATCCAGGCCAAGTCGAAAAACATGAGAATCACCATCGAGGGCAAGCTTTCGCCAGGCGTCACTTCGAAGGACTTGGTTCTTCATGTGATTGGTGTGATTGGTACCGCAGGAGGTACTGGCTGTGTGATTGAGTTTGCTGGTGAAAGTATCAGAGACCTTTCCATGGAGGCCAGAATGTCGATCTGCAACATGGCCATCGAGGCCGGTGCAAGAGCTGGTATGATCCAGCCTGACGAGACCACTTTCAACTACATCAAGGGCCGTCCGTTGGCTCCCAAGGGCGAAGAATGGGAGAAAGCCGTGAGATACTGGAAGACTCTCAAGACAGACGAGGGGGCAAAGTTCGACTACGACATCAAAATCAAAGCTTCTGACATCGTTCCCACTATCACCTGGGGTAATTCTCCTCAGGATGCGCTCCCAATCACAGGCAAGGTGCCGGACCCAGCAAACTTCACTGACCCCATCACCAAAAAGGGTGTTGAGGCTGCTCTGAAATACATGGGTCTCGAACCTAACACTCCATTGCAGGACATCACTGTCGACAAGGTGTTTATTGGTTCCTGTACGAACTCGCGTATCGAGGACTTGAGAGCCGCCGCCAAGGTGGTGAGAGGCCACAAGAAGGCAGACAACGTGAAGATGGCCATGGTGGTGCCGGGATCCGGATTGGTGAAAAAACAAGCCGAGAGCGAAGGGCTGGACAAGATCTTCGAGGCAGCTGGATTTGTCTGGAGAGAAGCTGGTTGTTCCATGTGTCTTGGTATGAACCCAGACATTTTGGCACCATACGAAAGATGCGCCTCCACCTCCAATAGAAACTTTGTTGGAAGACAAGGTGCTTTGTCCAGAACACACCTGATGTCACCAGCTATGGCCGCAGCGGCTGGTATCACCGGTAAGTTCACAGACATCAGAAACTTTGTGTACAACGAGGACCCTGCACAGCCAAAGATCAAGCTCGATTCCGAGGACGAGAGCTCTGCTCTCCAGAACGCCGTTTACGATCACGAAAAAGAGCCTCTCGCCCCAGGAGAGTCGGAAGACGAGGCTATCGACGACCAGATCAACGATGTGCCTCCTTCGGATCATGTGACTAAGAAGACCGTCGACACAAAGGAAGAGCCACCGGCAAAGGCTATCGCTATGCAGAAATTCCTTACTTTGACTTCGATCGCTGCTCCTCTTGACAGAGCCAATGTGGACACCGACGCTATCATTCCTAAACAGTTCCTGAAAACGATCAAGAGAACTGGTTTGAGAGCAGGTTTGTTTTACGAGTCTAGATTCGTTAAGGATGAGAACGGAAACGATGTGCCGACCGACTTCGTGCTCAACGTGGAGCCTTACACCAAAGCCCAGATATTGTGTGTGACAGGAGACAATTTCGGATGCGGTTCTTCAAGAGAACACGCTCCATGGGCTCTCAAGGACTTTGGCATCAGATCGATCATTGCTCCATCGTTTGGTGACATTTTCTACAACAACTCGTTTAAGAACGGTCTCTTACCAATCAGAATCCCACAAGACGTGATAAAGGAGAAAATATACCCCTTCGCTGTTGAAAAGAAGGAGATCACCATCGACCTGCCTAATCAGCAAATATTGGGACCTAACAAGGAGGTTCTCGTGGAAAAGTTTGACATTGAGGACTTCAGAAAGCACTGTTTGGTGAACGGTTTAGACGATATTGGTATCACCCTAGAGAAAGAAAAGTACATCACTGCTTTTGAGGAGAAGAGAAGAAAAGTGTTCTCTTTCTTGGAAGGCGGATCCAAACTCATTGTTCCTGTGAAGGGTACCAAAAAATCCAAGTACGGAGTTAAGGCCCAGGAATGGTGATTGTATTTATTATTAATTAGGAATATATCCTCATCTTTTAATCAACAAATCCGTGTAGTCTGGAGTATTTTCGATGGTGAAATTGTTTTCGTTGGCAAGGTGCAGAAGACAGATGAAACAGAAACTGGTGGACAGCTCAGACTTCTCTTCTGACGAGTACTTGCTCGACAACTTGCTGACAACTTCGGTGAACTTGAGCGCGTTCTCCTCTTTCTCGCTTCGCTGTTTGTCGTTCTCTTCCTGTGGAGGTCCGTTTTCCTTATCGTCTTCCAAGACTGAAGAGTCTCTCTTGGCTTTTCGCGTTTCAGCCTCCAGTGAATCCCACAGATTGTCTTTCAGTAGCTTCACATTCACTTTCTTAGCAACTCTAGCATACCCTAACGCTCCAGGTCGTTTCTGTGATTGCGAAAACAAAGGCTGCGAACTTGTAGGCAGGTCAGGGATGTCACCTTCGTCGTCGTCGTCATCGTCAGGATGGTCATTGTAGTCTGCATTGAAGAACGTGTCGTCGAATCCTTGCCCCTCAGCGTTTGAATCACCACCCTGCTCTTTGTACGTATCGGCAAAGAAATTCTCATCAGCTATTCTTTCGTCATCGTATCCTAATCGTTGTGCAACTCTCTTCTTCTTCTTTGTGAGAATTGTATTTATTTTCTGATTTGGCTTGATGTTCAGACAAATCAATCGCTTTGTGGTGAACTGTAAATCTTCAGGCAGTTTGTTGGCCGTAGGGTGGGGCACCCTCTCTTTTTCCGGAATAAGAAGTTTGGAAGCATTTGCAGGCGCTGCAAAGAGCTCTTTATCGTCCAAGTCATCGTCATCGTTCATGAAGTTTATGGTGAAGACAGCCTTACGCTTGGCAGTGGCTTTTTGTACGAAATCCTCCTGCCCCTCGTCGCCAGCCATATTTGTTGCTTCAGCAGGAGCGACTTCCGGAGTCGAACTCTTTTGGTGCGCTTGCTTCACCATGGCAATTTTCCAGTGTTCGGGACCACGCCAGTTTTGTCTTGATATCGTATCGAAATATTCGGCCATACTCCTTCCACCTTCTTCATCACCGTCATCGTCAAATTGCGCAGTTTGGTTCTCGTCAAACAACCTTGTCAGCGTGATATTTGGTCCTGAACGATCGCTATCGTTGACACCATCGATAAATAAAGAGTATTGATTTCTGTGAGTATTTTCCGGGCCATTGCCGTCATCGTCGTCATCGTCGTCAAAGTGATCACCTCCTCCAAAGTCGAGATTATCATCTTCTTGGAACACCGGTTGCTCTTCAGGGAATTCAAGCTGCCCAATTTGCTCAAGAAGCTCTGCAGCACTGGCTCCCTCTTTAGTTATACGTTCCAACTGCTCGAGGGAAGGACAAACTTTAGTTTCTGCGGCCGTGTCAGGGAAAAAGCGAGCTAGTTTTGAAATGTCGATGTTTGAGCGAGTATGCTGAGGGACCTCTTCTTCTTCGTCACTCTCGTTCATTATCAATTCATTGGACTTTTCGCTAGTGTCAAAAACGACTCGTCCTTCGGAATTGATTTTCAGCATGTTCGTGAGCAGACTTTTGGCTCCTCCTTCATCGAAATCAGATAACGCTTTCTTGAAGATCGGGTCCACAAACAATTCTTTCTCAACTTCTTTCAACTTTATCGTCTGGAACTTCTTTGCCAGTGTCGACTCGGCACGATGCTTTTTCGATTTCGGTTTTGTCGTGCCGCCTTCTTGCTCATCGTTCTCGTCTTCCTCCTCATCGATGCCTTCCAAATTGTTGGACGTCAAGCCAGATAGCAGTTTCCCTGTTTCAGATGCCGCCGAGTCAATTCTTGAGGCATAAATCTTGACACAGCCGTCCAGAGTGGTAGAGGCCTTTTGGAAGTTTATGCTGTCGCCATCTTTAAAAAGGGAGAGCTCGTGGAAATAATCAATGAGCGCAAAGTTCCAGCTGTTTGTCGAGTTGATTTTCTAGAGGTTAGTGAGAGACGCGTTGGAAATTATACGTACGTTGTCGGTGGCCATGCGAATCCATAGCTCATAGTTCTCGTTTGTCAACGGGGCCGAGAACACCCCTGAAACATCTGCCATGATCAGTCAGATCTGTACACTTGGAAACGCGCACTGTTGGAATCTATAGCAGGAACCTGTTCCGCAGATAATCTCAGAAATGCTAATAATACACTTGAAGTAAAAGAAAGACCAGTTGAGTGCTGCAGCGTTCTTGTTGTTTCAAGGCTCACAGTTTTGTTATGGTTTTATTTTGTAAACACTCGATCTCGGTGCGAGGTGTATTTGAATTCGAAATTATTTACTCAGCAGTCGTTACAGGCTGAGAAAAACACCACCAGGTGTCGGTGATAGAAAGGGTCGAGAATTTCGGGTCTGCGACGCCAAAGTTCCTTCAGGTAGTCTTTAATTCCCTGGGCGAGAAAGGATGAGGTTTCGTCGAAATCGGCCAGCTCAGATTCCTGGCTGCTACCATGTAGCCTGCTGCTGGAAGTAACACGGAAGTCTGTATAGGCGTGCGGCAATTCACGTTTGAACGTGACAATCGGAACACCGACATGCCTATAGAGTGAGTACGGCAGAATGCGCGGAACAAGATCGTAGAAGTGGTAAACTCGTAGAGCTGCAGAATTAGGAGACTGGTCAACTAGACTGGTGTAGGCCGCTGCCAATGTGTGAGAAAACACAGAGGGGGCGTTGAAGCTGACCATGAAATTGTCTATTCCAAGAATATGCAAGTCCAAAGACGTCAGCTGAGCCAGAGCTCCTCCCATGGAATGTCCCGTGACTAGCACTTTGTAATCTGGATACTCTTGCAACCATTTGAAGAGCTCATTATGAACCTGCAAGGCCATTCCACGCGCAACATAGGTAAATCCTGCATGGGCGTAGGAGAGAGAACAGTCAAAGTAGTTGTGATCGTTCATATTTCGTACCATATTTTCCTGTAGCACTTTATTGTGGCGATAATTGATCTGGTCCCAATATTCAGAACTGTTCATAACGGGCCGGTATCTGCCAGGCTTGAAATGGAGGTTGGTATACCATTGTGAAAATTCTCGCGTGCCTCGGAAGACGATATTGATGGTACGTAGCTTATGGTCCAGCAGCATGTAGCCTTCACCCCCACCATGGGTGATAATTCTGCCAGGTTCCTCCACGTTGTCAAAGAGCTTTGTGAGATTGTACCGAATATTTGTGTGTCCCGAACTATCCACGTATACTTCCTTGTAATCAATTGGTGTGTAGGGAACCAGCTTATCTGGAAAGACTAGCTCATTGTGCTTAAGCTCAGCAAGTCCTCCTTCGTCGTTCAGACAGTACGAAATTTGACAGTAGCCGGCAAGCTGTTTTATATAGTTGTCATATAGCTCCTCGTCGTCCAATGTGTTTCCGGAAGGCAGTTTCTCCAATGAAGCATCCAGCTGGTTCTTGTACTCCTTGTACAGCGAGCGTCTACTATTTGCCAGGGCCTGTGATTCTGCAGTGGCGCTCGCATAGCCTAGAACATAGACCAGAGCTACAACTATCGGTATAATCATACCTCAGTTGTCCATTACCAGGATCCGTTGAAATATATATGCTGTAGATTTCATGTTCTGTTGTTTTGAAAAAGCCTGCAATGCAAAAAATGACAAATGGGATGGCATAATCTTTTGATAAACACCAACTTACAGCATATATGTGGCCCTTTGATATTCCGTGGTTATGGCGTCCTTTATATCTTACCCGTCACTTTTGACAGTCGTGTTGAAAAATAAATCAATCCCTAAATTTATAAAGAAGGGCTGACCCTCGAAAGAAAATTGTCGAAATGGACAAGAAAACAAACGAGGTGCTCAAATTTCTGATCGACTGGAATTATCTCCTCATTGAGCCTCCAGTCGAGGGATCTATTGCCGAGATATACTTCTGCTTCATTGCGTCGTGCCAGGTGAAAGGCAAGGATAAAGTGTCGTGGTTGCAATTTGTCAAATGTCTGCAAAAACTGAATGAGATATGTATTCACAACGCCTTCACCTGCTTGCCTGCAAACGCACTGTCACTGGCATATGAGGACCCCTTCAAATGCTTCAGTAAGATCACACACATGGATCGACTGGCCCTGAATTTGATATACAAACAAGTGAAATTGTCGTCGAATCCGCCTATTGAGCCACCAAAGACACCTCCTCTACCCTTGTCAAGACTAAGATTGGCAGCACAGAGAGAAGTTCCCAAAGATAAAGAGGAAAGACTAGACTTGCTGATGGAACTCGTGGACCGTCCACCTGTCAAGTCAAAAAGAGCCGCGAGCGACCTGTACGCAGGATTGAGTCCACTCGACATCGAAGACGTGTATACAACCACGTCGAGATCCAAAAGACTGGATCAACTGACTCTGCTGCTTTCTGTTCCAGCCGGATCGCACATATTGGCAAAGGAAAGGGCAAAGCTGAGAACTCCGATCAAGCCGTTCTTTGACTGCTGCGATGACTCCAGACACGCACAACTCTTGATCCCTCTAACATCGTTTGACAGAACAACCAATTACTGCAAGCTCAATTCGACAAGGCTGAACGATCGTCTCAAGCTGGAAACTGGGTCCAGCGACACGTACACCGAACTAGCCAGATGCGTCAGCCAGAAAATCCATTTCATCCCCATCATACAGTCACAGACAGACATCAAACTAGGAGACTGCTCATACCTAGATACCTGCCACAAGATGTCGTCGTGCCGGTACGTTCATTACGGGCAACTGATGCCTCAAGATGACAGTGCCTCCAAAAAAGCTGCTCAACACAATAAAAATATCAGCAAATCGATGCAGATCTCCGATTTTACCAGGGGGGAAGCCATTTCTCCTGCCACGAGGCCGGAACTACCAGCCCAGTGGATCAACTGCGACGTCACGAAGCTGGACTTCAGTATTTTGGGAGATGACTTTGCTCTTATCATTGCAGATCCCAGCTGGACGATCCATATGAACCTGAACTACTCCAGCTTGACAGACTCGGATTTGCTTCAAATAAGAATGGACAAACTGCAAAAGGAAGGCCTATTTCTTCTTTGGGTGACAGGAAGAACTATTGAGACCGGCCGCGACTTTTTGAAAAAATGGGGGTACCAAGTGGTCAATCAGATCACATGGGTGAAAACAAACCAGCTGGTCAGAACCATCAGTACGGGAAGAACCGGGCATTGGCTCAATCACTCAAAGGAGCACTTGCTTGTAGGCCTCAAAGGAAATCCGAAATGGATCAACAAATGCATAGACCCGCAAATTTTGATTTCTTCCACCAGGGAGACCTCCAGGAAGCCAGATGAAGTATACGGAATGGTAGAGCGCATGGTGGGGCCTGGCACGAGAAAGTTGGAGATTTTTGGACGGCAGCACAATACTAGGCCCGGGTGGTTGACAATCGGCAATCAGTTAAATGGGACTCATTTGGTTGAAAAGGAAATTGCAGAGAGGTACTACAGTGCTTCCGCAACTGAGGCCTGATTACATAGCTGTAAAAAAACATACATCTTTACACCCGATCTGTTTTATTTATTTACTAAACATGTCTATACAAGTGGGTCATCGAGTTGTCATCCCAGGGGGAGGCGAAGCGTACGTCAGATACGTGGGGAGGGTACGTAATAAGAGTGGCACGTTTGCTGGTGTCGAACTTATTGGGGAGAGCGTCAGTAAAGGCAAGAACTCTGGGGATGTGGATGGTGTTTTCTATTTCAAGACCAAGATTCCCAAGAGCGGTTTATTTCTACCGTACCACAAGCTGGTGCAGGTGAATACGTCTCCATTGAAGCCTGTTTCTCAGGCGTCTGTGCTGAATACTCCAAATAAGGCTCCACATGATCTTGATCAAAGGATCAACGAGCTTACGGAGCAGAACAAGCTGTACAAGCAGCAGCTACAAGAACGAAATCGAATTTTGGAGGAGCTGCAAACGACAGTGGACACATTTGAAGCCATTCTCACCGAGAACCAGAATGAGCTCAAGATGAAAGACGCGAGATTTGAGCGATTTAAGACTAATACGGATACTCAGATCAAGGAATTGATCGAGGCGGTGGAGACGCTAGAGCAGCAGGCAACAGAAAATGAGGAGATATATCTGCAACGCCTGCGCGAGTTAGAAACGAAAAAAGACATACAGCCCGAAAGTGGTGACTATGAGACGCTTAAGAGGAAATACGATGAGATGGACACAAAGTATCGAACGCTGGAGGCCGAACAGGTCACCCTAAGAGAGGAGAACGCAAAGGTGCGAAGGGAGCGTGACGAGGCAAGGGAAGAGGTTGATAAGTTGAAGCATGAGAAAGCAGAGACGGCCAAAGCCTTGGAGGATCTGAGGAAGGCGTACGACGAGCTACAGAAGGGCCACGAGACGCTCATGAGCGAGAAGTCGCAGTTTGTCTCGACCAATGACTCGTCCAAAGAGAGATACGAAAGGCTTGAAAGCGAGCTCAATGAGCTGCAAGCCAAGTATTCTCTCTTGAAAGAGCAGAGCGAGAAAAAAAGAAGCACTGTGTCCGAGCCGCTCGTCAAGGACGGGGAGCTGATTGCCACGCCTGCAGTGCACAACGATCCCGCGGCAGGGCGGGCCAAATGGTGCGGGCTATGCGAGCGCGAGGGCCACGAGAGTGTTGAATGTCCGTACGAAACCGTCATGTTCTAATATATTACTATGTACATCAAACTTTGTATCTTTGCGATGGGTCCACATGGAATGGGGACCAGATGCCTCTGACAGACTTGTTGAGCGACTTGACAAACTGTTTAGGCTTGCTCAATTTTCTTCCGCTGGAGTTGATTAACAGCTTCAGCTTGTTTTCGACAACGTCGACGTTCCACTTGCGGGTGCATATTTGTTTCTCCAGTCCGTCAGTATACTGTGCTCGCAGCACAGGGTGGAATCCTGGTTTCTGCAAAATATGGAATTGGATCTGTGGGTACTGTTGGGCGAATGTTTTGAGTCTCATTCTGAGGAAGTCTCTGGTGCCTTTCGAGGAGCCGCCAAAGTTGCAATAGGTAATGATAATTTTACGGCATGGATGGACAAAGGCACCCACACCGTTTCTGGCCTTAGACACCTGCTGGAGTATGTTGATTCCGGCCATAGAGGTCAAAAATTAAAAAATAATCAAGAATTTTCAACTCAGATAATTTTAAGTCGGGTAACGCGAAATAGAGGGGAATATCTGATAATCATGAAGCTGGCTACCGTGAGGCCTCTGGCGCTGCGACTGCAAAGAATCTCTGCGAGGGCACGCTCTTCGTTTGGTCCAGCCAATGTGGGCAGCAATCTGGCTAACCTGGACGTTCTGGGCTCTTCTGCGGTCCCCGCGAACAACATCGAGATGATCTCTAAGGATTCGATCATTTTCTCCAACATGAAGGTTGTGCGATCGCCCAACCAGCAGGGTGCTCTTGTTGCTGCCCTGTTGCTGGATAACCAGATATTCGAGCTCAACACGAATTCCATCAGCAAAAAAGGCCCATTGGATCTGACTACCACGGAGCTTTTCCCATTGCTGGAGGCGCTCTACCCAAAACCCGAGCTGTTTGTGCTGGGTCTAGGGGGCAGCAGCCGGATGCTGGGCCCCGACACGAAAAAACGGTTTGCCGAGCTGGGGATAATGCTGGAAATGGGCGACACAAAGAGCGCGGTGCTCAGCTACGATCTTCTGGCTACAGAACGTTCTCCAAAACAGGTGGGGGCACTCATATTTCCATCGGTGTTCTGAACGACGCGCAAAACAACTATTTAAGGGTTCTGACCAGGAATTGCGTGCTGAACACATAGGAGTAAGCAGCAAGGGTAAGGACGCTCAGGGTGTTGAACACGAGGCTGATTCCGTGGTACTTGCCGAACTGTTTGGTCAGAGCAGCGATTTTGTCGTTTGTCTCGGGAGTTCTCTCACTCTCCGGCAGGTCCTCGAGCGCAAACCGTTCCGTTTTCAGCCTATTGCACACCGGCAACAGCCAGAAGTAATTGGTGAGGCCGGAGAGCGAAGAGGCGGCCAGCAAGGCAATTCCGACGGTTGGAATTGCGTATGGGGCAGAGAGACCGACCACGACGGGCCCGATCGACTGGGTCAGGAAATGGATGGGGAACAGCTTGGATTGTAGGAGGCCAAACTCCTTGCGGGGCAGGACCTTGAACGCCCTGACCGAGGACACGAATGAGTGGAACGAGGTGGCTCCGAAAACATACGAATAGGCTAGCAGGTGGACAGCAGTCAGCATGGTGTTAAAAATTAGTTGCACTGATTTATTTTGGTCGTGGCTTTATTTAATTTGTGATCATTCTCACCCTATATGTATCCAAGTTTTTCCATTCTAATCTTGACGGCGTTGCGGTGCGCGTCGAGGCCCTCGACGGCCGCCAGGTCCATCACGGCCTTGCCAATGCTCTTGAGACCCTCCTTGGTGACCACCTGCGACGTGATGAATTTCTGGAACGTCGTGGTGTTAACTCCCGAGTACATTCTGGCGTAGCCGTAGGTAGGCAGCGTGTGGTTGGTTCCAGAAGAGTAGTCGCCGCAGCTTTCGGGCGAGTAGGCCCCCACAAACACAGAGCCGGCGTTGTCGACCTTGTCGACCCATTTTTCGGCGTCCTGGATCTGCAGAATAAGGTGCTCCGGAGCGTATCTGTTGCTCATCTCGAACGCCTCGTCGTAGCTGTTCACAATTATAGTGGTGGAGTGGGCGATGCACTGGCGCACGATCTCGACACGCGGCAGCTGCAGCGCCTGGCGGTGGACGGCCTCGTCGATATGGTCGATCTCGGCAGACGTCATGTCCACGGCGATCAAAATCACCTGCGAGTCCACGCCGTGCTCTGCCTGCGAAAGCAGGTCCGAGGCCACAAAGTCTGGGTCGGCGTATTTGTCGGCGATCACCAGCACCTCGGACGGCCCGGCAGGCATGTCAATGGCACACATGGCATTGGAGTCGTTGGAAACGAGCATCTTGGCTGCCGTCACAAACTGGTTTCCGGGTCCCATGATCTTGTCACACTTTGGCACAGACTCGGTACCGTACGCCATCGCAGCGACCGCCTGCGCGCCTCCGGCAAGCACAATGCACTTGGCACCCACCTTGTGCGCCACATAGACCACCTCTGGCGTCAGACGGCCGTCTTTGCCCGGAGGAGAGGCAAACACGATGTCTTTGCAACCGGCAACGAGAGCCGGCACAGACAGCATAAGCGACGTGGACGGCAGCACGGCAGTTCCGCCGGGGATGTAGCAGCCAACGCGCTCGATCGGACGCGCAAACCGCGAGCACACGACGCCGGGACACGTTTCCACGCGCAGGGTCTCTGCCTGGTTCTGGGCCTCGTGGAAGGTCTTGATGTTGGCGAACGAGATGTCAATGGCCTTGCGCACGTCCTCGCTGATGTGCATCATTTCTGCTGGGAACGGAGCGTTCAGTACAGGAGAGCTGAGCTGCACCTTGTCGAACTTGGCCGTGAGCTCCACCAGCGCAGCGTCTCCTTCTTTTCTCACTTTCTCGACGATCGGCGTCACCAGGTTCATGATATCTGCTGACTTCTGGATCGGTCTCTGAAGACATTTTTCAATATCCTCTTTCGAGGCAGAGGTGGCATCCACACGGTTCATCACGATGCGGCCGTCTCCATTCACAGACGCCTTTGGCTTTTCCGTGGCCTTCTGCTCAACGTACTTTGGCTTTGCGTCGCCCTTACGTCTCGTCACCTTCAGGGCCTTGATGTCCAGGTTCCGCTCAATGTCCGCAAGCGTGACACCGTATTTCGCACATCTGGCAAGCGCAAAGTACACCAGGTCGGCGGCCTCCCACGCAATCTCCTCCTTCGAGGCGGCCTCCACGAGCTCGTCGGCTTCTTCTTTAATTTTGGCATTTAGCAGCTTCTCATCCTCAAACAGTCTCTTGGTGTACGAGCCTTCCGGAGCATTCTCTTTGCGGTCCCACAAAGTGGCCTCTAGAGCTGCCAGTCCTTTGGACGAGCCAAAACAGGAAACCGTGTCAAGGTGGCAGAAACCCGCACCGGCCTGCTCCACAACAAACTTCAGACAGTCGCTGTCGCAGTCGAGCTCCAGCTGGAGCAGTTTTTGCGTAGCTCCCGATGTCTGGCCTTTGTACCACAAGCCGTGTTTTCTGGACTGGTATACACCGGTGCCGGTCCTGATGGCCTCGGCAATGGACTTCTTGGACGAGTAGACCAGGCCAAGAGCCTGGTTTCTGCTGTCGGTGACAAGAGTCGTGTACAAACCATCAGGTCTGTCGGTGTTCATGGCGGCGACATAGCACTCCACGAACGGCGTCTTGGTGCCCGGGTCTTCGTACTCCTTTGTCAGCTGGTCGAGCTCCATAACAGCAGTGTAGCCCTTGGCGATCTGTTGGAGTGGTTCATCGAAGAATCCAAACACTCTTCTCTTTCCAATTTTCACCTGTGTCTCGCCAGAAACACAAATATTCTCGGCAGCATCTTTTCCATCCTTGATGACCAGTCTGGCGTTGGGCACACGGGCTCTGATCTGCTCTGCAACAGCAGAAGTAACAAAAAGACCAGACACGCCGTTGTTCAAAAGAGCCAGAACAGTGTCTATTTCGCTATCATCAACCGCAGATCCCAAAGCCCAGTCGACATAGATCTGGCCTAGATACTCTTTAGCCAGCGCAACAATTTCCTGCACAGCGGCGGCCGTCTTGAGCGAAACAAGAACCTCGCTCACAAACGGCACAATCAAAACGTCCCTTGCTCGAGCAACGCTCACAAGGATTGGAGAAACCATTGATAAAATTACGGTAAGATGTGAGTCAGGCTGAAAAATATCTTGATTTTTTTTTTTCGTACATGCCACGACTTTGGTAGCATGGGACGATATCACTATATACATTGCTGAGTCAATTATTAAACAAAAACTGCATGTCGGCAGCCGAAAGCCTGCTCGCAGCGTTCTGGTCCTGATCCAGTGTAGCCTTGACCATGTCTGCCTTCTTCTGTTGCAGCTCAATGATCCGCGACTCGATGCTGTCCTCGATGACCAGCTTCACGATTCTGATAGGCCGGTGCTGTCCAATCCGGTGGATTCTATCTGCAGCCTGCCCGGTGTCCAGAGCAGGGTTCCACCAGCTGTCTAGGATGAACACTTGACTGGCCTCGACGAGATTCAGTGCCACACCTCCGGCCTTCAAAGACACCAAAAACACCTCCACCGACGGGTTGGTCATGAAGTGCTGGATCACAGAGTCACGCTGGATCGGCGTCATGGATCCCTGCAGTTTCGCAATAGAAAAGCCCGCCCTTTTCAGCCGCCACTCCACCAGGTCCAGCATGGACGTGAACTGCGAGAAGACTATACTTTTCACGGTCTGTCTGTCGGAACGAGACTTGTACAACTCTTCCATCAACGCCTCGATTTTGGTGGAAGACTTCCACTCTCCTCCCATGTCGATCCTGTTCACAATAGAACCCTTCTCGACAACCTCCTGGTTCATCTCCAGCGCTGGCGCCTCCAGATCGATACTCAGCCCGATGTGGCACACCGGACACTCGAGACGCTTGTTGTCGCCATTGAACGACTCCACGTACTCTGTGATGCAGATTCGGCAGAACTTGTGGTGGCACTTGGACTCGATCGGCTCCTCTGCCTCGTCGTCACACAGCTGACACACAATGGCACCGCTGTTGAGGAGATCCTTTGGTGCTTTCTTGAATCGTTTGAGAACCAGGTCTGGATGATCTGCAAGCTGTCTCATCCGCGTGATTAGGGTGAAGATGTTGGCGTAGTTGTTCAGAACCACACCCTGCGCAACGTAGTCGTTGAACTGCCGTTTCGAGTCTGAGTAGAGCGACTGGTACAGGTCCTTTTCTTCTGGGTTGAAATAGTCGCGTCGAATCTCGACGATTTTTGGAGGCAGCCCCAGGTCGTCGGCCCGCTCCACCTTCGTTCGTCTCAGCATGATCTGGCGAAGAAGCAACTGGATCCGCTCAAAGGACTCCTCGCCCTCCTGCTGCAGACCGTATTTCTGAATATTTTTCAGCATGAAGTGGTTGAAAAAGTTCATGTGGAGCATGCCATGGTGGCCACAGAAGTAGCAGTTTCTGTTGTCGGGAAATATCCATTCTTTCGAACGACACGGACACTTGGTACAGAAATATTCGCAGAACGGGGAAATGTCCAGAAACCGGATTAAAGAGTACAGCTCGCCGATTCTGTTCTGCAACGGCGTGCCCGAAAGACACCATCGTTTATCGCAACTCAGGTTGTTCGCCGCGCGCGCCGTCGAGCTCTGACGGTCCTTAATATTATGAGCCTCGTCCAGAATGACCCGGTAGAAATGTTTCGAGTGCAACAGGCTCTTCTCCTTGACTGTTCGGCCGTTCCGCTTCACCCCGTACTTGTGCTTCCTGTAGCAAGACTCAAGAACTGCGTATGTGGTCATCACCACGTCGTACTCCTCGAGCTCGTCAAGGGACTTTGCACGGCTCTGGCCGTGGAAAAGCCCAACTTTGAGAGCGCCGCCAGCATGGTTCTCGATCTCGGTCTTCCACTGGATCAACGCCACCGTCGGCGCAACAACCAGCGTCGGACGCTTGCTGCGATCGTGCATCATCAACGAAATCATCTGGATTGTTTTTCCCATACCCATCTCGTCAGCAAGAATGCCTCCGTGGTACTCGCCTTCCTCTTGCTTGATCATCCAAGCCAGACCTTCGAGCTGGAATGGAAGCAGCGTGATGGTCATGCCCTCCGGATGCTCTGCCTTCTCAACAGGCCGTCGGCTCAGCAAGGAAAGCTGCGAGAACGTGTCTGCCACGTCCGGGTTGAACTCGAACAACTTCATGGTCCGTCGCTGGTGGGCCGTGAGCTTGGGCCCGTCGTTCTTCTCCTTTTTCGATTTCGACCCTGCAGGCGCCCGTTTCCGCTTTTTGGGCACCTCTGCCAACGGGGTATCGCTATCGACTGGGTTCTGGTCCCCATCGCCGTTGGTGGCACTCGTACCCTCGATAACAATAATCTCGTCGTCATTTTCCTCGTTTTTCGCGGGCTCGGGCACCTCCTCAGCCTCCTCTTCGTCCTTGACATCAAACACAAACTCTTCGTCCCCGTCGCTGTCGTCGGGAACAAAATCGACATCGCCATCATCGTCACTTGAATCAGACTCTATCTTCAAATTTCTGGCCCTCGTGCTCCGCCGTGCTCTCCCAGAAGTGCCATTAGCACCTGATCGACGGCCTCTCGCGCCCGCCCGAGACGCCCTTCTGGTCTCGGGCTCTCTTATAAACCCTCCGTCCTCCATCTCGATTGCTCTTATCTATGCAAATCAGATATTTTTCACTAAATAATTATTGCCTCGCGAAAACGTCTGAAAAAGAAATCGCAAATCTACTAAATCAGATCTTTCTTTTTTTTACCACCCATCAAAGTTCCACAAATTGTCGAGGTCGTCCAGGTCGTTAGGACCGTCGCCAACTTTGACCTTCTTTCTCTCAACCTCAACATCCTCGATCTTGCGCTTGCCTTGAGTCTCCTCGTCAGGAGGCGTAGGATAGACAGAAGAGCTCAGGTCGCCAAGAAGCCCGGTGCCCAGATTGTTGCGGCTGCTCTCGCGTCTTTCCTTAGGAATCATCGAGAAAACCTCTTTGAAGACCCCAGCAATCACGGTGGCATTAACCTTGCCCCGCCAATGTCCTCCTTTGTAGCCAGCCGGAGTGATGGCTGAGCCGTAGTACTTGAACGACGTCGGAGTCTTCACGTTGAATGGAAGAGGTGTAGTCAGAATGGCAGATGGAGTAAGCACCTTGTTACCCTGCGCCGTATTACTGCTCAATGTACGGCTCTTCATCGACGACGACTTGGCCATCTCAAATATCTTGCTCTCCTCCTCAGGCAAATTAAGTGTATCGGCAAGAACAGCAAGCACGTACCGCGCAGGATCCACGCTTGCTAGCTCACGACGCCTGTTCCTTTGCTGGTCAATGACACGCAGCTTGGACTCTTCCTTGCCAATCATCTCTGTAGCCTCCTTCATTATCGTCTGCACCTCAGGGGACAGAACCCCATTTGCGGCAGAACTGGACGTAGCTGAGCTCAGACCTATCGACGCAGGAACAGCGCCCGGCTGCGTAAGAGGATTGGTCTTACTCTTTGGTGTAGGAGCAGAGCTGGTCACGGGCTTCGCAGGCTTCTTCCGAATAGGCTGTTTCTTAGCAGCTGCCGCAACCGGGGCAGACGTCGGCTGTTGGCCAGGCATCATGCCCCCAGGAGGCCCAGGAATAAACTGCGGTGGAATCTTGCCAGCTACAGCACCCTGCCCCATCATAGGCATCTGCCGTTGATCAGAAAACTGCTGGAACTGTTGCGGAACTGCGCCGGCATTCATGTTCATTGGTGGGTGCTGCATGAACTGCTGCTGAGGTGTACCAACACGCGGGATGACAGGCGAAGTAGAGGTGGATATATTCATTCCAGGCTGCTGCTGCATCATATACCGATTCTGAGGAGGTACCATTCCTGGCTGTGACATGGCGTTTTGGACGGGAACAGAGTGCTGCTGCTGCTGGCCCTTGAGCATTTTGGAGTTTTGCTCCTTCACATACGCAAGGAACCTAGTGATTTGCGTTTGCACCTTGGTGAGAAGATCAAAATTAGCATAGAAACGTCCGCCATTCTTCAGTCGTTCCAAAACCTGTTTGATCATCAATTGACTGTACATCAATTTTTTAGTACCCTCATAACTCTTGGTCATCATGTAGAAATTAGGAATGATAATTGTCTCTGATATAAGAACAAGCTGTTGTGACTGCTTGATGGTCTTGATAATCTGCTGCTTCTCCTGCTCAGATATCTCGTCCGTCAGGTCTTTGAGATTAATAGGTGTGGCTGCAACCTCCTGGTATATA
The DNA here is from genome assembly GCF_019207475.1 of Ogataea angusta. Lineage (NCBI taxonomy): Eukaryota > Fungi > Ascomycota > Pichiomycetes > Pichiales > Pichiaceae > Ogataea > Ogataea angusta. Next base: position 62,950 of record NW_025065222.1, on the reverse strand, counting down.
GCCTTGAGCCGTCTCCAGTCCTCTTCCGTGGCTTGCACACCAGTGAATAAACGAGGACCAGTATTTCCCGGCTGCATTGCCGGTTTCTGACCCTGAGTTAGAGGTTGGCCAGGCAACCGGTTCCCAAACTGCTGTCCGCTTTGGCTCGTGCGGCCGTTCTGATTCTGATTGGTTGGCAGTTGTTGAGGCTGCGTTTGAGGCATGTTCGGCAGCGCAGGCTGCGCTTGCGCGGACATGGGATTGAACTGCGCCTGGGAGGCCGCCTTCATATGGTTTTGTTGCATCTGCATCATCATATTTTGTTGTTGCTGAATCGGAATCTGCTGCTTGTTTATCGGAACATTCTGCTGTGGTCGGCTTTGAGGCACCACTTGGCTCTGAACTGGCATGCCATTTTGAGCAACAGGGACTTTAGGCTGCTGTCTCGCATTATTGAGCAGATGGAACAGATACCTCTTGACGTATGTATTCTCTTGCTCGGGTGTGAGATTGGGAGGCAGCTTGTTAGATGCCTGAAGATTTTTGATTACCTGCAATGCCTGGTTTTTGTAGCTTTCCAGCTGTTCCGGAGTGATAGCCGGACGCATGCCAGACGGCTGATGCGGTTGTTGAGGTTGTTGCGGTTGTTGGGGCTGTTGCTGTGACTGCTGCTGTGCAACCATGGGCTGCTGCTGCTGCATCATGGACTGTTTCATCTGCTGTTGTCTCTGCAACATCAGAACCTGCTGCGGGTTTGGAGCGTTCTGTTTGCCGGCAGACATGCCTTGGTTGGCTTGGGCACCTGGCATGCCGTTGTGCATCTGCGAGAACTCCTGCTGCTGCTTCGCACGGATCAATTGCGTGTGCATGGTATACACCTCTTTGATCAGTTGCATGTCATGCGGCGACATTTGCTTTTGCCTGAAAAAAGGCATGATCATGGCCCAAGTGTTATACCCTTGCGGAAATAGTGGTGGGAGCTTGGCGAGCAGCGATGGCGGGATGGGAATGTTCTGAATATCAATTTTTTGCGGTTGTGAGGTGGGCCGGGCCATCTGGGGCTGAGCCTGTTGCGGCTGCTGGGTCTGTTGGGTCTGCTGCTGTTGCTGTTGCTGTTGTCTCTGCATGGCGTTCTGGCGAGACTGGTTGATGCTGGCGATCTTGCTTTTCAAATAGTCAACATACTCCCTCTTGGTGGAGGAGTTGCTGAACGCAAACTTCTCGTACTCTTCCGCGACAGGCTTTGTTCGCTGGAGCGAGAAATTCGTGCCCTGTATTTTGGCGATGGACGCAACGATGAAGTTCACAAATTGGGCTCGGTCCTGCTGTGTGATCTGATTAGCGCCAGCAGACGCACCCATCGGCGGCCTGGAGTTAGGCACAAACCCCTGGTTATTCATGGGGAAAACGAATACTTCTATCAATTTTTTCCCATTCTCGCCGCTCTTAGGTAATCGCAATGCGGCCTTTAAGGCCGACAGAAGAGCCTAGAATTAGGCTAAAATACACCATCTCACATGTAGATACTTGTAGTTATGTACGTAACTAATATCCGGCCGCCCCTGGAACGTCCTCCTTGCCTTTCAACGACATCAGTAAGTCTCTGAACTTGGACTTGTCTCTGTAGCCCGCAAGATCCGAAGCGTTGGAGTTCTTCGTCAGGCTCAGCAGCTCCACCACACGGTCCCAGACCGTTCCTCTCTCGAGGAATCTGTCCCTTTTCTCCAGAAACTCGGCCTCCTCTCTGCGAGTGGCCTCCACGGCCTCGTCCTTTTTGTTGTTGTAGTTCTCGTAGAAGTCGTCAATGGCCTTTTCGGCCTCCTTCTTGATCTCCTCCAGTTTCTTTGCGGCCAGTTCGTCTCTCTTGGCGATCTCCAGCTCTCTGGCCTTGCGCCACTCTTGGATGTGGGTGCTCTCTTCCAGGTTGAGATTTGCAAACTTGTTTGTCACCGGCTCCTCGAAAATGGCCTCCTTCGGTTCCTCCTCGCTCTCTGCCTCAGGAGCAACGTCATTGGCATTTGTCGACACCTCAGGGAACTGGCTCTTGAAATCGTCGAAATCGTCGTCATCCTCTGCGATCTTGTCCTGTTCGGTTGCGAATTCGTTGCCCAGAAGTTCCTTTTCGCGCTTCAAGAAGTCTCCGCTGTCGGCCACATCGGTGCTGTCAACGCCTTCTAATTCGGGGAACTTGTCAGCCATGGTTGTGCACTTGTTTTCTCTGTGTTGTTCAAAGTCAGCAAGAGTTTATTTGAGCCTATTCTGGTGCACAGGTGTAGATAAACATTTGGTAGCATGGTTGGGCAAGAAGTGGGGCTGGAATGAGCCGTAGGCGGGCGGAAAGTGGAGAGACAACAGACAGAGAAATACCGGTTTGAGCTTACCGGTGTCGTATATTTACTACTGGACCACGTGAGCTTGAACCTAATGGTAGGGTTTATACTACTGTACTATGTGAGCTCAAATTCTATAATATCTACACTACATTGTGAGCTGCTATCGTGGCACATGAGGTGTCAATCATGTAGCACGCTAAAGGCGCACCTCTGGTGAATTCCTGGCACCTCTCTTTGCAATGTCCTTACCTTACCAAGGACACCATATTTTGCTACCGCGTCTTATATTTAGGGCTCAGAACCAAAAAAATATTCAGCATTTATTTATGAGCTTTTCCGTGGATCGTGCCAAAGTCAAGCTTGCAGCGCTGGTTCCCACGCAGCAAAGCATCCAGACGACCTCACAATGGATTATGTTCCACTACAGGGAGGCGTCCACCATCGTGGATCTATGGGTCAAGGAAATCACGTCCCAGCCAAACAAACTAACTTTATTCTACCTGGCCAACGACATCGTCCAATTGAGCCGCAAGGACCCCAGAAACGCGGGATTCACTGAGGGATTCAAGAAAGTGCTTCCACAAGTGCTCCAACAGATTAATCCGGGTGCAGACAGGCCCAAGTTTGTCAAAGTTCTCCAGGTCTGGAAAGATAGAAATATCTATCCCAGCGATTATGTGAATAAACTTATGAATTTAGTAGGACAGCAGCCGGCACAGACGCTCGCACAGCACAAAACTCACCAGACAGAGCCTGCTGCGTACCAGAAATGTCCTTCAGAACTGATTGAGGCGGCTCTTCAGTATGACCATCTGAAACAGATATCCTCTGCCACAAGCACAAAATTTGCCAGTCTCTCGGAAACGTACCAAAGCACCTTAAAGGCGGAAAATCTCCCTGAACCGCATATCCTGGTTGGCCAGCTGGAAGGCCTTGTGAAAGGCAGCGAAGCGTTGGAAACCAGCATCAAAAACCAGACAGAGTTGAGAGAAAAACTGATTGGTAGTCTGGAATCTCTTATTCAGGTCCAGCGAGACTGGATAAACCTCGATAAGACGAAGTTGGAAAAATTGGACTCAATCAAAACTTCTGCCCATGAGCGCAAGACAGAGATCGAAAGCACCCTCAATAACGTCGACGACGACGAAGACCTCCCCACGTATAAAGGTGACGAGGACGACGAGAGCGTGCCTGGCTACAACAATGGGGATGAGGTTCCTAGTTACGGCAACGGAGACGAGGCGCAGGACAACGACGTTCCTGCCTACGAGAGCCCTTCGGATTTCATCTCCAGTTTCGCAGCCGAAAGCAAGCGGCCTACTCCAGAGGACGCAGAAGAGCCGTCTGCCAAACGCCAGGAGATTCCTGTCAATGTAGATCTCAATGCTCTGCTGAGCAAATTGCAATAAATACGACGCGTCGATCGACTGGTAATTTTAACTAAATTAACTTTACATGAAGGTGGCCTTCGTGTGCACAGGAAACATGTAAGTACGCTTTCTTGGCCGACTAACAGGCAGATGTCGCTCGCCTATGGCGGAGGCTGTTTTTTCGCAGCTCGCAGAGCAGAAAGGGCTCAGCTCGGACATCACCAAAGTGGACTCCTTTGGCACACACTCTTATCATCTCGGAGAAACTCCGGACCAGAGAACCGTGGCTACGTGTCAAGCGCACAACGTTCCGATCGACCACCGTGCCCAGCAGATTAAAGCGCAGCATTTCAACGAGTTCGACTACATTCTTTGTATGGACAACTACAACCTTCGTTCTCTGGAGCACAAGCGTCCTTCGGGCAGCAAGGCCAAGGTGTGTCTTTTCGGCGACTGGAAGGAGGACCCCAAACTCGAAAAAATCGTGGACGATCCGTATTACGGCGGCCGCGACGGCTTTGAGGAGTGCTATAGACAGTGTAAACATTTCAGTGAGGTTTTTCTCAAAAGAGAATGCTCTTAATAGACTTATAGAATAATGGTACATCTGGTATATTACAGAGTCTGCTCCTGCTGGGGGTCGAAGACGAACCCGGGCTGGCTTTTCACCGACCAGGAATCCTTATAGTCGAATATTTTCCACTCGTCGCCGTCTTCGAGGAACCATGTCTTCAGTTCTTTGTGATATTTCCAGCCGCGACGGATGAACTCGTTGGCAGCAATGTACTGGAGATAGTCGTCGCCTGAGCTGTTGAGGTTGTTGATTGTTGTGAACGGAGACTTGTATCTGATGTTGTGGTAGTAGAAGCAGTAGGCCAGAGTATCGATCTTGAGCTTCTGCAAGAGCTTGGTCGAGCCCGTGATCTCGACGGCCGGCTCCTGTGGAAAACATGTCTGGGTGGTGAACTGGTTGGTTGGCTGGTAGTTGCGAGGTTTGTCGGAGTCATACGAGTCGGGACAATTGAGCAGCGACGACTCCAGCTGCGGGAAGATGGTTTCCAGACTGCGTTTCTCGGCACTTTCGTGGCGCGTCTTAGCTGCCTCCAGACAGCTCACGTAGTCTCTTATTCCTTCAGGCAGATGCGTGTAGTTGGATTCGTCGAGGAAGGAGAACTGCTGTGGAGAAGCAGTGCTTTCTCTGGTGCTGTCTGCAGGACGCGGAAGTCCCGTGGAGACCGATGGAGAAGCGCGGCCTTTGTCTGCAGCCGGCAGTCCTGTGCTCACCACAGAGGCGTATTTTAGCTTTGGCGTCGTCGAGCTGGACGCCGCAGGCGTCAGGTTCGCAGCCCGCAAAAGAGGAGAGCTGGTCTGGCTGTTTTGGGACAGCAGTGGTAGCTGGTGGCTGGCAGACGCTATGCGACTAGACGGCGCTGCGGTGGCAGCGGAAGGGGGAACATGGTGCAAATGGTCGGAGGCAGGGCCCTGGCTCGTTGAGGAGGTTGCTGGGAGAATGCTCTGTGTGCTGGTGCTGGACTTTCTGGTGGTGGATTTGGACTCCTTGTCGTCGCGCTCTTCTTCGTCTTCGTCATCGTGTGCGGCCTGAACAACACGAAACCCTTCTTCCAGCTCGTCAAGTCCGAGCTCGTCGTAGAACGTGTCGTCCTCAACAAAAGAGCTGTCCTGGTTCGACTGCACGTAATATTCGATGTCCTCTTTGATGTCGTTGATCTGGTCGACCTCGAGGTTGTCGTTCTCGAGCAGCCGCAGAATCGTCTCCAGTTTCCCCACGTGCCACTTGTGGCGCTCGAGCTGCTCGCTGAGCGCGTCGATCTGTGTCTGCTTGGAGGCGTCGGACTTTTTCTTCTTGAGCGAGCTCGTGATCTGGTCGATCTGGGCCTCGATGCTCTCATCCTGGCGGTCGAGCTCCTCGATCATCGACTGGATGAACTCTGCACACTCCAGCTTCTCGCGCTGTCTTGGGTCCAGCGTGACGTCTGTGGACGCGAGAGCCTCGTTCGAAAACGCCTTGGTCTTCATGATTTTCTCCACCTCCTTGAACCTCTCCATCTCGTGTTCTATGAGCCGGCGGTGCTCTATCAGCTGTTTTTTGTCTTTCACCTCGTTTCCAGACATCCAAGTCTTGATCTGCTCTCTGTGTCGCTGAAGTTTCTTGATCTCCTTCTTCAGATCGTTCTCCAACTTCTCCTTCTGCGACTGCTGGTCGCAACTCTGGAGCTTGTCGTAGATGAAGTCGAACTCCTCGAGCCCTTCCTTCACCTTCTTGAAAACTCTGTCTATCTCTCTAATTGGTTAGTCCAGCGCGGTGCCAGCTACTTACTGTTGCAATTTCCGCTGCGACATGACAATTATTCACCGATGTTGGCTGGTAATTCTTTTTGGATGTGTTTTTCCACCCGCGTTTTCCTGTGGCAGAGCGAATTTGTGCATTAAAATTCATCCGGTTTTTTTTTCATTCAAACAGTCATGGACTACTGGACAACCAAGCTCGACACCCCAACGCTCAATGTTGTGCCGCTGGACTTCAATAGACCCACCTCCGGCAAGATCGTGGAGTCCAGACTGTCTGTGCCCGTGAACACCGCCGCCTCGTTCCAGGAGCTCCTGGCTACTTGGATGGTTTTGGTGTACAGACTCACCGGCGACGACGACATCGTCGTGGCCACAAACACGCCCAACGGCGAGGCCTTTATTGTCAGACTCTCTATTGATCCGGCCGTCTCGTTCAAGGAGTTTTCGCGCCAGGTCGCAGAGACCTACGATATCGGCACTAAGAATCTTGTGCCGCTCGAAGACATCGCTGCTTACTTTCAAAAATCCAAAGGCCTAGACTCTCCTCCGGCGCTGTTCACTCTCTCTTTCCAGCACGCTCACGACAACGAACAGCTCTCGACTTCAGTTCCGGGCTCTGTGAGAGACATTGCCGTGTTTCTGCACAGCTCCAAGGAAGAGCTCTCTCTGAGCTTCTACTACAACTCTCTTCTGTACTCGCAGCGCAGAATTGAAATCATGGGCGACCAGTTCAACCAGTTTTTGCAGAGCGTGTCTGCGCACCCGGAAACGGCCATCTCGAAGGTCAGTCTGGTCACAGAGTCGCAGAAGCCGGTGCTTCCAGACCCAACCGTCGATCTCGACTGGAGCAATTACAGAGGAGCCATCCAGGACATTTTCAGTGACAACGCCGACAGACATCCGGACAGAACGTGTGTGGTGGAGACGGCGTCGTTTTTGCAGCCTGGAGCCAAAGACCGTGTGTTCACGTACAGACAGATCAACGAGGCCTCCAATGTTGTCGGGCACTACTTGGTGAAAACAGGCATCAAGAGGGGCGACGTCGTGATGATCTACGCGTACAGAGGCGTCGACCTGATGGTCGCCGTCATGGGCGTGCTCAAGGCGGGAGCCACTTTCTCCGTGATAGACCCTGCCTATCCGCCAGCCAGACAGACAATCTATTTGCAGGTCGCCAATCCTCAGGGTATTATAGGAATCAAGAAAGCGGGCGAGATTTCGCAGCTTGTCGAGGACTACATCGAGAAGGAGCTCAAGGTCGTGACCCGTATTCCGGCTCTGGAGATCCTCGACGACGGAATAGTCATTGGTGGCCAGCCAGACGTCCTCAGGGACTACCAACAGTACAAATCCCAAAGAACGGGCGTCGTTGTCGGGCCAGACTCAAACCCTACGCTCTCGTTCACCTCTGGGTCCGAAGGCATCCCAAAGGGTGTTCTGGGAAGACACTTCTCGCTGGCATACTATTTCCCGTGGATGGCTGAAACTTTCCATCTTAGCGAAAAGGACAAGTTCACAATGCTCTCGGGCATTGCGCACGACCCGATCCAGAGAGACATGTTCACGCCACTGTTTCTGGGCGCCACGCTGCTCGTGCCGACGGCAGACGACATCGGAACGCCAGGAAAGCTGGCCGAGTGGATGGCCAAACACGGTGCTACCGTGACACACCTCACACCAGCCATGGGCCAGCTGCTGACTGCGCAGGCGGTTGCCGAGTTCCCTACTTTGCACCACGCGTTCTTTGTCGGCGACATTCTCACCAAGCGCGACTGTCTGCGGCTGCAGACGCTGGCCCGAAACTGTGCCATTGTCAACATGTACGGCACCACCGAGACACAGCGTGCGGTGTCGTACTTTGAGGTTCCGTCCCGGGAGCAGGACTCGTTGTTTCTGGCCAACCAGAAGGACGTCATGCCTGCCGGCAAGGGTATGTTGAACGTGCAGCTGCTGGTGGTGAACAGAAACGACAGAACACAGACCTGTGGTGTCGGTGAGGTTGGCGAGATATACGTCCGTGCTGCTGGTCTGGCCGAAGGCTACAGGAACAACGACGAGCTCAACAAACAGAAGTTTGTCACCAACTGGTACACTTCGCCAGACAAGTTCATTGCCAGGGACAAGGAGCTCGACCGGGGCGAGCCTTGGAGAGAGGTCTGGTTTGGCCCTAGAGACAGACTGTATCGGACAGGCGATCTGGGAAGATATCTGCCGGACGGGAACTGCGAATGTTGTGGCCGTGCTGACGATCAGGTGAAGATCAGAGGTTTCAGAATCGAGCTGGGCGAGATCGACACGCATATTTCGCAGCATCCGCTGGTGAGACAGAACGTGACTCTTGTCAGAAGAGACAAAAACGAGGAGCCGACGCTGGTGTCGTACATTGTTCCTAGAACGTCGCCGGAGCTCGAGAAGTTCAAGAGCGCGTCGCAGGACGTGGACGACCTGGACGATCCGATTGTCAAGGGTCTGATAGTCTACCGCGAGCTGATTAAGGATTTGAAGGCACACTTGAAGAAGAGACTCGCCAATTATGCCATTCCGTCGCTGGTGGTGCCAATGGCCAAGCTGCCGCTGAATCCTAACGGCAAGGTCGACAAGCCTAAGCTGCCGTTCCCCGACACAGCACAGCTGGCCGCTGTTGCTCGGCTGTCGTCAAAAGATGTAGCCGACGTCGAGTTTACCGAGACAGAGGCCAAAATCAGAGATGTGTGGCTCTCGGTGCTGCCAAACAAGCCTGCTACCGTCCAGCCGGACGACTCGTTCTTCGATCTGGGCGGCCACTCGATTCTGGCCACGCGGATGATTTTTGAGCTGAGAAAACAGCTTGCCGTCGATATCCCGCTCGGAGCCATTTTCAAACATCCAACACTGGCTGCGTTCGCTGCGGAAATCGATAGTCTGAAGAAGGACGACGGTTTCGAGCTGGCTGATGGCAAGAACAATGCCGTTCCAGAGGCCAAGGACGAGACTGTCGACTACTTCGAAGACGCAAAGACATTGTCCCAAAGCCTCAAGAGCTATCCTACCAGAAACGCTCTCAACTTCTCGCAGCCTTTGAACGTTTTCGTGACCGGATGCACAGGTTTCCTGGGATCGTTCATTCTGCGCGACCTGCTCAGCAGAAACCTCAATATCACGGTCTGGGCTCACGTGCGTGCCCAAAACGAGACGGCTGCTATGCAAAGACTCGTCAAAGCCGGAAAGACCTATGGCATCTGGAACGACAAGTGGACACAGAACGTCAAGGTGGTTCTGGGCAACCTCGACAAACCTCACTTCGGCAACGAGGAGCAGTGGAAGCGGCTTGTGTCCGACGTTGACGTGATAATCCACAATGGAGCTCTCGTCCACTGGGTGTACCCATACTCCAAGCTCCGCGACGCCAATGTCGTTTCCACGCTGAACGTGATGGACCTTTGTGCAGAGGGCAAACCAAAGGTGTTCACGTTTGTGTCGTCGACGTCCACGATCGACGTGCCTCACTACGTCTCTCTTTCGGACAAACTGGTGGACGAAGGAAAAAGCGGCATCCCAGAGGACGACGACCTGATGGGAGCAGCCAAGGGACTCGGCACGGGATACGGCCAGTCCAAATGGGCCGCAGAATATATCATCAGAAAGGCCGGCGAGAAGGGACTCAGAGGCGCGGTCATCAGACCAGGCTATGTTCAAGGGTTCTCCCAGACCGGTGCTGCCAACACGGACGACTTCCTGCTGAGAATGCTCAAGGGTTGTGTCGAGGTCGGCGAGTACCCAGATATCTCCAACAACGTCAACACCGTTCCTGTGGACCACGTTGCGCGCGTTGTCGTGGCTGCTGCCTTGCACCCGCCAGCGGCTGCTACGCTTCCTGTTGTTCACGTGACCGGGCATCCGCGTATCAGGTTCAACGAGATGCTGGGAGCTTTGCAGAAGTTTGGCTACGACGTCAGGCGGGCCGACTACTTGCAATGGACCAAGTCGCTGGAACGGTACGTGGTCGACGAGGGAAAGGACAACGCTCTGTATCCGCTGCTGCACTTTGTCCTGGACAACTTGCCTCAGGACACCAAGGCCCCAGAACTGTGTGACAAGAACGCTGTGGAGAGCCTAGTTGCCGACGCTAAAATTACTGGCGAGGACCGGTCTGCCGGTGCCGGTGTCACGATGGACGTGTTGGCCAAGTACGTGAGCTATCTGGTCAAGATCGGATTCCTGCCACCTCCACACAAGGGCGAGATCGCTCTTCCAGAGGTGGACATCTCCAAGGAGACCCTGGAGCTGATTAAGTCTGGTTCCGGAGCTAGAACCAGTGCGAACTAATTAATAGAACTATTTACCCCATAACCTGATCCACCGTCTCCTTCTCCTCTTCTATTATGCAATGGAGCCCGGTAAAAGCGTCATTAAGCGACTTGTGGAAGTAGAAGTCGATCTTGTACCCCCCAGCCTTGTACTGTACATCGTCCACGATTTTAAGCAGGAACGGGTCCTTGTAGTCTCCATACTCATACGGAGGAGATACCACACGGTCGCCGTTGAAGGGCGTGAAGGGCACCTTGGGCTTCTCCTCCTCTTTGATCTCGTCTAGACCGCTGATGATTTTTTCTCGCTGCTCCTGGTAATTTTTTTCCAGCTCCTCAAGCTGCTCCTTGTAATTACTGGTTTTACTGATCATCGAGTCGCGCACGTTGGCAATGATCTTGTCGGCATCCTTCTCGCCCGACGCCGTCTGGAGCTGGTTAATAACCTCCAGCTTGCCCAGATTCTTAAGGTTCTGCTCCTCCTTAATGATCTCTCTATTGATTTTATTTTTCTCTGCTTTGTACCGTTTCTCCAAGTTCTGGAGCTTGAGGAATTTCTCGTATTCCTGATCGCGCTGGTTGTTGCTCATTTCAATGTCATCTTTGTGCGCCTGCTGGTACTCCTTCAGTTTCTGTTCCGTCTGCTCAACGTCGATCTTGTTGACCAGCTTGTAGACGTATTCTTCTATCTCCTCGAGGTACGCATTATACTCGTCCAGCGTTTTAAAATCCTCCTGTGTCTTATTGTACACCGCCACCACTCTCTTCCGCACATCGCATTCGCGCTCAACTTCGACGTCGTCAAAGATCTGTGTCTTGAACCTGTTTTTTCGCAGGATTTTGCCACAGTTGGGGTATGGGCATGGCGACGGCCCAAGCGAGAATATCCGGTCCACGCACGAGTCGCATATCTTGTGATAGCATTCGGGATTGATTTTGAACTGTAGTGTGGGCGAGAGATACTTGTCGGTCTTGCAGACCGGACAAAGATCCTTGGGAATATTGTTCCAGTCTAGTTCAACCATGAGAAATAAGTGAAATAATTTTTGTATTTTTTCCACACGCGTGCGCCATGTTCGATGAGATCAACACACATTTGTTTTTGGAAAAAAAACCTATAACCTACAAGTATCTAGCACGATGGAAGGATTTATCGTCGAGCAAGGCCAAACAGGTACTTCAGGAGTTCTATGATCAGTTCAAACACGAAAAGCCAGACTTGAGCAGCTACTACACGGTGACGGGCCGTGCTGGAAACTCGCGCTATGTCAAGGTTGTTTCTGAGCAGGACATCGAAATTGGCAAAGCAGAGCTTGAAAAGATAGACTCTGTCTCGATTTACAGTCTCAATATGGGAAAAGTCGCGCTGGACACCGTGGTTGCAATCAATACAACAATAGATAAAGAGTATACGCCAGAGAATTGCGCTAAATGGGGCGTGATCCAGACACGCACAGCACAGAAAATTGCAAAGAAGCAGGAACGCGAGGCAGCAGCCCGCCCTGCAGAGCGCAATGCCATGAGTGAACCTCTGAAGACGGAAGCCAAGCCGCAGGAAGCCAAACCAGCGGCCAAGGATATCAGCACCAGCAGGTTGAGCTCGCTCTATACCTCGAGAAAGAAGGCTCCGGAGACAAAGCGGGAAGCGAAACGGACTCTGGGCGAACCGAAACAGTCCACAGAGCCGCCGAAGAAGAAGACCAAGAATGAAGTCAAGTCGAAGCTCACTAAGCTGTTCGAAAACAGCGACGACGATATGGCATTCTCTGATGAGGAACCAAACGACGAGCCCGTGGACATTGACAACTTTGCAGAGATAGAATCTGAGGAGCAGCCGAAACCGGCGAAAAAGGCGGACAAATCAGCTGATAAAGAGAGATCAGAACCGGTTACAGAGAACGCTGAGGAGAACGCTGCTCCGTCAGAACCAGTCTACGATGAGGACGGATATTTGGTGACCACCAAACAACAGCCAGCGAAACGGTCTGCCACGCACCCGCCTGCAAAGAAAGGACACACCATTTCGAAAAACACGGACAAGGGAGACACCAAGAAGCAGGTTTCGCTAATGTCATTTTTTGGCAAGAAAAAATAATTTTATTTAATATAAATAAATATATGCTCACCGTGGCCGTTGAAGGGTGCTGTCACGGGCAGCTGAATGCAATTTATAGGTCCCTGCCAAAGCCGGTCGACCTTCTGATAATCTGTGGAGATTTTCAGAGTATACGGAACCGCGCAGACCTGGAGTGTCTGGCTGTTCCCCAGAAATATCGACAAATGGGCGATTTTCAAGATTACTACACTGGTCGCCGAATCGCGCCTGTGATGACCATTTTTGTGGGGGGCAACCACGAGGCCTCAAACTATCTCAGCGAATTGCGCTATGGTGGTTTCGTGGCCCCAAACATATATTATTTGGGACGATATGGAGTGATATGGTATAAAGGCCTGAGAATAGCAGGAATATCAGGAATTTACAACGAGACGAATTTCCTTAAACCGCGCAAAGAAACACTTCCTTACGATAGATCTACCATTAGATCCGTGTACCATTATAGAAATACCGAGGTGACGGCACTCAAGCTCCTACAACCCTCAAACGAAACAATCATGGTGTCGCACGACTGGCCTGAAGGAATATACGAGTACGGCAGAAAAGATCAGCTTTTGCGATGCAAACCATTCTTCAAAAGCGACATGGAAAAACACCAGCTGGGATCGCCTCCTTTGATGGCTCTGCTCCGTCATTTGCGACCTAGTCACTGGTTCAGCGCCCATATGCATGTTAAATTTGAGGCCACTGTTTCCTGGAAACCCAGCCAGGAAAACGAGAAAATAAACAAGGAGGAGATTGAGCTTGAGCTCAACGATGCATCTGAGGAGACGGCTGATCTTCCAACCAGGTTCCTTGCCCTGGACAAATGTTTACCGCGACGCAAGTTCATGGAGGTTTTCCGTCTAGCCCAGCTCGATGTACCAACCAAGCTTGCGGGACTGGATTTTTTCTACGATCCCGAATACATTAGCATACTAAGAACTGTTGAACTTTACCGAAAAGACATAGAATCAGCTGGATTGGATCTCCCGGAGGAGCTCATCACTACATTGCATAGAGAGTGTGATCGTCAACGCATACTTTTGGAGGATCTTGAGACCAACAGATACCGTGAGCTGCTGCAGATCAACAGCCAGTTTTCAGTGACCGCAGACGCCTCTGCAAAAGAGGTGCAAGAATATACTAATCCCCAGACTGTGCAATTTATTGAAAAATTCCTTGCACAGCCGTAGGAAATAAAAAAATTTTAATCTGAAAAATAAATCTAATTCCGCATGGTGAAGAAAAGAGTTGCAGAGGAAACAGTTGTCAAGGCCAAGAAAGCCAAGATCGATCCAGAACATTCTGAGGATGAATCTGAAGATCAGCTGGACGAGCTTGATTCCAACGACGAACACAACGACGAACAAAGTGAATCCACCAGCAATAAAGAAAACGGTGATGATAATAGACCATCCAGGCAGGAACAGAAGAAGCTTCTCTCTGAGAGGAAACTCAAACGTAAGTCTGGTACTCAAGTGGAGAACATCAAGCGTCTTTGGGAGAAATTGAGGGTGAAAAATCCTCCAATGCCAAAGGAGATCAGAGACAAGCTCTGTGACGAGACGTGGGAGCTGTCCAAAGATGTGATTGGCGATCTTGTTCTAAAGCACGATGCCTCACGTGTGGTCCAGACGCTTGTGAAGTACTGTTCCAAAGAGCGTCGGGAGATCATTACGAGAGCTCTCAAAGGCAACTTCTACAATCTTGCTACCTCAGCTTACGGAAAGTATCTGTTGATCAAGCTGCTGCATTATGGCTCCAAAGATTCAAGAGAGCTTATTCTGTCCGAGCTCCACGGAAAGCTCCGCAAATTAATTCGTCATAGAGAAGGTGCGTACGTCGTGGAGGACCTGTATGTGCTATATGCTACCGCGAAACAGAAGTCTCAAATGATCCGGGAGTTTTGGGGTTCAGAGTATGCTGTATTCCGTGACCCTAATGACACGCGTACGATCAAGGAGGTTTGTGCTGAGTCAGCCGAGAAAAGAGCCCTGATCGCCAACAATCTCATCACCACCATCCGTGGCTCTGTGGAGAAAGGATCCACCGGTTTCCAGATTCTCCATGCTGTCATGCGCGAGTATGTGCAGATTTTCGAAAACGACGAAGTGCGCGCGTTTATTGAGCTGTTACAGGATCAGGTGGCCGAACTGGTGCACACTCCCGAAGGTTGCGAGGTGGCTTGTACGCTGGTTGCGAAGGCCAATGCTAAGGAGAGAAAGGCCATTTTGAAAGGTTTGAAAAGCCATGCAGAGGCATTAGCCACCAACGAGCACGGTCAGTTTGTGTTGCAGATCATTTTCATGACCGTTGACGACACCGTTCTCGTCAACAGAACGTTTTCGGGCGCTTTGAAAGACAGCTTCGACAAAATCATGGTTGGCAAGTTTTCGAGAAGACCGTTTGTGTATTTGCTCAACGGACTGGACCGTTCTTATTTCTCGCCGCTGGTCCTGAAAGACGTTGAAAAGTTCACAGAAATGGCTGCCGAGACCTCCAAGAAGCCGCAGGACCAACGTCGCAAAGAATTGCTGAAGAACTTCCTTCCTATTTTCTACGAGACATTTTTGCACAAGCCGGTCATCTTGCACGAGAATCTGGGTTCTCAATTTGTTCTGGAGCTTATTCTGAACAACGAGTTCCCTGAGGAGGCACAGGAATATAGACAGCAAGCTCTGGACATAATAGTCAGCGAGATGAAGGAGGAGCTTGGAGAAGAGCATCTATTGAACAAACCATTCACTCCTAGACTGGTCAAGACGCTAATTCAGGGCGGAAAATGGAACAACAAGGAGAAAAAAGTTGACGTGGTGGATGGCATTGGCATTGGTAAGGAGTTTGCATCCGGCTTTGTCGAGAGAGTGTTTGAGAACGGAGAAAATGAAGACGTTCTCAAAGCATGGATCGACGACAATCAGGGCTGTTTTGTTCTTGTTGCTCTGTTCGAATGTCTGAAGGATGTCAAGAAACACTCGTTTCCAAAGAAACTGAAGAAGATGGACAAGCTGATCAAGAAACAGGACGACACCAACAAGGGAGCACAGCTGCTGCTCAAGGTGTTTTGAGGTGTAAAGGTGTTTAGAAAAAAATAAATAATTAACTTCGATGGCAAAAAACTAACAAGTTTAAACCAAGCATGGCCGCCAAAGAAGACTGGGAAAAGTACAAAAAGCCCGTGGACGATCCCGAGGAAGAGAAGAAAGAGGAGAAAATCACTCCATTGAGTGAAGGCGATATCCAGGTGCTGAAGACTTACGGTGCCGCCCCATACAGTCAGTCGATCCGTGAGATTGAAAAGGACCTCAAGGAGTTGGAGACACGCATCAAGGAGAAAATCGGCGTCGAGGAGTCTGACACTGGGCTCGCCAGCCCCAACCTATGGGATGTGGCCGCTGACCGCAAAAGAATGAGCGAAGAACAGCCGTTGCAAGTTGCAAGGTGTACAAAGATGATCGAGCCTTCCGCAGAGGAGGAGGCCGACGGAAAGACCAAATACGTGATAAACATCAAACAGATTGCCAAATTCGTGGTTGGTCTTGGTGAAAGAGTCTCACCAACAGACATCGAGGAAGGAATGAGAGTCGGTGTGGATAGAACAAAGTACGAGATTCAACTGCCACTTCCTCCTAGAATTGACCCTAGCGTGACGATGATGACAGTGGAAGAGAAGCCGGACGTGACGTACAGCGACGTCGGAGGCTGCAAAGAACAAATCGAAAAGCTCAGAGAAGTTGTGGAGCTTCCATTGTTGTCTCCTGAGCGGTTCGTCAAGTTGGGAATTGACCCTCCAAAAGGTATTTTGCTCTACGGCCCGCCAGGAACGGGAAAGACCTTGTGTGCTCGTGCCGTGGCGAACAGAACAGATGCCACGTTCATCAGAGTTATTGGATCCGAACTCGTTCAGAAGTATGTTGGTGAAGGTGCAAGAATGGTGAGAGAATTGTTTGAAATGGCCAGAACAAAGAAAGCATGCATCATCTTTTTCGATGAGGTTGATGCCATTGGGGGAGCCAGATTTGACGATGGTGCCGGTGGAGATAACGAAGTCCAAAGAACCATGTTAGAGTTGATTACACAGCTAGATGGATTTGACCCTAGAGGAAACATCAAGGTGATGTTTGCCACGAATAGACCGAACACATTGGATCCTGCATTGTTGAGACCAGGAAGAATTGATAGAAAGGTCGAATTCTCGCTGCCTGACCTTGAAGGCCGTGCCAATATTTTCCGTATCCACTCCAAATCGATGTCCTGTGAGCGTGACATCCGTTGGGAGTTGATTTCTAGACTCTGTCCAAACGCCACCGGAGCTGAGCTGCGGTCGGTGTGTACAGAGGCTGGTATGTTCGCAATTCGTTCCAGAAGAAAGGTTGCCACTGAGAAAGATTTCCTACAAGCTGTTGAGAAGGTGATTAAGGGAAACATGAAGTTCAGTTCGACGTCGAGATACATGCAATACAATTAATCGTGAAGAATATCCATCACTCCCACCAGCTGACACAACCCATGCCATCGGTCTGGCAGCTGGCTATGAGCGCGTAAGGCGGCACTTTGCGGTCTTCGGTGTCGGCTCCGTTGGTTTGGTCATCTGCGGTTATAGAAGTGAGCGAGTTGTCTGGTCCCTTTGGTCGCACGTCATTGAAAACCTCTTTTTCAATGCGGAAATTGATTTTTTCGTTGATGTCTAGATACAGCTTTGTCTCCTCGTCCATTTGCCAGATCCATGCGTTATCGTCGGCGGAATAGTACGAGCCTTCAAACATGTAATTTTTCGGAATGAAAATGTCGTTAAAGAAATTCATATTGACCTTTATTCCCTCGTCGCTGCAGCTCTCAATCCATCCGGTGAGGACTTCTCCCACCACTGGCTTGAAGACAACAACGCGAAATCGCACGTGGATGAACACTGCGCCGTCTCCCGGTTTGAGTAGACCGTCATCCACTTGCAGAAGATCCCAAACTGCAACCACCAATCCCAGCTTGTGGATCACTTTGTTAGCGTATTTGATGTTCAGCTCATTCTGTACTGCCTCCTCGGTTGGAAGATGGAACAAATGAGGCGATATTCGGATGAGATCAGAAATCACAGAGAGTTGGAACATTCAAACAATCAATATAAATTTTCGATCTTTTTTTTTCTAGGTGATGGATTATTTAAGCAAAAGTAGTTTGCATGAATATTTTTTGGATTCACATATTCTTTATAATAAATACCTAGTAAACTCTCTTCGCAGGAGGAACTGGTTTACATTCAGCTTCATTAAGAGTTGTAGCAATGACAGCTCTGTATCCAAGCTTAACGTCCTTTCCATGGCCATCCTGCCACGAAAGAGTGTGTTTACGCCAGTTCTCGTCGTCTCTCTCTGGGTAATCATCTCTGGCGTGGGCACCTCTACTCTCCTTTCTTGCGGCAGCTGCAGTGGCAGTCTGTCTGGCACAGGTAAGCAGATTTTGCAATTCCAAAGTCTCGACCAGATCTGAGTTCCAGATCATCGATCTGTCGGTGGTTTTGATTCTGTCAAACTTGGCATCGATCTTGCTCATTTGTTCCACACCCTCGTCCAGAGTCTTTTGCTCTCTGAACACGGCAACGTGCTTTTGCATGCTCTTTTGCATTTCGAGTCTCAATTCGGCAGTGGTGACATCTCCGTCAGCATTTCTCAGCCTATCGAGGTTGGCAACGGACTCGTGGCCAATGTCGTTTGGTAGTTCTGGCAATGGCGCCCCAGGGCTGAACTTATCTCTGATAGTGTGCGAAACGGCTCTTCCGAAGACGACCAGGTCCAACAAGGAGTTGGCTCCCAAACGGTTGGCTCCATGCACAGAGGCACAGGCAGCCTCACCACATGCGAACAGACCTGGAACGACAACGTCCTCACCCTTCTCGTTCTGGGTCAGGACCTCTCCAGTGTACTTGGTTGGAATACCACCCATGTTGTAGTGCACAGTAGGCAAAATAGGAATTGGCTCTTTGGTGACGTCGACACCGGCGAAAATGTGGGCAGTCTCAGAAATACCTGGGAGTCTCTCCTTCAGCACGGATGGAGGCAGGTGGGACAGTTGGAGGAACATGTGGTCCTTGTGAGGACCAACACCTCTTCCAGCGTTGATCTCCATGGTAATGGCTCTCGAAACAACGTCTCTGGAAGCAAGATCCTTGGCGGTTGGAGCGTATCTTTCCATGAATCTCTCACCCTCGCTGTTCACCAAGAATCCACCCTCACCTCTGGCACCCTCGGTGATCAGACATCCAGAACCGTAGATACCAGATGGGTGGAACTGCACAAACTCCAGATCCTCCAATGGCAGGCCAGCTCTGCTGACCATGGCGTAACCATCACCAGTACAGGTGTGGGCAGAGGTACAGGAGAAGTAGGCTCTACCGTATCCACCAGTGGCAATGACAGTGTTGTTGGCCTTGAATCTGTGCAAAGTACCGTCCTCCTCGTTGTAAGCGATGCATCCCACACATCTTCCGTCGTGCATCAGCAGGTCCATGGCAAAGAACTCGATGAAGTAGTGCGTGTCGTATCTGAGCGATTGACCGTACAATGTGTGCAGCAGTGCATGTCCGGTTCTGTCTGCGACGGCGCATGTTCTGTAAGCCTGTCCTCCCTTACCGTACTCCTTGGATTGACCACCAAAAGCTCTCTGGTAGATCTTTCCCTCCTTGTTTCTGGAAAATGGCAGACCGTAGTGTTCGAGTTCGATGATCGAGTCGGGAGCCTCTCTGGTCATATAGTGGATGGCGTCCTGGTCTCCCAGCCAATCAGAACCTTTCACCGTGTCGTACATGTGCCATCTCCATTCGTCGGGGTGCATATTTCCTAGGGCAGCGTTGATACCACCTTGTGCAGCGACGGTGTGCGATCTTGTTGGGAAAAGCTTCGAGATACAAGCCACCTTGAAACCTTCCTGGACGAGACCAAAGGCTGCACGGAGACCGGCACCACCGGCACCAATCACCACGGCATCGTACTCGTGATCGATGATGTGATATTCCTTGGCCATGACAGAGGAGGCCGTTTTGCCATTGAGATTATTGTACTTAGTGATCACCTGAGCAGTCGATCTCGAGGACGAGAACAACCGGCGTCCAGCGATGCGTGATTTCAGGGAAAGCATGGTAAATTAACAAGGTGAGTTTTTCGTGAGGACTTTTTTCTTTGGGGTTTTTACATAATCAGCTCGTTCGGAGAACTTACGGAGGAGAAAAACGGGCCAATGGAATTTTGCGAATTTGTAACTTCGGATATGGGGTGTCTACAGCCGGTAGCCAACCGGGGTGGGACCCCAGCAGGTCATGACAGCTATGTTCAATTGGATTGAATAAGCGCTGAGCACGACAGGCCGGTCAGATCGCCCGATACTCACATCCGTGCACGCCAGTCTTTTCTCGTGTCTGTACCCGGCCAGTTTACGCAGCCCCAAATAAATAAAATTATAGGTATTTTTGACATTTTTAATAAACTGCATATAATTAATTACAAAGTCTCGTAAAATTTTCGTACATTATTCCGACCGCCATCCCCAGAACCGACTTTCCCATCTGAGCGCCAGACTGCTGAACAACACACTCACACTCGAACAAGCCATGGCCAGACTCGACCACGTAGGGCTCAGACGCGAGTTTTGGTATGGATAAATGACTCCCGCAGCGATTGGGATTCCAATGACATTGTAGACCAACGCCCAGCCAAAGTTGAACTTCACACGGTTAATCACCTTGCGCGACAGCTGGAGCAGGATCTGCAGCTGTCTGAGTGGCTGTTTCTGCGACAGAAGGACAAAATCGCACGAGCTCAGAGCCAGATCCGACCCCGAGCCCATGGCAACACCAATGTCCGCCGTCGCAAGTGCAGGCGCGTCGTTGATGCCGTCGCCGACCATGGCCACCACCGCCGGCTTGGTGGGCTTGTTCGGCACGCTGTGGTGCGTCTGCTGCAACCACTTGATCTTGTCGGACTTGCCCTGCGGTAGCACATTCGCGATCACGTGATCCGCAGGGATGCCGACCTCGTGTGCTATTGCTTCGGCGGTGACGTGGTTGTCGCCGCTGATCATGTACACCGCGACGCCGCGCCGGCCAAGGTCTGTGATGACGGCCTTCGCCTCGGGCCGCACCTCATCGCGGGCCCCAAGCAGCATCAAAAGCTGTTTGTCGACAGCCACGCAAACGACGCTCTTGCCCTGCTGCTTCCACTCCTCCAGGAGCTGCGTCTCCTCGTCCGTAAAAGACACGCCATGCTCGGCCATCATCTTCTCGTTGCCCAGAAGCGCACGCTTGTTTCCGTAGTCGCCGAATACGCCGCGGCCGCTCTCTTCCTCGACCTTGGGGACAAGCGTGGTAGCCAGCTCAATGCCCTGGCTGCTGGCGCTTTCCACGGCGAATTTGCGCACGGCGGCCGCTAGTGGGTGTTTCGAGCCGAGTTCGAGGTCCCTGGCGAGCTGGATAGCGAGCGCAAAGTCTCCAGTGACGTGGTGGTCAATGACTTTGATTTCTGCCTTGGTGAGCGTTCCAGTCTTGTCAAAGCACACCACTTCGACGTTGGCGGCCTGCTGAAACGAGGCGCCGCCGCCACGGACCAAGATGCCGTTCTTGGCGGCCAGTCCGGAACCGACAAACAACGCGGTCGGTGCAGCCAGCCCCAGACCACACGGACACGCAATGACAAACACAGCGATAGAAAACTGCAGCGACCACACCGCCCAGCCACCGACGTCGATATCCAGATAGCTTGACGGCAGGACAGTGTATCCAAGAACAAGCCAGATAAGCCAGACGATCAGCGAGATTAGACACACGACAGGAACGAAGTAGCTGGTGAGTTTGTCGGCGAGTTTTTCGATCGGCGACTTATTGAGCTGGCCGTTGCGGACAATGTCGACAATCTGGTCCAGAAGCGAGTTGCCCTGCAGAGCAGAGATCTGCGCACGCACGGTCCCGGGGCCCTGGCTCACAGTTCCGGCAAAAATCTGATCGCCCTTGACGTGGTGGATCGCGTGCGACTCGCCGGTCAGCATGCTCTCGTCGAAATCGGCCTCTCCGTCGACAATGATGCAGTCCACGGGCGGCGAGTCGCCCGGCTTCAATGCGATGATGTCGCCGAGCTCAAGGTAGTCGACGCCGATTTCGCGCTCAGCACCGTCCTCCACAAGCGTCGCCTCGGTGACTCTGAACCCGCTGAGCTGGCTGACAGCGTTGGCCGTCTTGGACTTGGACCAGCTCTCGAGCAGCTTGCCGATGCTCAGGAAAAATGTCAGAAAAACGACCGAGTCGAAATACGTCGTTGTGAACCCGTCGCTGCCCCGTGGCGCGTGCGCGGACAACGCCAGCATCGCTATGCTGGCGACATAGGCAATCGTCGTGCCCAAAGACATGAGCAGGTTCATCGACCCGAAACGCAGCAGCCGCCGGCTCCACGGCACGCTGCGCTTCCACAGCGCACGCACCTCCCGCAGCGCCTTGAGATGGAACATGCTGGCTCCGAAGAAGTACACCGGCGTGGCCAGAATGAAGAGGATCCATACCACTCGCGAGACGTTGCCGCGCCACACGGGCTGCATCAGCCACATCCGGAAGGCGTTGTGTTCTGGCAGCAGCGACATGCCCACGATGCCAAACACAAACGTCGGCACCGCGACGACCGTCGACAGCACGAGCTTGCGCACGATGCGCCACAGCTCCTGCCGCGCCAGCTGCGTCAGGTGCTCCTCCACGGACGCCACGCGGACAATCTCGAGCTGGAACTTGTCGCTCAGCGCATTAATCTCGTCCACAATCTTGCGGATCGTCAGCCGCGGCGGGCTCGGCACGTACGTGAACTTGACATACGGGTGGTTCAAGCTGATCGGGTCGTTCACCACAATCACGTCGCCGTACTCGTTCAGCTTGCTGTTGATGATCTCCGGACAGTGCTCGCAGTACATGCCGCTGACTTTGAGGTTGACGGTGCGCGAGCGGGTCCTGGTGGCCGCGTGGCTGATTTCCCGCACGCTCAGCACCTCAAACTCGTACCCAACGTCCTCCACACACTGCCGCAGCCGCAGCAGGTCTGCGTCGCTCGCCGACTCCAGAATAAACAGGCCCTGCTTGTTGACGATGTTGATGTTGCTCTCCAGCACAAACGGACAGCTCTCGTCGACCGCCTGGCTGATCGTCTGCGCGCACGCGCTGCACGTCATCCCGCCAATCAGCGTCACCACCTCGTATTTCTGTGACCGCTCGATCGGCAGCATCTCCAGCAGGTTGCACTCGAACCCGGCCTCACGCACGGCCTTGATCACGTTATTCACATACTGGCGCTCTGGCAGCAACACGGTGCACACGCTGTCCACCAGCGACACGCTGAAGACAGGCTTGTCGTTCTCCATAAGCGGCACACCCAGACTTTCCAGACACTGGCCGATGGCGGCCCCAATGCTCTCGACGCACGACGCACAGGTCATTCCCTGGACGCTGAGCAGCGCACGATACTCCTTTAGCGGCTCTGTCTTCACCTCCACGTCCACAACGGTGCTGTCCTCTGAATCAGACTGTGTTCTGCGTTTCAGCCGTTTCAGCAGGTCGGGCTCCTTGTGCTGCTCGTACTCCTCGCGACACTTTTTGCAGTGTTCCCGGTGGTGTTTCTCGCGTTTGCCGGTGGCCAAAAGTCGTTTTGCCTTGAGCAAAACCAGACTGGCCGGCTCTGTCCACGAGGGCCTGGATTGATCGCTGGAGATGTCCCAAGAAATGACATCAAAGCCGCAACTTTCGAGCTTGCGCAGCACGCGGGACTCGTTCGCGGCAAGATCGGCGCCTGGGCCAAGAATCACGAGCTCGCCGTCGCTCAGAAATACAATAACTGGGGGCTTTCTCCTACCGGCTGTGCTATCATGGCACACAATTCTGTTGAACTCAGTGACGTCAAAGACGTCCTTAAGAGCGCGGTGGATGCTGATTGAGCACTCGTCACAATGGACATTTGCGAGCTGAACCGTGAAACGCTCCATGAATTGTGATTTTAGAAGACAAGGTGCAGAAGGCCGTTCATTTATTCATAATTATTTTTTCTACGCGAAATTATCTCAGGCGCGAGCAACGGCGAAAATCACTCTGCTGTGCGGCGGTGTGGCTCCGTATAGGCAAACACCCTGGTGTCGAACCGCACCACCATGGCCGTCACGTTGTCGGTGCTCATCTTGCTGATGGCAAGCTTGCACAGCGTGTCGCTTGCCTTGTACGGGTCCATCTCGTCCTTGATCAGGTCCACGGCGTCCTGGTCCGAGCAGACGTCCCACAATCCGTCGCAGGCCAGTATTAAGAAGTCGTCCTGGTCGGTCAGCTCCGTGCATGTCGTGAAGGGCGCCCCTATCACGAGGCTTTTCATGTAGACGTCGCCGAGCGAGCGCGTCACCGCCAAAACGCCGTTCACGCGGTTCTTGAGCATTATTCCGCCGCTGTTCACGATCCGCTGCTGCTCCAGCTTGTCGGAAGACTTGTGGTCGTACGAGAGCCGCACGGCTCGCCCCCCGCGACACAGCACGATCCGCGAGTCCCCCACGTTGGCCGTGTACAGCATTCGTTTGTGTTTTTTGGTGGGCACGAAGTCGAACGGCGTCGTTTTTGGGTCGATCTCGTCCTCGCTCTCTGAATCGTCAATCTCCTCCTCCCATCGCAGCACCGCCACCGCGGCAGTGCACCCGCTCGAGCCTTGTATCTCGCGCTCCATCTGCACGTCTGCCTCCAGAAAACTGTTGTTCAGGTTCTCGCGCAGGTCCACGTTGTCATCATCCATTATCTTCTCCACAAGGATGTTGTGCAGGTTTGAACCGCACCATCTAGCAGCATTTTTGCCCGCGTGGCCGTCAAACACCGCAAAATACCCCCAGTCCAGCCTCTCGGCAAAGTTCGCCACATACGTGTGAACGTCCTCCATGCTCGGTCTATACCTTGAATTTCGATTTTCGCAGACACCAACGTCAAAAGAAAGTCTGGTACAAGGCCCCGACTTCGCGTCCGCGTGTTCCTCCGCCGGTTTCATGCCACTGTCGCTGTGCAAATGCAAAAGGTCACCAGATCTTCTTTTCAAGTATTTCACCACGTCCTTTGGCGACGTGGAGGGCTTAGACATGCCAAATCAATCCTTGAATACCAAACAAACGTATGAACAGCAGCAATTATGTCTATGCGGCCAGATTATCGGTCGTTCCTGAGATCAACGGGTAGTAGAGGAGAACAAAGATGTGGAAGAAATAAAAATAGTCGTGCGCGTCAGCCAAGAAGGCCCTACAAGAATTTCTCAGCTTGCTATATTAAGCTACAAATACAAGCCTTCGAGGTTCTCCTCGATCTTGTTCTTCAGAACACGCTCCTTGGCCTGCTTGAAGTCCTCGGCTATCACCTGCATCCGTCTTTCACGCAAAGCCAGCAACCCGGCCTCCGTACAGATGGCTTTGATGTCTGCACCGGAAAAGTCTTCTTTGGTGTTGATCAGTGTGTCTAGGTCCACGTCGGGCGCGATGTTCATCTTGGAGGTGTGGATGGTCAGGATCTTCTTTTTCGTAGCAGGGTCCGGGTTCTCGAACAGTATCTTCCTGTCGATTCTGCCCGGCCTGATCAGCGCAGGGTCCAGACTCTCGATTTTGTTTGTAGCCATGATCACCTTGACGTCGCCCCGGTCGTCGAACCCGTCCAGCTGGTTCAGAAGCTCCAGCATCGTACGCTGGACCTCTCTCTCGCCTCCCGACGAGGACTCGTATCTCTTTGAGCCGATCGCGTCGATCTCGTCGATGAACACAATAGAAGGAGCGTTCTCGCTCGCCACTTTGAACAGCTGTCTGCACATGCGCGGGCCGTCTCCCAGATACTTCTGGATCAGCTCGGAACCAACGATTCTGAGGAACGACGCACTCGTCTGGTTCGCCACTGCCTTGGCCAGCAACGTTTTTCCTGTACCTGGCGCACCGTACAATATCACGCCCTTTGGCGGCTTGATACCCATTTCCTCGTACAATTCTGGATGTGTAAGCGGCAGCTCGACGGCCTCCTTGATCTCCTGGATCTGCGACTCTAATCCTCCAATGTCTGCATACGACTCGGTCGGCGACTTGTCCATCTTCATCACGTGCACCATAGGATCTGCCTCATCTTGCAAGACTCCCACGATGGAGACGGTCTTGTGATGCAAAAGCACTTGACATCCTGGCTCTAGAAGTCCCTTGTCCACAAACGAGAGGATCGACACGTAGTACTCGGGACCGCTGGAAGACGACACGATGGCGTGGTCATCGTCAATGATCTCCTCAAGCGTTCCAATCGACATTGGCGTTCCTCTGATGTCGTCAATCTTTTCTCTCTCCTCTGCTTGTTTCTGTTCCGTAGGCTGCAAAATCTCCTGGTTGGTGACGAACTCTTCCTCAAGCAACAGGTGGTCCTTGATCCGCTCGAGCTTGAGCAATTTGAGCTTGCACCGCGTGTTCGGCAGCACAGAGGGTAACTTGGCGATGTTGTCTGATCCCTTGCGTTTCTTTCTTCCAAAGGTCTTTGTCTGGACAGGAGGCTCGTACTTAGGCTTCTCCTTCTTCTTGTCCTGGTCCTTCTTCTTGCCGCTAGGCATCGATGCGTCTTGTCCCTATACTGTTAGCTAGCGTGGACGTGCTCATACTCACCATTTTGTCGGTTTGCCACTGAAGAAACGAAAATAAGAAAATGAAAATATATCGACGGGTCGATCATTTTTTTTCCAGCTCTATACAGATTACCTAGATTAATTTCAGCTCGCCCAGAACTGTCTCAATCAACTGGCTGGCCTTGGCGTCGAACGCGACAAAGACATCTCTGGCGCCGTTTATACGCTTCAACGCAGTGGCGTTGCTGTTCAGCAGTGAGTAGAACTTCTCCTTGTCGTTGATGAAAGACAACTCTGCACCAGCTTCTTCCGGAGTGTAAGTCTGCTTGAGAACAGGACCCTTGTAATCGGCCGGCAGCGGCGAGTTGAGGATCTTGTTCAAGGTTGGCGGCGGCAAAGTCATCTCGTCAACACCAGCCAGAGCCAGAGTTGGCGTGATGCCAATTTGGGCAGCAACACAGTTGACAGTCTTGATTTGATAAGCTCTGTAGTACTTGTGGATAGCGACGGCAAGATTGTAGCCATAGTGCTTGTTCAATGGCTCGTCCTTGTACGATGATGGGTCAACATTGTAGCTCAAATCGTCCACGTACGGCGAAATGGCAACACAGTCGGCCTCAGCAGCAAGAATAGCCTGTTCTAAGGAGTGGATCATGGTTCCCAGAATTTGGATCTTGTCCTCATTGAACAGCCTTTTGGCAGCCTGCATGGTCTCATAGGAGGTACCGAGCTTGACGATGACTTTGGAACGGTCGACACCAATATCCTCGTAGGCCTCAATCAGCTTCTTGACGCCGGAGTAGGTAGCTTCCTCGTCATATAAATGTTCAGGGGTTATCTGAGACAAAACACAGCCCTTGAGGCCTTTCAATTGGTTTCTGCCACTAATAGCAGTGCCGTAGTACTTGATTGCCTGGATATACTCCTTGAAGTTGGCCGCAGAAGCGGATTTTGGGACAGAGTCCCCGAATTTTTTGTTGACTAATTTGATGGCCTCGTAAACAACCTCCTGGTGATGCTGCCAGTTAACAAAGCAGATAACTTGATTACTGGTGGCATTTAGGAACTCTATGTTGTACTTCCTCATCAAGAACTCCTTGTCCTCCTGGGACATGGTGTCTATAGAGATAAGCGTGTGCTTAGAGACTTCATCAAAAACAGTAGGCATTCTTTACGAGGAAAAAAACTTAAATTTAGGCAGGTATGCTCCAAAGCTGCGACACGGGACAAATTTATATTGTTGGATATGTGGGAGAACCGCGTGGAGGGTCGTCTGGAGCGGCGAAATCGGGTATCTAGCCGCAATAAAAAAAATTGCGGGGAATCGGCACTGATCATGTACCCCGGGTCGGATCTTTACTCCGACACCTCGCACCAAACCGTAGACCAAAAATCGTTTTCAAAAAAAACTTAGTCCTAAATAATCAATTTTCGCTCTTTAGCATGTCTCTCTCTCCTGACGCCTCTGGCGATTTCGTCGGGGTGATTCAGCTTTCCAAGCCTTATTTGAGCAAGGAAGAGATAACCCATCTTTTCAAGAACAGCTTGATGGACGACAGCTTGGCCAGAGCCTACAAAGTCAAAAAAAGAGAGGTTTTCCAGTTTCTGTGCAAACTGATCAAGGTGCTCCAATTCCCCACCAAAATTCTCCAAGGCTGTTTCTACTATTACCAGCGGTTTTACATGTTCAACAGCTTTGCCAAGTACGGCAACGCGCACTACGACGTCGGCATCACCGCCCTCTTCATTTCGCTCAAACAAAACGACTACATCAAGAAACTTTCTCTGGTTATTTCTGAGGCATACAAATTACGCGGCATTGCGGCCACGCCCCAGGAGCAAGACGAGCACCGCAAACGGCTTCTCAGCATGGAGAAGAAGTTTATGGAACTTGAGGCTTTTGATTTCCGTTACTTCCTCATTGAGGAGCTGCTTATAAAGTACGCTAAGTACTTCAGAGTTCCCAGAGAGGTCTGTTTTCTGAGCTGGTCGATGCTGAACGACTTGTATGCGACGGAATTGCCGCTGCAATGGCCCTCGAACTTCAACGCAATCGTCGTTTTGCGCACAAGCTTGCTTGTCTGGAACGAGCTTAATTTGGAAAGAAAAGTCGAGCGTCTGCTCAATGAGCGCGAGGTAGCTGTGCATGCGCGCAAGGACGAGGTCAACAACGCAGTGAACGAATTTCTGGAATACTATTTGGACAGTTACGAAACCTCCTTCATGAGAGACGCGCTGGAACAGCTGAAATTGAGAACCGACAGCAAACATATCATAAACGACGTGATTCTCAACATCAAAATCGGATTGCATCAGGACGACAGACCCAACGGCTCGCAGACGCCTCGGAATCTGGACGAAGACCTTTTCTTCAAATTGCGCGACTACGACGTGGGCAAGACTGGCTCGGTCAGGTTTCTGTACAGCAAAAAAAAGTACTTGGACGAAGTGAGCCAGTACGCAAGCGAAAAGGAGAGGTATTCCCAGCAAAAGGCTGCGGCGCCCAGACAGGCTCCGACACAGCCCGCTTGGAAGAATTACAGAGCGCCGCCGCCTGCCCATGGAGTGCCAAACAACCACTCTCCACGTCCGCATCCCAACTCCTCCTACCAATCCAATAACCGTGCAGCCCCGCGAAAAACTTTCAAAAAAAACTATCAGCCCAGCTACAACCCGAATCGCAAACACAAGCCGGAAAGACCGTTTGACAAATGATCAATCCATGGAGTTTTCATATCTTTTAATTCTCATGGGATCTTGCTCAATTAGTTTTTTCAGAATGGCATTTTTCTGCCCCTTTTTCACGCCTGTGAGTTTTGAGAGCTGCTGTTCAAGGAAAACGAGCGATTTCAAACACCATTGGTTATCCACCCCGTTGTCGTCGAGCTCGAGCTCGTTCAGCTCGTTGATGTCGGCGATCGCAGTCTCCACTACCTGACGGGCCTGCTCCTTGCTGATGCTATCAATAAAGTAGTCTCCAAGCAGCCACTTGAGATATATCCACACGGAGGAATCGTCGGGATCCGTATAGAATGCCGTTTTCACCATCTGGAGCTCCTGGACAAGGAACTCATACTTATTTTTCGTATGGAACACTGTCGCAGACTCGGGGGAGTTCTCAAAGAGCATTTTCACCAGCCGGGACCGGTTGTGCAGCGCAGAATAGTTGGAGATGTCTCTGTTGATCATTTTTGTTGTGTAATTGAATTCTTGCAGATCTGTGTCCAGTTGCTCTTGGCTCGTTTGCCCCAGTTTCATGCGGTCCACCACGTACCGTCGGTATTGCCACACGTGGTAATTCCGCGAATCTGCTTTCAGAAACGTGTCAATCATCGCCATCTCGGCGTTCCAGTTGGT
The DNA here is from genome assembly GCF_019207475.1 of Ogataea angusta. Classification (NCBI taxonomy): domain Eukaryota; kingdom Fungi; phylum Ascomycota; class Pichiomycetes; order Pichiales; family Pichiaceae; genus Ogataea; species Ogataea angusta. The sequence continues at coordinate 33,604 of NW_025065222.1, read as the reverse complement.
CAGGGAGTCGTACTCCAAGCACCATTTCCGGTGGTTCCAAATCCAGTAGCATTTGGGGAACCGTCTCAGATGCTCAACACTCAACGCCAGCTCGTTCTTTATTATGTCATGAATCGCATCCGCATCGCATGTTTTAAACCGCTCTAATAGAATATCTCTCCTATAATTCCACACAGTGTATAGTTCAGGGTTTATGTCCAGTAGCTGTTCTGTCTGGGCTAGCGTTTTGTCGTTGTACACACGGTTCTGCTTATTGGCCAGCACGCGGTCAGTGAGAGAGCAGTACCTTGCTATTCGCACCGCGTCCTTCTTGATTTTCTGCAGACGCGCGTCCTTGGTGAGCCTTGTTCGTTTTACTCCGTGCTGCGGTTAGAAAATGTGCTAGCGAAACTTACCATAAGAAAGGAAAATACGAATGTAGATTTATTTATTTATTTATTTTATGTCAGATTCAGTGCCCACCCGGTCCAAGCTCGCCCTGAAAGGATCGTCACGAATTGTGTCGGACTTTTTTGAATACAGCATCCATAGCATTCTGTACCAGCGCGGGATCTACCCGCCCGAAGACTTCCAGACCGTGAGAAAGTATGGCCTCAACATGCTTGTTCCCACAGACGACGAATTGCAGTCGTACGTGAAGCAGATTATGAAACAGCTGCACAAGTGGGTGTACGGAGGCCTGATTTCGCGGCTGGTGGTGGCGATTGTGTCGAAAGAGACCGGCGAGACGGTCGAGAAGTGGCAGTTCAACCTGGAAATACAGAAGCCAGACACCGAAGAGACAGAAGGCAAGCCTAACGAGCAAATTCAGCGGGAGATCCAAGCGATTATTCGCCAGATCACCGCGTCGGTGACGTTTCTGCCCGAGCTGGAGGACGAGTGCACATTCAACGTTCTTGTGTATGCCGACCCGAATTGTCGCGTTCCTGAAGAGTGGGGGGACTCGCGCACGCACGAGATCACGGGTGTGACAGAGAGCGTCAAGTTCCGCAGCTTCAGCACGACCAGCCACCGCGTCGACGCCCTTGTCGAGTACAAGCACGGATGAACTGCGTCGATCGACGCAGCGTTCCGAAAGAAGCAACTAAATGCATTCTCCCCAAAAAAAAATCTCTCTCCACAAATAATCATCACCATGAGCTTCAGCAACGCCTTTGGGGATTCCTGCGGGGCGAACAACGCGCTCAGCAAATTCACGCAGCGGGCCAACGTGGACAACTCGCTCACGAGCCAGCTCAGGGCGAACAGCGACAGCCAGCGTCTGCTGACTCCGCCCCACCAGACAGTGGATCAACAACTCGAGTCTGAGTACCGCGCTTTCCAACAACAAACCCCTTCGCTCCAGCCGTCATTCCAGGCCCCGCTTCCGCCTGCCGCTATAGAGCAGAACCAGTGGGTCGACCACTTTCGCGACATGAACCTCCACGACACGCCAGAGGCCCAGAATTATCAGCACGTGCAAAATCGGTCTGTGCACTCCACGCAGTGGCGACACGAGTTTGCGCAAAGCCAGCAGCAGCAGCAGCAGCGGGAGGCGGGCGACACATACGGTACTGCCTTCCGAATGCTCACGGGGGCACCGCAGCTTGCCACGCCGATCGCACCGCAGGTCGTCCCTGCTACGACAGGCCAGCAGGACTTTTCCGCTTTTGACGCTGCTTTCGACGAGCTGGAACACGAGATGCACGACGAGGCGATGGACGAGCAGCAGGCCGAGCAGGTCAAGCCGCAGAACGAGGACGACAAGATCAAGTTTGCCCAGCTGGCGCGATCTGTCTTCCTGACGATGTCGCAGCCCCCGGCAGACGTCTCGAAACAAACCAGCGACAAATTCCAGAAATCCAATTTCCTCAAGCTTATGAACAGGATCTCCACAAGAGAGGTGGAGATAAACGAGAACAGAGACAAGTTTGTGGACGCTCAAGGCCGGGATATTCGCGACATGCTTCCGGACCCGTTGAAGGACATCAAGGAGGAGGGGCTTGCCGGATTGGGGCCTTTTGCGTCAGCGCAGCAGGTGTATTCGCAGATGGGCGACGAGCTGAGGCCCAGCATGTGGCAGTGAGCTGACAGGCCGCCTCATTTTCGCTAATATACCTGTATATATGCACAAGCTATTGCGCTGTTGTAGATGGGGAGGGGGTGTCAGGATGCACTTTCTGGGCCCGCTTAGCTAAGCGTCCCCAGATCTGATATTTCCCACTTTGCGAAAAACCCCTTTTTTCCCACACAATGTTTACTTGCAATCAGTGTTCGAAGGCGTTTAAGCGCAAGGACCATTTGAAACGGCACATGGTGAACCATAGCGACACCAAACATGTTTGTCCTCGCTGTGGTGCGCCTTTTCGCCGCTCAGATTGCTTGAGTGAGTAGATAATATGGTGTACTAATTCCTAGATCGTCATCTGAAAAGACACAAAGAAAAAGATATCGAGGCTGGCGGAGAGGGGCTCGGGGAGCTCGTGACCAGACGCAAATTCTGGAGTCCTCAAGAAGGGTACACCAAAAAGGTCAAAGGAGAAGACGGTGGCAGCTCGCCGGACTCGACAGATACACGGCTGTTTTCGAAAAATGACAGTGACACGTTCACTGAGAACCACAATTTTGAGGCTGCGCTGGAGCCGGAGCTGCTCAAGCTCAGCCGCAGGTCCAGCACTGTGTGGAATAAGTATAACTTTGAGTACCCCAGTGTGGACTGCTCTATGCCCACTCTGGACCAGCCAACTATGGAACGTGTACAGCGGTTTGTTCGAGGCTTGTGCGAGACAGAGAAAGTTGTGCTTGAAACAGTCAACTCCTGTGGGATGTTGGAATCGTCTTCTGTGCAGAGGTCGCTCGGGAACTTTTTCTCTGGCTTCAATCTCACGTATCCCTTGGTTCATCTGCAAACTTTCGGCACAGAAAGTATTTATCTGTTGGCAAGTCTCGTTCTGGCAGGGTCCTGCACAGAGTACCTTGTGGCTACTAAGCTTGTTGCGATGCTAGAGAAACGGCTTTTGGAGTTGCCAGGACTGCTGGGCGGCAACTTGCAGCTGGTCCAAGCCTTGATTGTGTGCCAGTTTGTGAATTTCTTTTTTGGCGACAAGATGCAGCACGAGCATGGGCTCGCCTTCAGCGGGGTGCTTACTCACATTTTGCGGCAGAACGGATACTTTAAGCAAACTTCTGAGCCGGGGAGCTGGCACGAATGGGTCGTAAGCGAGAGTCGAATTAGGGCTGCGTTCCTTGCCCTCCGACTGGACGTCGAGAAGAGCGTGCTCTTTGGTTGCGAAAATACATTGTCGGCTTACGAGCTCCATTGTAACATGCCATGTTCGCTCCAACTGTGGATGGCGTCGGCTGAAGAATGGCAAACTCTCAGGCGCCGCTCAAGGCCAGTGAGTTTTCCTGCGGCGCTGCAAGGCTACTTGAGCTCGAAGCATGGTATCATAGCTACGGACGGTCACCAAAAACAGGTCTTGCTGCATGGAATATTGAGTGTATTTTTGGACCGCCGAAAATTGGGACCTGGCTTTAGCGATAACAATTGGAAATTGCAAGTTTTGACGGCACTCGAGAATTGGAGCGACGACTTCAGTCGGTGGCAGATTTCCGTAAAGGAGAGCGTCAGAAATGATCCGATATTCATGCAGTTCACAACCTCGGTCGGAGCACTATACCGTCACGCACATTTGCTACTTTCGACAAATTTCGCATCCCCCAAGAAGCTCTTGGCCATGGCAGATTGTACCTTTGCAGACACCAGAACAGCAGTCTGGCATGCCTCCCAGATGATTATTGAGGGATATTTGAATTTGGATTACTGGCAAGCCGACGGCAGCTTCCACTACGATTGGTGTCTTTACACGGCCGCTATGGTGATATGGAAACACTTCAAAGGTTCAGGGTCGACAGATATGGCCAAGGTGCTCCTCAATCTCTCGCGAAGGACACCCCAGGACATCATGGCCCCACCCATCGATGCCAGACCAATCGTCGAGCACTTGCAAAAAAAATTCGCACAAAATCCTAGTCTTGTCTTAAAGAGTTTGGCAAAAGACATGTCCCAATAACCTAGTAGAGTCACGATTGCCACACAGAAGAATTTCGTCCATTTTGAACCCTTTTTGGTTCTCCGCGTTAAATCCTGATGGAATGGAGTTTGTTCGGACAAGGCAGGCAAGTCACGTGCTTTGACATTTCTGCGGTGATGCAGAGAAGCTAATATGATTCAAGGAGCCAATGTGAGCGCGCGCTCGAAATCGCCGATCTGCACGCTGACAAAGAATTCCATACAGATTTTTTCCTCGGTATCAAATCGGAAGCAAAAAAAAGGGTCGTGCTTCCGGACTTAGTCCAATGACGTTTGTAACTCCGGCTATGTCCAGAAAGCTCTTTGCCATATAAAAGCAAACTCGGAAGGCAAGCTCTGAAGCACCAAAACAAAATGTCTTCCATCAACGAGATCAGAGCAGTGGGAATCGTCAACAGCCTCAAAGACTGGCCACAAACTCAGCAGTTCACTTACAAGCCTCATAAGGCGAGACCTCAGGACGTGGACATCAAAATCCTTGCCTGTGGTATCTGCGGCTCTGATATTCACGCCAGTAAGGGTGAATGGGGCGATCTTCCACTTCCAAGAGCCTTTGGCCATGAAATCATCGGTGAGATTGTTGCTATTGGTGAGGGAGTTGATAGTTCCAAGTACAAAATTGGTGACAGAGTCGGCGTGGGCGCACAGTGCGACAGCTGCGGAAAATGCTGGAGATGTGACCACGACCATGAGAACACTTGCAGAGACTCGAAGAGCTTGTACTTGGGCACCTACGAAGATGGAACCCTTATCCAAGGTGGATATGCTTCCCATATCAGGGTGAACAGCAAGTTTGCAATCCACATTCCAGACAAGCTGGAGACTAAGTACGTGGCTCCTTTGATGTGTGGAGGCGTCACTGGTTTCCGTCCACTTCTTTCCTACGGGGTTACAAAAGGCACAAAGGTTGGTGTTTACGGATTTGGAGGCATTGGTCACATGAGCGTTATGTTTGCTAAAGCTATGGGAGCAGAGGTGACTGTGATCTCGAGAGGAACCAGCAAGAAGGAGCTGGCTAAGAAACTTGGCGCCGACCACTACATCGCCACTAGTGAAGAAGGATTTGAGGCTAAGAACTACGACACTCTGGACCTGATTGTCAACACTGGTTCCGACTTCGAACCTGAGTCTCTCACCAAAGTGATCTCCATGCTCAAGCCAGACGGCCGCTTCACGTTCATTACGGCGCCTCCTGCTGGTGTCAAACTGGAGCTGGTTCCAATGTTCTACCTCATGAACTGTATTCACATCGGTGGTTCTGGCATTGGCTCGCCTAAGGAGATTGAGTACATGCTCCAGGTTGCTGCTGAACACGATATCAAGCCTATGATTGAGACCTTCGACATCTCTGAGGAGAATGTGAGGAAGGCATGGGAGAAGGTGGACAGCGGTGACATTAGGTTCAGAGCTGTTCTGACTGGCTACGACAAGTTTTTTAAATAGGCGATCTAATTTAGCTGTACAATAAAACCCTGCACCGGTTTCCTTTACGTTGAGTAAATTTTTTTTAGGCGAGCCAACCGACGCATCCCTGCTGCATGGAATAGCCCTCAATTTTATTAGCCCACGTTACTATGCGAATGTGTGAGACCTTTGAGATCAAATTAGGCGGCGCTGGACTCATTTATGTCTCGTCGGTGAAACTTTGATCACAGGAGTCGGTAATTTCAAGCGAGCTCTAGCCTCCCTGCCGACCAAAATTTATAATCCAGGCTCGGACTTCTACGCATGCAAGATGCATGTTAGCTGCGGGTGTCTTGTCAATAAAATTCTCGGTAATTCAAAGTGATTGTCAGCTTAATAGCAGCATGGTAGAAACATATTCAAGATTTTGAAACCTGTATCGGAGCATGTATTTGCAGGAAATGGTTTAATGGGTCTACACTTCGCATACAAAGTAGGCAGAATGTTTGGTCTGGAAGATAGTATTATTCTCCTGCCAATGTGTGTGGATAATACTGGATGTGGCAGATGATTACAAGGCTTTGCTATTCAGGACTAACTCTCACGGGAAGCGGGAGTCAGCTCATGACACTATGGACTGATTCGGCCTGCACTCGGACTCTATATTATTTAATCCGTCACTCAAAAGCTGGCCAGCTATTTGAGCTGAATACGCACAACTCCATCAAGTCGAACCATTTTCTACTGCTTACTGCTAGTTGGCTGGGTGTTGTTCAGAGCTCTGCAGAATTTTCTCAAGCTGCTTCACATTTCAGCCTTGGAAAAATCAGTCAACTTAGCGTATCAAATAAAAATGAATTCAATATTTAACTTGGACGCTTTCTCACCACCTCACCCAGCTCCTGAGGCTCACCGTCCATCCGCGGCGCAGAGCCGTTGTCGCTGGTGATCTGCAATTTTTCTGCAAACGACCACATCTCCTTCAAAGTTGGATCCAGAGTTCCCTCCATGTAGTCCACCACCTTGTCGCCCAAAATAGGGACGAATTTCCACGCGTGCGCAGAGCCACCGGTGGCTACAAGAACACCCTCCAGATCCGGATGGTAGTCAATCACAAAGTTCGCCGACGGGGTCTGAGTGAGCCAGCACAGTTTGGTGCGGTCAAACGGTCTCTGGGCCAGCGCCGGCATTATCTCTGCCAGGTTGTCGCGGAGCACGTCCTCGGCGTCCTGCGGGATCCAGTCTGTCGGATGGTCAACGACAGTCCGCGGATAGGAGATCTTCACGGGCTCCTGCATTGTTGGGTCGGGGTTTGGCACCTGCAACGTGTTTTTATACCCTGGAGACCGTCTGAGACATTTGATCTCGCCGTTGTACGGTGGAAAAAGGTTGATTCCTGTGGACAGATTTGTGGTGATGGCCATCTTGTTCCACTGCTCCTCCTCCTCCTTGGTCACCTTGTACCAGGCAACCTCGATTGCTGAGGATTTGCAGATCCCGTCGAGATTGACCAATTTGCAGCTCCAGGCCCCAGCAGCCACAATGACGAGATCTGTTGCAACTATCGACCCATCGACGAGCTTGACGCCCCGCGCCTTGCGCGAACCCGGACCGTACACAATGGAGTCCACCTCTTTGAAAATAAAGCTCACACTGTCGAACGTCTTGGCACGCTCGTAATATGCTTTCATGCTTTTTTCAGCGTCGATAAAGCCGTTCAGATAATTGGTGTACCCTTTGTTCCAGCGGGTACCTTTAGCAACTGGCTTGGAGTCGACGCCATGGATGCTCTTGTAAACCTCCTGCGGCGAGTTATAGTACCGCATTCTGTCGGGATATCCCTCGTTGGCCTTCTCGGCAGCTACCTTACCATTAATCCAGATGTCGGCCCATTTGTCGTTTCCGCCGTCGTAGACAAACGACATGCCACACCGGTGGAAGAAGGGCGACACGTCGGGATCCTTAGTAATGATCTCCATCGACTCACGCGCCAGCTCGGCGTATATAGGGTCTTTGTAGTCGACCCTGATACATCTCGTGGTATCGACGCTGGTACCGTCTAAAACAGGCGGCTCTAACCGGTCAATGACAGTGACCTTGGTCTGAGGATACCGTCTACCTAGCCCTATGGCCGTGGAAAGACCGAAAACTCCTGCTCCGATAATACACACAGAGTCTGGTACCATATCTGACTAAGTTATTTTTTTACATTTTATTTCTTATCAGTGTTCCCTATTGGGTAATTCCGACACTAGCGTCCGATGAAAATTCTAGATTTTATAATTTGAAGACAGCCCCAGAATCAAGCTATCTGTGCGTCGTGGGTAGCGGTGATGAGGCACGCCTCATATCTGCCTTTTTGTTGGCATTGGAGGTCTCAGCCTTGTACAGGACGTCCTGCTGCAAAAAACAATAAACAGTGCCCAAAAGATGAGCCAGGCATTGAACATGTATGCCGAGTTGGGCGTAAATCCGTTCCTGCCAGACGTGTAGCGCGTATATTGGCAGGTCAAAGGATTATAATAGTTTTGATGCCGTAGTAAAAAAAGGCACTGCACGGGACTGGACTACCGGAAATAAAGTCTGGTAGCAAGAGCCATTTCCGGTCTTTGTTTAAGAATATCCATTGGGTCGAAAATGTTGTTGACATGGTAAAGAGCGCTCAGAGACCCCAGCTCAGGAAGCGTAGCGTGCTCGTTGCACTGCTGCTTTGCCTCACCGCCCTTTTTAGCTCGTTTGCCACTAAACTGTACCTAACAAGGGCTCCAGAGTCTCACGAGCTCTCCCAGACGTATCTCTACCGCCTGCAATTTGAAGCGTCGCCAAAATACAAAGCTAACCCCTACTACGAGGGAGCCAACCCGTGGGATGTAATGACCACCTATAGACGGCTCACGCGTATGTTTCCCTACACGAAGAGCCCTGGAGGTATACCCAAAAAGATTTTCCAGATGTGGATCACCCCTGGCGAGCTGGATGAAAATACTATTCCTTATCCCGAGTACAGGCAGACGTGGCGGGACAAGAACCCAGACCACGAGTACAAGGTTCTTTCTGGCGAGGACCTGAAGAGCGCTGTGAAAAGTGCGTTTGAGCACACTGTTCCCGAAGTCTGGGAAGCCATGGACACCATGCCATTAATGATACTGCAGTCTGATTTTTCGCGTTATTTGATGTTGTTTCTAGAGGGCGGCGTCTGGGCAGACCTCGACACCACTTGCGACCGCCCTATCAGCAAGTGGTATCACAACCTCGTTGACTACAATATCCGGTTCGTGGGCTCTGTGGAGCACGACGTCAATGACGACTCGTGGCCAAGCTTGACAAGCAGACGGTTGCAGTTCGAAAACTGGGCTTTTACGAGCGACAGGTTCCATCCCGTTTTGGCCATGGTGATTGCACATGTCATCAGAATGCACTTCACAGTCATGTACGAGGGAAACCTCAACATGTATAGCGATGGCAGCGACGCTAAGGCTTGCAACCGTCTGTCGGTTATCGATTGGACAGGACCCGGCGTGTTCACAGACGGAATCTACAGATACATGAACAAGGCTGAAGAGCGGGAATTCGTGGACATTGATCTCAGGAGGTACAACGCTGAGGAAGAATTGTATGGCCCAGGCACAGGCGACAAAATAAACTGGCGCGGTTTCTCTGGGCTGAATGCACCTGTTATTTTCAACAACGACGTGTGCATTTTGCCCAAGTCAGGATTCCGCTGCACCAGCGACTTTGACGAGTCTGTCGAGGAGTACTGCTACCTGACGCACCATTTTGCCAGATCGTGGTTCTCCGAGGTGGAGTGAATATATTTTTTCCCAAGCTTTATTATAAAAATGTTTTCGCTGCGTTGTTTATTCTCATCTTTGCTTGGCATCGTTTTTCGCATCATCGTCCTGCAGGTAGCTTTCGTAATTTTTTGGTTCCTTGGTCAGTTCTTCAAGGACACGCACGCCCAGTTCGTTCTTGTCACCGCCGGTAGGATAGTCGTTGACATGGAGTCGATAAGGGCTGCGCGGATTGTGTGCCATTGTCTGTACGGTTTTCCTTATATGTCCGAATACCTGACTGCTGGAAGACATCTGTACCACAGAAAAGCCGACAATGAGCAGTAGGACGGTAGTGAGAACTAGTAGATACTGTCTGAAGGAGCGGTCCAGTCTCATGGGTAAAGAAACATTCGCAAACAACTTTTATGGGCGCGGTGCTCGGTCTTATTTGGCGTATGGGCTGGTTTCCGGTTTCCGTGAAGTTTTCCGGCCCATGCGCGTTTCGGACAAAACGGTGGCATAACTGAACTATATATAGCTCAAGAGTGCTGCTCGAAATCCATAAATAGACCTCTCGCGCGTAGCCGGCACCAAAAAGACCCAATCCATGAAGCGAAAACTAATCAGAGGTAAATATGTGTGGTTGATGGCCATAGGTATTTTCCTCTTTTTCGAGGTAGCCTTCCAGACGTCGTACTCCACCTTGAAACTTGCTGCCAACTCTCCCACCTTCCATCAACTAAGTTTCCTAACCAGCTTGAAGTCCACCGACGGCTTGTCTGCTATCGAAAGAAAACTGCTAGCTGCATTCCCGTTTGAAGAGACCGAGCCCGAGAAAAACCTTTTTCAGCTCTGGGGCGCAGAACCTCAGACAGGCGACCTCCCCGCGGAAGTGACCCAGATGGTGCTTGAGTGGAGCTCTGAAAACCCATCCCATGTGCACAATGTCCTTGAGGTTCCTCAAGCGGAAGCCAAGGTGGAGGAAGTGCTCACAGCCACCGTTCCAGAGGTCTGGGATGCATACAAACGACTGCCCCACGCTCGCCACAAGTACGAGTTCCTCAAGTACCTGCTGATATATCTGTTTGGGGGAACTTACGCCGACATTTATGTTAAGCTACATAAGCCTATTGACAAATGGTACCGTCCACGAATGATGTTCGGGCGTGTCTACGTTGGGATTCTGGGCGACTTAAACGAGCCAGACTACGACCAGCATCTCAACAGACGTCTCACGTTCTCCACCAGCGTGTTCCAGGCCAGGTCTCGGCACCCATTTTTGGCAAAATTGATTGGCCGTATATCGCAAATTTCGTTGCAACAGAGCAAGCAACTAAAAAAGATCGATTGGGAAACAGCTTCCCAAAAATGTGACTCTACCGGGGAGCCCACCGTCTCGTTCACAGGACCGTCAGTCTTTACAGACGCCCTCATGGACTACCTAAACAGTATTCCAAAGGCCGTTCATGCCAGTGTCGCAAAACCATTGCACAACTTGATAGTCGGACCCCCGGTGCCCCAATCGCAACGGTTTTCGTACAAAAAGTTTACACAGATCCAGGCACCCTCGCAGGTCGAGGATGTGGTGATCTACCCACAGGTGTCGTTCCAAGGCCCGCTCGATAGCCAAGAGTACGACTACTCAGACTATTTCTACGCGCAACCCAGCAATTTTTCAAAGTGGGGGTACAGATCAAATTTGGGCTTGAAAACTCCGAAATCTGGCTGATTTTTCAAATATAGCGCAGCTGCGTCAGCACTATTTAAGTTGCTACTCCCTAATTATATTTGCTACCTTAAAATGTATCCAGACTCTTTCGAAGGATTTGCCGTCACAGACACCAAGAAGTGGTCCACCGTGTCCAAGATCGAATTCAAGCCAAAACCGTTTGGCGAGTACGACATCGACATCCGCATCCACGCATGTGGCATCTGCGGTTCAGACGTTCATACGGTTTCCGGGGGATGGGGGCAGCCTGACCTGCCGGTCATTGCTGGCCACGAAATCATCGGAGAGGCCGTCAGGGTCGGCGACAAGGTCACCACCGTCAAGAAGGGGCAGCGTGTGGGGGTCGGAGCCCAGATTTGGTCCTGCTTGAAGTGCGATGCCTGCAAAGCCAACCAGGAAAACTACTGTCCCCACATGGTCGACACGTACAATTCCAACTATCCAGACGGCTCCAAGTCGTGGGGAGGCTACTCGTCGCACATTCGTGCCCACGAGTACTTCGTGTACCCGATTCCTGATGCTCTAAAGACAGAGGAGGTCGCCCCAATGCTTTGCGCGGGCACCACTACGTACTCGCCACTCGTCGACAACGGCTGCGGCCCGGGCAAAAAGGTGGGGGTCATTGGAATCGGCGGACTGGGCCACTTTGCTATCATGTTTGCCAAAGCTCTTGGTGCAGAGGTTTGTGCGTTTTCCCGGAGTAGCAAGAAAGCAGAGGACGCCAAGAAACTTGGTGCGTCCGAGTTTGTTGCTACGGGCGAGGACCCCGACTGGCCGACCAAGCACCAGCGGGAGTTTGACCTGATTATTTCGTCGTCGAGCTCGGTCGAAAACTTCAATCTTGAGGGCTACCTGGGCTGTCTCAAAGTCAAGGGTAAGTTTGTGTTTGTTGGTATGCCTGAGGACCCGGTGGAGGTGAAACTGCCTTCTCTCAGCCAGTCTGCCATCTCGTTCAGCTCTACCCACCTGGGCAACAGACAGCAGATCTTGAGCATGTTAAAGCTGGCGGCCGAGAAGGGTGTCAAGGCCTGGACTGAGTGTCTGCCTATCTCCGAGGAGAACATCAAGCAGGCTCTGGAGAGAACACACTCTCACGACGTCAGGTTCCGGTTTGTTCTGACCGATTACGACAAGAAGTTTGGCCGAGACTAGGTGAATTATCTAATTAGCTGATAAGGCCCTTGGCTCTGTACTCCTGCACGATTTTCCAGTAGCGGGTTTTGGTTCTGTTTCTCCAGTAGCGGCCGGTGAAGATCATCACAATAAACGTGCCGATGCAGAAGAAACAGATGAACGCCGAGGCAACAAAACAGTTCTGGACGCCGACGTTGGTGTAGAACGGCGTGATTCCGTAGTCCATCGCGAAGTTCATGGTGTTTCTGATCAGAATAGCCACGGTAATTGCTGGAGCACTCATGTGCTCGTACGAGTCCAAGATGTACGTCACCGCGGAGACACAGCCGATGGTGCAGAGACCAGCCATGAGGCCGAGCCCAAACACGACGCCAAACCAGTGCACGCCCTTGGCTGCTCCCACGCCCCATAAAATTAGAGCCATCGGGCCGAGAATCATGTACACTGGCAGCACCCAGAAACGGTCCTCGGCCTCGGAAAGACCCTTGTGACGTTTGGCAATTTTGATCTTCACCCAGTCAGTGGACCAGCCGGCAAATGGATATATCAGGAGACAGAAAATCACAGGAGATAGGTAGGCCAGTCCGCACATGGATGACGAGAAATTATAAGGCTCGCTGCTCAGAACCAGAGCCTCTGTGCCGTTAAGCACAGAGTACCAGAAGAGCGAGGAGCCGTACAGAAAGCCGGCGTATAGAACACCAGGGAACTGGGCCATGAGAACAATGGCCTTGAACTCGTCCAGCAGGTGGTTCTCCTTGCGAACTCCGCTGGTCAGCGACAGTTTCTGCCAGAACGTCTTTGGCGGCGGATACGTGATATCCTCGTCGATGAGCGCTGCCTGGTTGCCGAGCTCGTTGCTCGTGACGACCAGCATCGTGTCTGGGTTCTTCTCGTCGGTCTTCTGCTCGCCGCGGCTCGTGATGGCGGCAATAATGTTTCCGTCGTCGTCCTTTCTCACTCTGAGTCTTCTGGTGTAGTTGGTCTCCTCCATGAAAAATAGCAGGAAAAACCAGCACACGGCGCCGAAAATGCAAGCGATCCAGATCGTCCATTTCCATCCAAGGCCGTCTCTCACAAACCCAGCAAGCATAGGTGCCATGTAATTGGAGCCAAAGAGTGCAACACTGTAAATACCCATGTACGTTGCTCTTTCGTGCTCGAAAAACAAGTCGCCCACGGTGATTTCCGGCAGTGACTCGACGGGAGCGTAGAAGAACCCGTTCAGAATGCGCGAGGCAATCCACTCACCGTTCGAGTGCGTGTACGGCTGCCACAGATTGAACATGATGTTTCCGAGCAACGAGATCAGGTAAACCGGTCTTTTTCCGTATTGTTGGGCCAGAGGCATCATCAGCAGATTACCGATCCCTAGAAACAGAAACATGTATCCTGTCCCCTCGTTGAGCTGTCCAACGGTCACGTGGACGTCTGGATCCTCAGCGATATCTGTCAAAATCGAGTATATGCAGCAGCCAGGAACACTTCCGCCGAAGATAAACACGACGGTGCAGAAGATGGCAAGCCATTTGCGGCCACGAGACCAGTTGAGCGGGTCGTTAGGGTCGTCCGACGGAGTCGGGATCAGCACAATGCCTGACTCCGTCTCGGCGGTCTCCCTAGTGCGGTCGAGGTCGACTAAATGAGAAGTGCCAGGAACGGCAGAGAAATCGATTTCGGTGTGCATCTCAGAGCTGGTCCACCAAAGGTTGGGACTGGGCACTCTTTATAGTGCACGGCTGCTTATCTGGATCCCCACTGCTGCTTATCGGGACATACCAATAAAAAGCCATCTGGCAGTGCACGGTGCAGATGATAAGCATTGCATTTCCCAAAAAGGAAGAAGTCCTCGGAATTGTCCATCAGAAACGAAAAGATCTTATTAATTTTTCTCATGACAGAATTCACGCCCACCTACCACGGAAACTACACCAGCAACACCGAAGACCCGGCTCTCTTCGAGACGTTCAAGCCCAAAATAGCCGCGTACCGTGCCAAGCTCGAGGCCGGCATTCTGGATAAATATGCTCTTCCCAAGGACGCATTACCGCAAGATCCCGGCAGCGACGTGGCCCGTGTCGCCGAAAAAGTGCTTACGCCAGACGAGCTGGCCATTGTGGACACGCCGGCGCACCAGCTCGTGAAGCAAATTGCCTCCGGCCGGCTGTCGGCCGTGCAAGTGTTTGAGGCCTTTGCCAAGACGGCCACTGTAGCTCACCAGGCTACCAATTGTGCAATGGAATTGTTCCCGGACGAGGGGCTCAAGCGGGCGCAGGAATTGGACGACCACTATAGAAAAACCGGCAAGACGGTTGGTCCCCTGCACGGCCTGCCAATCTCGCTAAAAGAGCACTATGAATTTAAGGGCAGAGTCACACACTGTGCCACGGTCGCCAATATCGAGTCTGTCTCGCAAGAGTGGTGCTCGCTGGTCAAAATCCTGCTTGACGCAGGAGCAGTGTTTTACGTCCGCACCACAGAGCCCCAGAGCCTGATGCATCTGTGCTCCAACAACAACATCACCGGAAAATGCTGCAACCCGCACAATACGCGGCTGACCCCTGGCGGGTCTAGTTCCGGCGAAGGAGCCATTGTGGCCATGAAAGGTTCTGCCATCGGCGTTGGATCAGACATCGGCGGGTCTATCAGAGCTCCAGCAGCGTTCTGCGGCGTATTCGGCCTCAGACCCACTCAGAAGCGGCTCACCATGCAACATTGCAAATCAAACAGCCTGGGAGTCGGGGAGGCCGTTGTTCCTGTTTTGGGTCCCTTGGCCCGGCACGCCGAAGACCTGGACCTGTTCATGAAAGTCCAGATCGGCGCTAAGCCCTGGGAAACCGATCCTTCCATTATTCCTTTACCGTGGAGAGACGTTTCTGCTCCTGCTTCGAGAGATATTAAAGTGGCCGTTATCTACGACGACGGTGTCGTCAAGCCAACTCCACCAGTCCTCAGAGGCCTCAGACATGCAGCAGACGAGCTCAAGGCCGCAGGAGCAAAGGTTGTTGATTGGAAATCTTTTGGTGTTGAAGAGCTCGTCACCGCTGTCAATTGCATGTACAACGCTGACGGCAATAAGGGCCAGAAAGCCGCCTTTGCTGCATCAGGCGAGCCGATTTTTGCCCTCACCAAGAACGCCCTGAGTTTTGGAAAGGCCGACGAGCCGCTGTTGGCCCTGGAAGAGCATCTACTTGTCCAGACTAGGGAATTCTACCGCGAACGCTACCTCCAAAAAATGCTGGAGTTGGACGTGGACTACATTCTTTCTCCAGCCTACTCTTCTGTTGCTCCTAAGCTAGAAACGGCGCGGTATTGGGGCTACACAAGTCTGTGGAATATTCTGGATTTTCCAAACGTTGTGTTCCCGACCGGTCTGAAGTGCGATCCTGCTCTGGACGCTCCAGACACGTCGTACAAGCCAAGAAACGACATTGAGGCCTACGAGTACGCTCTGTACGACACCGCAGAAGACTTTGCAAATGCTCCGATTTCTCTCCAGCTGACGGGAAAAAGATGGTTCGACGAGGAACTGGTCAAGGCCGCTGGGGTTGTGCATCATATTATCTCGGCATAAATATATTTTTATCGCTTATCAAGGTAAAAAAAGACGGTGCGGCCGTTTATCAAAAAAAGATTATGAAAAATACGAGATCGAAAAGTACACACGGGTGTCTATGCTGTAAGTTCCAAATCCCTTACTCTAACCGTCAGGTCGCAAACGCAAGGTCAAGTGCTCTGAAACGCTGCCAGAGTGCGCCCAATGCGTCCGTAACTCGTATATCTGTGTATGGGCAGAAGGAGTGATGCCGAAGTCCTCTCTGGCCGAGTTCCAGCTCCAAAAAAAGCGGACAAGCCCATTTGTGTTTGTGTATGGGAACAAGCGTCAGAAACGGGAGACGCAGACTACCAAGCGCACAAAAAGTCAACCAATAATCAGCAAGTCCGTAGACTGCACACGTCGCCCGGACCAGCTTGACGACGCCATTTTCCGCAAATACCTTGCGAGCTTGTGCTCGCAAAGCGCTCTACTTGGTTTTGGTCTGGGTTTTCCAGGGCTCGTCTCTCCGAATGATGCATATATTTACGACGCGTTCGTCAACGGGTTCATGGTTGCTGTGTCCACTCAGCTCACGCACGAAAGACTACAACCGGGCGCAGTTTTCATTCCTCATGGGGCTGCAAATCCGTGGCTTTTGGACGTTTTCTACGCCTGCGGAGCAGCTTTTTTGGCAGCCAATCGTAAAGACATGCGTGAGCTGGCTGAATCCAGAATGGCGAAGGTTATGGGCCAATTCCAGCAAATAGCAGCCCGCGCTTCTTCGGATACTGACAGTAAGTGGCTGGTTGTTGCTCTTTTGTCGCTTTCGCTGCGAGAAAAGTTCTACGGTCTGGACGGCCACCGCACAGTGCTGTTCTTGAGAATGGCGTTCCAGCTCATCCGCAACTGGCCAAAGACACGGCTGGCAAACCGGAGACATCTAGAGGTCCTTCCTGAGGATATTCGGCCTGTTGTTAGTGACCAGCACTGGCTTCTCACGCCAATTGAGCGCACCTTGGTGGAGAGCTTTGCGTACAATTACTCTGTTATAGGATTGGTTCTGGACCAGAAATCGCAGATCCTGCTGGACTCGCCCTTTGAGGTGTTTGACGAGCTCCAGCCGTTGCTGGATCAGCAGCTATACAAATGCCCTGCTCCTTGGATGAACAACCCGGTTATGGGAGCCGCTCTTCCAGCGTTCGAGCTTGCATCAAAGGCCGGATGGTTGCAACTGCAGTATCCGTTCAATGAGAGTATGCGAAACCAGGCAATCGCGTTGTTTAGGCTGGCGAAATACTTTGTTCCTCCTGTCCTGCCCGCTGACGTGCGATTTAGTCAGCCCAAACACGTCTGCAAACGGCTCTTGGATAGCTGTCTCGCCGCGCGCATAGTGGCCCAGGGAGCGTACATTCTTCTGTACAAAATGCTCTATCCTGTGACTTTGGAGATAGATAGTGATATCCAGCGCCGCATAAGCGACTTCATCAGCGATCTGGAGCAGCTGAGTTTCCACTCAAGCATATCGGCAATCCTAACATGGCCATTCTCTATTATTGGCACGGCCATTGTGGAAAAGGACCAGCGTGATTACATGCTTTGGCGACTACGAAATTTTGGCTACGCGACCAAGAACTCGTGTTTTGAGAGCATCGTTGAGTTTTTGAACCGGATTTGGGATGCCGGTCTGGGTTGGCAGGCTTTACTCGACAAAACTAATTTTGATAAATTATTTATTTGAGCGAAATAGTTTTCTAATTCAGGCCCTGGGCGTGATTTTTCACAGTCAAACAATCAATACAGAGCCCAATGCACAGGAGAAAAAAGGGTGAAACGAGTAGAGGGCAGGCTCCCTCATTTGTAATGAGTGACTGAGTCATTTCATATTCATGGTAGTTCCTTTTCCATTGCTCATAACCACGTACCAATGAATGTATATGCTTTGGTAGCCGATTGACTCCCAATATGAGGATTGTAGAGTACCGGCTACGCTCGCAACACTTAGAATCTGTCCCCGCGTGCAAATCACTGTGCTGGCTAGTTTGATCGTCCAAACAGCTGGCCGCAATGAATCGGTCGAGGCTACGCGAGATCCGGCTGCTAAGGAACATGCTGCCACATGAAGGAAAAAAAGTAAAGCACATTTATAATAGTATTATCTAATAGCATCAAAGGCCGAAAAAGAAAAACAACCTAGGTAGTAAATCCTATAGGAACCTAGGAAACTGAGCCATAAAAATCTGATTGGACTCTCCCGCAGACAAACCCTCAAAACTCTTAGTGTCGCAAGAGACGCATAATGCCTAAACCAGAGTACACGAATTAATTGGATCTACCCAAAAAAACACCCACGGGAATCCATTGTTACTTACATCGACTCTCCAACAAGCCGAGAGGATTGCTGCTTACGATCATCCTGTTGACTTCAACAGCCAATCAAGAACTCTCTCGCACACATGTTACCCCAAGCAGCATGTAAGAGTGTTTTTCATTCGCGGATCTTATCAAAAAATAGATAAAGGTGAAACTATTTCCCTATTAGGCAATGAGCTCGGCTGCACTCCAATTTATATAAGCACCAGGGTCAAAATGAATTTAGCATGTTTGGGCCCTACACTAATAACACTGAAAATAAAGAGCTCTACGCTACATTCGTTCCCAAGATCGAGGCGTACAGGGCAAAGTTGCAAGCTGGTATTCTTGAGGAATACAAGCTGAGTGACCAGATCATTCCTCAAGAGACCGGGGTAGACGTCACTGGGATTCCGGAAAAAATACTCACAGAGGAACAACTGGCAATAGTCAACACTCCTGGCTACGAACTGGTCAAGAAGATTGCTTCCGGCGAGCTGACGGCCGTCAAAGTCTTCAAGGCCTATGCCAAAACGGCTACCGCGGCGCACCAGGTCACCAACTGCGCCATGGAGCTGTTTCTAGACGAGGGACTCAAGAGAGCGGAAGAACTGGACACTTACTACAAAAAGACAGGACAAACAGTCGGCCCTCTGCATGGCCTGCCGGTGTCCCTAAAAGAGCACTACAATTACAAAGGAAAGGTCACTCACGGAGCCTGTGTCTCTAAGATTGAGAATGTCACAGATAACTGGTGTCTGACAGTCGAGGTTCTGCTTGAGGCCGGTGCTGTCTTCTACATTCGAACCACCGAGCCTCAGACACTAATGCATCTCTGCTCCAACAACAATATCACCGGGCTGTGCAGAAATCCCAACAACACGGCTCTGACCACTGGCGGGTCCAGTTCCGGCGAAGGCGCTCTCGTTGCCATGCGCGGGTCTGTGTTTGGTCTCGGCTCGGACATTGGCGGCTCTATTCGGTGTCCAGCAGCGTTCTGCGGAGTGTTTGGTCTCAGACCAACTCAGAAAAGATTGTCCATGAAAAACGTGACTTTCTGCGGCACCGGAGTTGGCGAGGGTGTTGTTTGCGTTTTGGGGCCCCTTGCAAGAAGCGCACAGGACATTGATCTTTTTATGAAAGCCTCGTTGGATGGGAAGCCGTGGCAGAGAGACGCCACGATCCTGCCACTGCCGTGGAGAGATGTTCCCGTGCCTGCTGCAAAAGATCTGAAGGTGGCCATTATGTACGACGACGGCGTTGTCAAGCCCACGCCGCCAATCATCAGGGGACTCAAACACGCGGCCGAAAAGTTAGAGGCAGCAGGAGTCAAAGTGGTCGAATGGGACCCATTTGGAGTGCTTGAGCTGGCCGAGATTTGTGGCTCTTTTTACAACGCCGATGGCAACAAAGCACAGAAGGCCGGTCAGGCTGCCTCTGGCGAGCCCACATGCGAGCTGTCCAAGATCGCTCTCTCGTTTGGCTGCGGAGACAAAGGATTGTCTGCGGCCGAGGAGCACATTGGCCAGGGTATCCGGGACAAATATAGAAACGAGTATCAGGACAAAATGGCCGAACTTGGTGCAGACTTTATTTTGTCACCAACTTACGTTTCCGTTGCAACCAAGCCGGAAAAAATTCACTATTGGGGCTACACCAGCCTGTGGAACGTGCTGGACTTCCCAAATGTGGTGTTTCCTACGGGGCTTAGGTGCGACTCAGCTTTGGATGCCCCAGATACATCCTATAAGCCAAGAAGCGAGCTAGAGGCGTACGAGTACGGTCTGTATGATAACGCTGAAGACTTCAAGGGTGCACCGATCTCCTTGCAGCTGACGGGCAGAAGATGGCTCGACGAGGAGCTCGTGAAGGCTGCCCAGATAGTTCACGAGATCGTTGCAGTCTGATACAATGAGGTATATATAATATATAAAGGCCTTCGACCGTGTTCACTACTAGGATAAATGACCAGACTGAGCCTATCGCAAATGAGAATACGAGTAGTAACTGGTCCCAGCTGGTTGCTCACCTTTGAAGTAAACAATGGACAACGCGGTTGCAGTATGGCTAAATCTCGAGCCCGTGCTCTTCCAGTGCGTTTCATTCAGCCCCACTGTATACAGACTTCCGGAGTTGTTGCAGGATCGTGGACATGCTTCAATTTTGATGCTCACCAGACTATTTCGCCCAGGAATGGACCACCGAGTTGTCATGGCTACCATTGACCAGCTTGTAGCGGCATACATAGCTCAGTATCCAGACGTCATTCATAGGGACCCCGCTGAGAGTAGGCCCTGGGTTCAGCGATCCATGGACTCCGTCCAAAGGAGCAATTTCGGGTCTCCTTCAAATTGCCATCATGTACTTTCTGCGCACATTTAAGGACGCCTGACTAGGCCGGAACATTTTGAAGAAAAAAAGCTACTAAAAGCTAAAGTCTTTGTGAATTATGACTTATCGCTAAAACTGCGCGACACACTAATCAATCAGCTGCTTTCGAGCAGCTTGCTGGCGCTCTCGAGGTGCGAGATCTCGGCCTTCTCGTCGAAGTTGGCCACCGGTCTGTCCAAGTGACTGATTCCGTAGAACAGAGTGTTCTGGCTCAGGAAAATGGTCTCGATGTCTTCCAGCGTCCTGTTACCGGTTTCCGGACAGAACAGGTAGAACATGACTGCAGCGACACCGTTGGTTAGCGTGAAGATGATGTAGGTTTTCCAGCCCAGCTTCTCGGTGACGATTGGCGTGATCATGGCAATCACGAAATTTATGATCCAGTTCGACGAGATACCAATGGCGTTGCCCTTGGATCTGAGCTGCAGCGGGAGAATCTCCGAGACATACACCCACGGCACACAGTTCATGGCGGCCCCAAAGAATGCCATAAACGTGAAGAAGAAGGCGACCGCGGCAGCAGAGGTGCTCTTGGACCCAACTCTCAGCAGAATGGTGATCATCATCATGGACACCATCTGTCCCAGAGAGCCGCCAATCAGAGCGAATCTCCGTCCGATTCGGTCCAGCCACAGAGACGGGATGAACCCAAAAACAAAGAAAGTCACCATGATGCAGCCTCCGAGAATCGTCGACATGTTGGTGTTCATTCCCACGTTAGTCTCAAGCACCAACGGCACATAGTACACCACAAGATTCACACCTCCAAACTGGTTCCAGAATTGCACCATCACACACAGGAAAAGCCTGTATCTGCCGTGCATGGCGTCCTTGCCACGCAGGATGTCCCACCAGCTGAGCTTGTCTCCCTCACCTTCAACCTCTTGCAGGTACAGGATGTCGTCAATACATTTGTTCACGAGCGGATCGTCTTTCGGCACGTCGTTGATCCGCGCAAGGCAGTTTCTGGCGTCGTCGACGCGTCCTTTCTTCATCAGCCATCTAGGCGACTCGGGACACAGGAACAACAGGAACCAGGAAAACACCGCAAACAGCATCTGGATTCCAACTGGCAGTCTCCACGAGGTCTCGTCGTTTCTTTTGCTGCAGCCGTATCCGATCCAGTACGAGATGGTGATACCAAGGGCCACCCCCTGAGGCTCGGCTGCCACGAGACCACCGCGATTGTGGGCGCTAGCCACCTCAGCCTGGAACATAGGCACAGTACTGGTCTCCATTCCGGTTCCTAGACCAGAAATGAATCTTCCGAAAAATAGCTGAACGACGCTGTAACTGCTGGTCTGCAAGATGATTCCGATGATAACGAGGGTAAATCCGGCCCAGACGGTTTTTCTTCTTCCCAGCTTGTCGCCAATAAAGAAGTTGATCATACAACCAAAGAAACTTCCAAGGTTGTACACAGAGACAATGATTCCCAAGTAGTTACCCGAAGGATGGCCAAACTGGTTTTGAAACACGGGGTGGTTCTGGATGTTGGCTAGGGCACCTTGCTCGAATCCATACAGAATGAAGGAAAACAAACAGGTCAGTGTCAACACGGTTCTGGTGGGTTTTCCAGGCCCAAGTAGCTCGTAGTACGACTTCATGGCTAGACTCTCGGTTCTCTCTGCTGTGTGGGTGCCATTGTCTATTTATACATGCGTGAGTGTTGGTTTTTTTTTTTGTTTCAAGCAATTTACAGTTCGGTAGCGATGTGCACGATGACTCTGAGAATAATAGGATGACGTCATTTGTAGGAGAGAATTCTTGCGGGGTGGGCAAGATCTATTGTTGGCTCTGCTCTCTGGGAGTTCGCGCATTGTTGTTCCCCGCGTGATCGAAAGCCTAATTATTCAAACGCGTATTACGGACGTCTAAAATCTGTTTGTTGAACCAAGCGCCGCGAGCTATCTCGGCCAGATCGGTTGTGCGGCTCCTGCTTCCCTTTAATTTCGGCAATTTCAGCCCGCCAAAATTGCCATTTGACCCCTCGTTTGCCGCATAGACGAGTAATATGCCTTGAAAAGGAATTTCAGCCGCAATGGGCCGGCTCTAGCCTAGGCCTGGATCTAACCAGCCATACACTGCAAAAACAGTGACTCCGATAATTTCAGAGCAGCGCATGTTGGAGATCGTTCCATTGTTTTGACAACATTCTCGTCCGCAGCGGAGAAGTTATATGCTTATTAGTACTCGTTTGCATCACGCATTAGAGGACGAGCTTGAGACATGCTGAAATGATGAAAATCAGACAGGTTGGATTTTTGCGTGACAATTTTTGTGCTAAGGAAAGTACCCCACGTCATGGGAGCCTCGACTCCGTTCGGCAACTTTTGGCGACCATAGAGCTACTCTGCTGACTACAGTGCTGCTTCTCCTTACCTGATTTGATCAGCTCCGCCCCACTCAATGTGGACGTGACCGGCCGAATAGGAGCTCTGAAGTGTTTTTTATCTGCTCTTCCAATAGCCTGTTAGCCATGAAGACTTCAGTTTACAGCGAAGAGCATTTTTTGCCATACGACTAGGTTCTTCCTATCCTGATCTGGCTGCCACTCTTTTTCCATTAGTCTTGGGCTGAATCGCAATCGTTCTAGCGGTTTGGACATGATCGCACCAATTCACGCTTTAGATTCGTGTCTCATACTCACAAACCCCGGTCTTTTAGGCGAATAGCCCAGACAAAATCCAAGAGGAATGTCTCAATGCAATTGTGAGTCTTTCCTGTGCTGTTTGTGTTTGAGCGGATAATATCCAGCGCGCTTGTAGTCAATCATGCTCAGGTTCTCTCAAGTTATGCGTCTCTGAAGTAGCTTGCATTGTTGCGCTCGTAGAGCACCCTCCGAAACGGACGACATAGTAACAGTTTCTAAGCACTGCTTTGCAGCTGGAGAATAGCAGTGACATGATAACTACTGGTGTCAAATGCATTAGGCAAGTCTGCCACAAGCAGTAGCTATATGTCAATGACTGGGAAGCGGTCGGTTATCTGTAAGACCCATGTCGTAGGTCACCCGAGTAAATGCCCCACAGGCTAATTTAAGGCAAAAACTTTGCGTGTTTGGTATTCAAACAGCGCCTGATCGGCACTTGAAACCATCATTCGTCTGCTCTAGTACCCGAGTACCCCGAACTCAAAAACCCAAGAGCTGCCTAGGCTCTCAAATGCCAAACCACCATGTATCGTGAATATTATGCTGCAATTCCTCAGAGTAAACTGAACTTCAAGCTAGATTCCCAAAATCAGTCGGCTCTGCTGCTGTGCAGCACCTACCACACCACTATGCTTGACACTTCTATCCACAATCCCTTCGAAAGTTGTCTGAAACACGCTAAATATGTATTCCGTGTGGTAGCCGGCTGATTGTTGGTCTTTGGACATCTCTGCAAGAAAGACCACAATTCTATAGATATGATTCTAGATATGCCACACGCTCAATGTGTCCGCCGGGAGTCTGAGGTGTAGTAGCAGTGGACCATTGATCACGTTTGCGGCTGCACTCGAAAATGG
The DNA here is from genome assembly GCF_019207475.1 of Ogataea angusta. Taxonomy (NCBI): domain Eukaryota; kingdom Fungi; phylum Ascomycota; class Pichiomycetes; order Pichiales; family Pichiaceae; genus Ogataea; species Ogataea angusta. The sequence continues at coordinate 9,704 of NW_025065222.1, read as the reverse complement.
ATATGATTCCTGAAAAATCAGAATGGCCAACAATTCGATATAATGGTCAAAAGTTGGTGGGCGCTTTCATGCCCGAATGAAAGCGCACTTCTCGTCAGAAGTGTATCACCGCAATGCCTGTTTGATGTATCCATTTCTATGACATCTGGTCCACGCATTGCAGACGAAAGCATATATAGGGTCATCTGGAGCAAAGGGGAAGCCAAGAGATCCTGCTTTGACTTTTCTGCAATCTAAGTACTAGAAAATGAATCTAAGTACTAAAAAATGCAAATACCTAATTGAATCCACTCTCCAATAAAAGTTACTGTTTTTGGTCCCCATTTGCAACCATCATTTGGTACGCAATGAATATGTCGATGTTTGACCCAGGAGACACCCGTCCATTGCGTTTTTTGAGTGGCATATAACCCATGAGAGAAAGTGGCGCAGGAACTGTATCTGAGGGTAGCTAGGCTGAATAGTTGGGATGACGTATAGTCAGTCCATCTTGATATGTTTGCGAGAGTATTTCATATGGCCCTGTTCTCGAGCCACCATCTCGCTTTTCCTGATTCGCTACACGCTATAGCTCGACAGATGTACAGCTACTCGCATCATCATACATAATCATAGAGACAAGGCACACAGGCGGACCTAAGTTCCAAAGTCGGTTCGGGCAAGAAAAATCATTTAGGCATTTCGGTCGGAAACTTGCCCGGTTTTTTGCCGGTTTTCGTCGTACGATTGCCCGCTGTCGGAATAAATGAAAAAAAATAAAAATGAATCTTATCTAATCTTCTCTATTAATCATGACTAAATCTATAGTAGTTGTCGGTGCCGGCGTTGTTGGCCTGACCTGCGCTTACCAGTTGGCCGAAGAAGGGTACAATGTCACAGTTGTTGCCAAACACTTGCCCTCAACGTCGATAGCAGACTCGCAGTATACTTCTCCATGGGCAGGTGCTCACTTTAGACCGTTTCCAGCCAAGACACCAGAAGAATATAGGGACTCTAAGCTTACCAGATCCACGTTTCAGGCTTTCAAAAATTTCTCTGCCGAATTCCCCGAAAGTTCCATCCGGTTTATGCCAGGAACCGATTTTATAGAACGCCACGATCCGCTCTACGAAAATGTCAGCGCAGGATATGCCGAAGGCATCGAAAATTTCAGAGTTCTCCCGAAGGCGGCCTTGCCTAATGGAATCAAGTTTGGTGCCACATACGACGCGTGGTGCATGAACTCTCCGGTGTACATCCAATTTCTTGAGCGTAGACTCGAGATGTACTATAAGGTGAAAATCGTGCAAGAAAGCCTTGGTTCTTTGCAGCAGGTCGCGCAGTTGTTTCCAGGTGCCACCATTGTGAACTGTTCCGGACGAGGTTTGGCTTATTCTGGAGGCTACGATCCAGCTACGTATCCGATCAGAGGGCAAACGTTGTTGGTGAAAAGCCCAAAGGACTGTCCTTACAACCGTGAAACGGTGACCTATCAATTGGAAGATGGTTCTTTCTGCTTTGTCATTCCTCGTCCATTGGACGGGGGAGTGATTTTGGGAGGCACAAAACAGGTCGGAGATATGTATCCACAGGTTAGAGATGCAGACACCCAAAAGCTAATCGCTAATGGTAAGAGATGGTTTCCCGAGCTTTTGATCGACGGTGAGTTCCAAATCAAGCGTATAAACGTTGGATTCAGACCTGCCAGACATGGAGGTGTGAGGATCGAACGAGAAGTGGTTGACGGCACTGAAATTGTCCACTGTTATGGGTTTGGCGGCTCTGGCTATGAGATGAGCTGGGGTGCTGGCCAAAAAGTTGTAGAACTGGTCAAGTCAGTCAAAGGTAAGCTCTAGAAATTTAGGGATTGATAATAAAAAAATTATGATTTGAAAAAAGTGGGTAAAAGTGGGAAGAAAATGGGATCAGATCCAAGACCGTACAAATCGAGAAAAATTAGGCCTTGTGACAGGTGTCGTAAGCGCAAGTCAAGATGTATAATTGAGCATAGTGGGCCTTGTCAGCTGTGTGCACGAATGAACGTGAACTGTGAGTTCACCGACAAGGTGCCCCCAATGAATAGACATAAGGCGAAACAAATACCAGAGGGCCCAGAGACTGTCTGTTTTGTGGACTTTGAGGATCCAGTCGTACACAGCAAAGCAGAAGACAAAAATGATGATATGAACTCCTCAAGGGAGTTCTCTTCCAACGCTTCAGAATTGTCAAGCTACACTAGTTTTTCTACTTCTTTATCCGAAATTGTCCCAACTCAGATAGAGAAAGATGCAATTCAAATCTCCATTGAGGGTACGGAAGGTAATCATGACCTGGAAATTGCTGGCAAGAGCCTTGGTGCCGTGCCCATACAGGGGCACACTGCGATGACGGATCCAACTGAAGACGAAATTGAAAGCGACGAACATGAATGCCAATTTGTGTATCTATATCATAGTGGCTACCTGGATCCATTTTTGCTACAAAATAGTGCAGCCTTGCATTTAAAGTATGGAAAATCGCATCTTAAAACTCTTGACAGTTCCTGCCAACCCCAGATGCAGATAATGATTGAAAACGGAAACGAGTCAAACAATACTGGACTGGAAACATCGACTTTTCATCCTCACACGTCTAATCTATTTGAGATATTTTTGAAGCACGTCAACACACACTTTCCAGTCGTATCTGCAGCCGGCTTTCAAAAGCTTATCAACCAAAATAAAGCTTGCTTTCTGCTCTTGACAGCTCTAATTCTAGCAACTGACAGCTGGCAAAAAGACCCACAACTGACTCTTATGGAGCGGCCCGATGTGGATTTGGTGGTCAGGCAAGTCACACAGTCAATACTATCCGAAGCGTCTAACCCGTCTCTTGCAGTTATGCAATCCAGTCTGCTTCTGTCTCAAAAACTATTTCTGAATGGGTTCGGCATTGATGGCACACCCGAGCTTGCCATTTTGAGTGTAGCGTACACGCTGGCACAGACTATGGGGATTAACATTGACTGCACACAGTGGAACATTTCTTCTTGGGAGAAGAAAATCAGAAGGCGTCTCTGGTGGACACTGTATATTCAAGAAAAATGGTTTTCTTTTTCCCTTGGCCGCAGAAGTCATATATCCAAAACAGACTGGAATGTATGCCCGCTCACTGAATTCGACTTCGAAAACAATTCTCCTTCTGACAGCAACGAACAAGCGCGTCATAGTAACAGGTTGTTCTGCTTGATGGCAGAAATGACAGAACTCATAGACGGTATTGCGAGTGAATTCGACAAACACATCTCTCTCGATGCAGCGTATAAAGCAGCTGATCTTCACTTGACAAGAATCGCAGAATTCGAAACTAAACACTCTGATTATTTCAGATTGGAGAACAGTAAATACCCTGACTCCCCTATCGCTGCACTAGTAATAGCTAGCGTTACTGCCAAGGCGACAATACACAAAACAGTGCTTCATCGAATACTGTCACAGAAGCAGGAGAAATCGAGTGATTTGGACGACGACTGCAAACACCGAACAATATCACAAGAGGCTATACGACGGAGCATTCAACTTTGTGCGGAGATATTAGATATACTTGGACGGCTCCGGCCATACCATTTTGATTCCTTCTGGTACTCCTGGGCCAGATTCAACTTTGCTACCATTTCGAGCTTTTTCTTACTTTTGAACCAGGTGACATCCAAACACCAGGAGGAGCAGGTAATCAAACTGCAAATGACAAAGCTCCAGTACTTCATCCAGTCCAGGCTGCCGATTTTCAGCCACCTGGGACTAGCATCCCGAGTTCTAGAGTTGAAAAGAACTTGACGAGGCAAATGCGCCACATTTAAGAAAGACTCATTATCACAGGAAGTCCGCGAGAAAGTGTAAGTAAGAAGCTTTTATTCAAATCCCTACCCGCGGAATTCTATGTAGGACCTTATTTTTTAAGATGCAAATTCTGAAACTCCGAAACTACTCCGAATTCGGCAATTTCTTGATTTGGTACAAATTTGCACTCGACGATAAGTATATCAATAATACCTAAAATAATATTTACCATCAAATTATGTATCCGGAGACTTTTGAAGGATTCGCTGTGACCGATACTTCGAAGTGGTCTACAGTGTCCAAGATTGAATTCAAGCCTAAGCCGTTTGAGGACTACGATGTCGACGTTCGAATTCTTGCATGCGGAGTCTGCGGATCCGATGTCCACACAGTCAAGGGAGGCTGGAGCCAGCCTATGCTGCCAGTCATTCCCGGTCATGAAATTATTGGTGAAGTTATTAAGGTGGGAGATAAGGTCAGCACCGTCAAGGTTGGTGATCGGGTCGGTGTGGGTGCTCAGATATATTCCTGCCTAGATTGCGAGACGTGTAAGGAAGATCACGAGAACTACTGCCCAAAGAGGGTCGGTACTTACAACTCGCTATACGCTGATGGTACTGTGACCTATGGTGGCTACTCGTCGCATATTCGTGCCCATGAGTACTTTGTTTTCCCAATTCCTGATGGTCTCAAAACGGAAGACGCAGCACCTATGCTTTGCGCGGGCATCACCACGTATGCTCCTCTGGTTGAAAATGGTTGCGGTCCTGGAAAAAAGGTCGGAATCGTTGGAATTGGTGGGCTGGGTCATTTCGCCATTATGTTTGCAAAGGCCCTAGGAGCCGAGGTGTACACATTCTCAAGGACCAGTAAGAAAGCAGAGGATGCCAAAAAGCTAGGAAGCGATCATTATATTGCAACCTATGAGGAAAAGGACTGGGCACAGAAGTATGCGAAAAAACTTGATCTGATTGTTTCTTGCGGCAATTCGGCTCAGAACTTTGATCTGGCTGGGTATCTATCTTGTCTGAAAGTTCATGGAAAAATGATTTCTGTTGGACTGCCTGAGGAACCATTCACTGTCAGTGCTATGCCATTCATGAGAGGAGGAGTCTTTTTCGGCTCATCTCATCTGGGAAACAGACCGCAGATGTTGGACATGCTGAAGCTTGCGGCTGAAAAGAACCTTGTTGCCTGGACGGAACGTCTACCAGTTTCAGAGAGTGGCATCAAGGAAGCTCTTGAGAGATGCCACTCAGGAGACGTTAGATACAGATTTGTTTTGACTGACTATGACAAGTTCCACGCTTGAAATTTGCAAAGTATATAAAGATAATTAAAGTTTTGGTCTCCTTGAAAAAGAGTCTCCAAATCTAAGATCTGTCTCCGTAGAGAGCTCCTGCTGATTGTAGTTCCTGTTCGTGGCCAGACCTTCTCTCAGTCCGTTAGGATCCTTCTCGGTTCCCGAAAGTGACCTCCATTTAAACAGTTCAGTGTAGAAGTTTTCACGGCCTTCGACCTTGTCAACCAAAAATTGTCCCAGAACAGGCAGCATCTTGAATGCGTGTCCTGATCCTCCACAGGCAACAAAAAGTCCCTTTTTTCCTGGAACAAAATCGTAGATGTAGTCGTTGTCTATAGTGTCGGTATACCAGAGCAGTCTGCTTTCATATTCCAACTTTGCCTCATACAAGTCAGGGAAGAACAGCTTGAGCCATTCGTCAACCTGGCGGACGATGTGGCGCGTGAGCATTTTGGTTGGAGGATCGCTGTTGGAGGTTCTGGGAATCGAAACGACTCTGCCGTTTTCCAGCTTAACAGGGTTGGTATACTTGGTTTGTCTAACAATCATCTCCATGTACCCTTCTGGCTCCATCATTGGGAACATGAACATACCCCCCATATACTCTTTTTCTCTCGAATGGCCGGTTTTCCAGCCCACCATTGGGAAGACCTTGCTGTTATACTTGGCCTTGAGATCAACGCGTTCCTCAGGGATCTTGAAAATGATGACGTTACCTGAAGCAGCCTCATTCATGCCGTCGAGCTCTGGAACGAGCAGAGTGGACCATGGACCACAATTGATAACTGTCAAGTCAGCATAGTGTTTCTTTCCGTCGTTGGTGATGATTCCGCCATGAACGGTTTTTTCGTCGTCCTTGTAGATGTATTCCTTGAAAGTACCAGCTTTCTCTCCGAAAACAAATTTGACCCCTAGCTGGGTACACAAGTACTTGGCATACTGACAGGCCCTCGAGGCATACAGCACGCCAGAGGTGGCATCCAATGCGCCCTCTAGAGTTGGGATTTTTTCTTTCAAATCATGGGCAAATTTCACCTTCGATCCAAATCCTGCAGCTTTGGCTCTCTTCACATCTATAGGATCGTTGATGTCGTATCTGAGAGGAGCAATACCTTCCTTTTCGAAATTCGTTCTGCTGGCCTTTTCCTCCCAGCCAACAATATCATCAAGCCTCAACATGCCGCATAAATCGAGAATTTGAAGATCGGTATACTTCTTTGCTTCTTCATGAGGGATGAACCTGATCTCGTTATTCCACTTCTGCCAGATCTCGAACGCCTGGAACGCAAGATCTTGGTAGTGTTTCTTTTCCGCATACTGAGCTCTAAACACCTTGTTTATGTCTGCCGAGGCCGTATCGGCTCCTTTGAGCAAAGTGTAAGCGTTGGCGTCGAAGTCTAATCTGTCGAACACGGTAATATTTTTGTATCCATTGCTGGCAAGATGGAGCGCATTAGAAAGGCCAAACACACCAGCGCCAACAACCACAATCGGGGAGTCCTTTTCAACCATTACGAGTTTTGTATTTCTTGCAAATGTGCGTACCTGTATACTTTAAAATATATACAATATCGCATTACCGAATTTGGTCAATGCTCCGAAAATCCATATCAGGTGACTTGGCTTTCCAAATCTGGAGAATATCCGCCAAAAGATTGCATCGGAATATGCGAGATAAGTTATCGCTGCCAATACATAGATTTGAAACTAGGTCTATTTAGGGGGTATGAAGGGCAATTAGTCTGCAGTCTCTTCTTTAGATTGTTCTTTACCATGGTTTCTGAGAAAGCTGGCGAGTCGTCCAAGAACCTGGTTGTTACCACAGTTCTTTCCCCGGAAGAGCTGCAGGATGTCGACCAGGGATTTGGGTATGCACTGGAGACAGACGGCGTCGTTTTAGATCCAGAGTTTGAGAAGAAAGTTGTGAGAAAAATCGACTGGTACATTTTGCCTATGATGTGTATTCTCATGTCCTGTCAGTTGATGGACAAATCCACAAACTCGTATGCCTCCATTACTGGCCTCCGGACAGACCTCAATATGAGTTCCCGAACATACTCGTGGGTGGGCAGCAGCTTCTACCTGGGCTATCTGGGCTTCTGCTATCCGGCAAGTATGCTGCTTCAGAGGTTTCCGCTGTCCAAGACTCTGGGATGCGCAGTCATAGCGTGGGGTGTCGTGATCTGCTGTCACGGTGCTACCCAATCCAGCTCGACGTTTCTCCTCTGCAGAACGCTTCTCGGCGTCTGTGAGTCGTTCATGGATCCCGCGTACATGATTATGACCAGTCAGTGGTATAAGAAAGATGAGCAGTATAGACGCTGTGGCTATTGGCTTGGGTTCCAAGGATTTGGCACAATGCTTGGATCTCTGATTGCGTACGGTTTCTATACCCACAAAAGCGAGTTCTCAACGTCCCCATGGAGGTACCTGTACGTCGTCACGGGTGTGATTACTATATTCTTTGGCATTTTGTCCATCATCCATATCCCAGATATTCCCGTCAAGGCGTGGTTTCTGAACGATGAAGAAAAAAAGTATGTGGTTGAGAGAATCAGAGGCAACAGAACGGGATTCGGTAACCAGCACTTTAAATTGGCTCAGCTTAAGGAGGCTGCATCCGACATCACCACCTATCTGTTTTTCTTCTACATGTTTGGATACGGTATTCCTAACGGCTCCATTGGAAACTTTAGCTCCATCCTGTTGAGCACAGGGTTCGGATTTTCGACTGAGCAGTCTCTGCTGCTTAATATGGTTGGAAGTGGAATTGATATCATTTTCCCGTTGGCTTTTGCCTATGTCAATCTGTATTTGATCAAGAGCAGGTTACTGGTGTGCTTCTGCATCAACTCCCTGGTGTTCACCGGCCTGTGTCTGCTTGCGTTTGCGCCGTCCAAAGGAGCACAGCTGGCCGGATTCTTCTTGTCGTACCTGACTACCGCTAGCTGGGCATGTATGAGCTCTGTGGTTTCTTCGAATGTTGCTGGTCACACGAAGAAGATCACAGCAAACACATTGTTCCTTATTGGGTTCTCCACGGGCAATATCATTGGTCCACAGGCCTTCCTTGGTTCCGAAGCACCGGTGTACATCACAGCTAAGAGGACTATGGTGGGTACTTACGTTATCTCCGCCACTGTCCCTCTGATCCTCTATGTCATCTACCACTTCAGGAACAAAAAGGAGAACAAAGTGCTGGTGGATGATACGCTCCTCGCTTTTGGAGATCTCACTGACAAAACCAATCCGGTTTTCAAGTACGTTCTATAGATTAGGAACCTCCGAATCCTCGTACACTGCCTCCGCTTTGCTTGCTCCAGCAAGAATCCGCTGTTGCCACTGTGGGTTCTGATTTTCTACCAGTTTCAGGGAACAGAATTTTACAGCTGGGCATTAGCAGATTCAGGGCTGCAAAAATCAAAGTGAAGCTCTTGATGCTAGCAGCAATACCTTCTCATCTGTCCTCTGCTCAAGCTAAGACCTATACCGAGCGTTTGCCGGCCCGGGGGACGTGGGGCTGGCGGGTGGGTGTTTTCTGTGGGCGCAAAAACGCGGAGCGTTCTGCGGGTGTTTTCTGCGGCGGGTTTTCACGGCGGGCGCGCCGCTGGCGGGTTTGGTGGCGGGTCTTAACTATGAGAGCGGTGGGTGTTTTCGCCGGGAGCAGAGGTGGCGGGTTTGGTGGGTGTTGTTTACATGGCGGGTCCGGTGGCGGGTCACCCCATACAAAGTAGTGGGTGTTGTTTACATGGCGGGTTTGGTGGCGGGTTTCTATTGTTCGCACGTGGTGTTTACATGGCGGGTCCAGCGGGGGGTATGAACGGCGGGTATGAACGGCGGGTTTTGATGGCGGGTTTCAGTGGCGGGTTTTAGTGGCGGGTTTTCATGGCGGGTTTTCATGGCGGGTTTTCACGGCGGGTCTGATGGTGGCGGGTGTCATATCTCAGCAACCAGTGGTCGTAGCGCAATAAGAAGTACACATCCAGAAAGCTCTTCGTCGAGACAACCCACACCACACAAAAAAAGAACTACCTAAGCAAAAGTGTATATAGGTAATTACTAAAGGCATATATTTAAAAAGGTAACTGGATACAACCCACCAGTAATTACCAAAGCGTAAATCTAACTCTGCAACACCCGGGAGCACACAGGACCCTGTAGTAACCCCCTATCTACACAAACCAAGTGGAACTCGATGTAATGGGTACCGTAGGGCAGTAGGTGTTAGTAGCCAGCACTTAGTCAACCCTCGCCTCTGATTGGCCAGAAAACCCGCCACCCCCTGGACTCCCACCCGCCATCACCAGACCCGCTACCCCCAGACCCGCTACCCCTGGACTCCACGTCTCCCACATCTCATCCCCTCGTCCCTTCTCCCTTACCTTCCTCTCTTCCCATACTCGCCACGACAGACTATTTGTGGTATTTGCAGCTGGTGTAGGGATGCGGAGGCAGCGGGACGCAGAGACAGCGGAGGCAGCGGCACGTGACCAGGCATGCGGCTGCGGTCTGGGGAGTAGGTGGCGGGGTGGCGGGGTGGCGGGGTGGCGGGGTGGCGGGGTGGCGGGGTGGCGGGGTGGCGGGGTGGCGGGGTGGCGGGGTGG